>NC_048565.1:9093407-9693407 GCF_013265735.2 Oncorhynchus mykiss | reverse complement strand
CTTTCACCTAGATTCACCTGGTCAGTCTTTGTCATGGAAAGAACAGGTGTTCATAATGTTTTGTTTACTCGGTGTATAAACACAACATAGGTATTTATGTAAAACAAGTGAATTTACTGTATGTCCATGGTCTTATACTTCAGCGGGAGCCGGTGGTGCGTGTGTTCAGTGCCGTGAAGGGGGAGACCCTCTCAGTCTTGGGCACTGTGTTTCTCCTGAGTACGTCTGTGGCCAGGCTCATGACCCTGGTGTCCCAGCAGTGTGGGCTTCCCGTCAGCTCCTTCAGACTGAGCTCTCCCACCGGCCTGCAAATCTACGACTGCAACCGGCTGCACGACTACGCCATTGACCTGGGTATGGCCTTCCTTGTGCAGTAGATCAATGGTCCTCTGGCTCAACACCTTATGGATGTAACACAGAGACAAATGGACTGTATGGAACACATTCTTGGTTCATGGAAACCAGGAGGACAACCTGCATGTGTCTCTGTCTCCCAGGGGCTACTCTAGTGTTGGACACCTGGGATGGGTGGGCGGAGTTCCTCAGAGGCTGCTTCCTGGGACACAGACTGACCGTCCAACGACACCTGTCTAGGGAGAGACCTGTGAGGAGGTCAGAATACACATCTACACACTGAACTGTATGATAGACTTACTATCAACAGTGATGGTACTGAACCTTTATATAGCTTACAATAATGGTACTGACCCTGTATATAGCTTACAAAGATAGTACTGACCTTGTATATAGCTTACAATAATGGTACTGACCCTGTATATAGCTTACAATAATGGTACTGACCCTGTATAAAGCTTACAATGATAGTACTGACCCTGTATATAGCTTACAATAATGGTACTGACCCTGTATATAGCTTACAATAATGGTACTGACCCTGTATATAGCTTACAATGATGGTACTGACCCTGTATATAGCTTACAATAATGGTACTGACCCTGTATATAGCTTATATTCTCGTGTTTTTTTCCTTCATACGTTTTTTCTCTTACCCTGATATTTAATACTGCATTGTGGGAAAGAGCTTGCAAGTAAGCATTTTACTGTACTGTTTTATAACCCACTGTATCTTGTGAACTTGACAAAAAAAACTTGAAACATGTTATAAATACATTGATTCTGTATTATTCCAGGTTCCAGCTCCGGGTGGCACTCTACATCGCTGCTTCTCTGGGCCACCTGGACCTGGCCGGCTGGCTGCTGGAGAGGGGGGTGCGTGTCATTGAGCCGGTGGGGGTTCACCCTTACCGTGAGTGGTGCCACCAGACGGCCCACCCCGACATCGCCAAGTGTCCCGCTGTCGCCTCCATCGAGCGCGGCCAGCTCACCATCCTCAAACTCTTTATCGCCAGCAGCGTTCTGACCCTTGCCTGTCGGGATCCCCAGGGTCGTGACCCCCTGAGGATCGCCCTTCAGTACGGCCACAGGGAGTGTGTGAGTCACCTGGCCACCAAGCTGTGCTCTGTGGTGGTCCTCCCAGGTATGGCCCTGCCCATGCGGACATACCTCCAGATAAAGGGCTGGGTGAGGCTGGGGCAGAGGAGGGCAGCATCCAGGCACTGCATGGGCCTCAACAGGGCTCCGTTCAGGACCAGGGTGGGCGACACGGTCCTGGTGGACGGCTTCACCCTCCCCAAGATGTCTTCCAAGCCCAGGAGGAGTGAGGCCAAGGCGGGTATCAGGGTGATGTCCACAGCCTCTCGACGTTTGACCCCCATCAACTGCCCATCTCATGTATCCTGCCCGTTCCGCGCCCTGGCATCCCAGGATAAACCTCTTCAACTACCGAAGCTACACCCTGTGGCCACGAGGGATGAAAGAGAGAAGAAGAGGGGATGTGGAGGGAAGGGATGTGAGGAGGATGAGAGTGGGGATCAGAACAGCAACCAATGGAGGAGCAGAGTCCCGCTCCCGCCCATTTCCAGAGACACCAATCTCAGACCTGTGTTTGCCTCGCCAAACTCCGCCCAGATACTCACCACCTCACTGGAGGCCTTTTCTCTCCACTGCGACCGCACACCCAGAGAAAACGCCATATACTGTTTGGCCTTGGCCAGGTTAGTCCAAGTTTAAATGACAGCTACGGTGAATATTAATATTTCTCTGGAGGTTTCTTATGAAAGGTGTGAATACTGTCAGAAGAAGCCTCCTATAATCAGTGGTGGTGGGGGGGGGAACACATGTAAAAGCTGTTTACACACTTTTTATTTTATTTTGTTCAAGCATTTACCCACCTTTTGTGGAAGATGCATTGAAAGTAGAGGGAGCGTTACTTCTTTAATCCTGAACGGCAATCAGCATTTACCAGTCAATGGTTTTACCACTACATCACTGCCTATGATATACCCTTATCCTCCCTGAATAGATTTCAGTACAAACAAATCATGAGCCAACCATCATGCTTAGAAGGTATATAGTCAAATCAAATCAACTCAAACTTTATTTTGTCACATGCTAAATACAACAAGTGTAGATCTTTCCGTGAAATGTTTACTTTACAAGCCCTTAACAAACAGTGCAGTTCAAGAAGAGTTAAGAGAATATTTACCCAATAAACTAAAGTAACAAATAATAAAACATTTGAACTTGTCCGGTGGCCATTTGATTAATTGTTCAGCAGTCTTATGACTTGGGGTTAGAAGCTGTTATAGGTTTACCCTAACAAGTCCTGAAACAAATCATGAGCCAACTATCATGCTTAGAAGGTATATAGTGTCAGTCTTATTGGTTCACCCTAACAAGTTGTTTCAGTATGGGGAGAGGATAGGATGTAAGGGCGCTTCATTAATGTATTGAGGCCATTACATATACAGTATTTCACAATGCTAGGACACAGATTTGGTCTCCTAACCTTGTTCTGGTTGATTGACTCTCTAACAGTGCCTTCACACAGAGACCATGGTTGCAGCAGCTGAATGTAGCGCGGACTCTGTCCAGGAGGAGTGCTCAGCACATTGGGTAGACACCAGGATCCTGGTCATTAGGCAGATTAAACATACTGAAACAAGGAGGGACAACCTGAAATTGTCCAAAAAGGAACTCTTATTTGAGTTTTTATTTTTTACAGTGAACAAGATGAGACTTTGGAACGGATGATGCCTGAAACAATGCGGACAACTTAGAATTTTGTTCCTTTGGATGAGGCTTATAGATATAGTCAGTACTGTGTTTGATTTGTGTGCAGAAAGTTTACAACGGCAGGCAGTGGATTCTCAGTCATTCCTCTCAAGGAACAAAAAACGTATCATATTTCACTGGCTATTTGTAGTAGCCAAATGTGAATGGAATTATTATTATTCTAGAATCATTCAGTTGACAATGTGACTGTGGTTGTGCTGTATGTGACTATGTGGTTGTACTGTATGTGATTGTACTGAATGTGACTATGTGATTGTACTGAATGTGACTATGTGGTTGTGCTGTATGTGATTGTACTGAATGTGACTATGTGATTGTACTGAATGTGACTATGTGGTTGTGCTGTATGTGATTGTACTGTACGTAATTGTAAGTGTTTGACATGGGTCTAATTGAGGCTCCAACCCCCTGCCTTAAAACTCTTTTATTAAGATGTGGATCATTATTGCTCATATGAGTCTGTGCTGTGTCAAAATAACAAATTCTTATTTACAATGATGGCCAAACGCGGACGACGCTGGGCCAATTATGCAGCACCCTATGGGACTCCCAATCACTTGGGAGTGGGAAGGATACCAAATCCAATATCACACACTTCTTCCTTAGTATTCTGAGAACTGTCAGATAGCTGTGAGAGCTATGAGTGGATCGTGGACCCATGCATAAATGATAACTTTACTGTAACTCAGTGGGGCAAGTAGAACATCCGGGTTAGTGTATGTGCATTATCTGGACAGTTGATTGTCTTTGTCTCAAAGCCTTTCCATTTCTGGGGTATTGAAGAAGCTTCTGATCTCAACCTTCTTGACAGGTAAGAAACACTTGGTTAGTGTATGTGTCTTATCCAATGGGTTGTCAGGTGAACGTTGAAGATGCTTCTTGGAGGTGATCTAATGATGTCATTGAATCGCTGTCATTGAGTTGCTCACTGGACAACACAATTCACTGAAAATTAAATCTGTCTTTCATTTCACTTATGTTGATACTTGATTGGCTATTTGCTGTCTTTTGAAAATCCAAAAATAAATATAACTGTTTTATGAAGCACTTGTAGACATTCATTGTTTTCAAAATCATATTTTCAGCAAAACAGATACATACTTTTACAATATGACATCAAATCAAATAAAAATAAAATAAGTGATATGTAAATGATTGGCAAAAGGCTCCAACCACCCAAGTCATAGACTGTTCACTCTGCTACCACACGGCAAGCGATACGAGAGCACCAAGTCTGGGACAAAAGGCTCCTTAACAGCTTCCACCCCCAAGCCATTAGACTGCTGAACAGCTTCTACCCCCAAGTCATTAGACTGCTGAACAGCTTCTACCCCCAAGTCATTAGACTGCTGAACAGCTTCCACCCCCAAGCCATAAGACTGCTGAACAGCTTCCACCCCCAAGCCATAAGACTGCTGAACAGCTTCTACCCCCAAGCCATAAGACTGCTGAACAGCTTCTACCCCCAAGTCATTAGACTGCTGAACAGCTTCTATCCCCAAGTCATTAGACTGCTGAACAGCTTCTACCCCCAAGCCATAAGACTGCTGAACAGCTTCTACCCCCAAGTCATAGACTGTTCACTCTGCTACCACACGGCAAGCGATACGAGAGCACCAAGTCTGGGACAAAAGGCTCCTTAACAGCTTCCACCCCCAAGCCATTAGACTGCTGAACAGCTTCTACCCCCAAGTCATTAAACTGCTGAACAGCTTCTACCCCCAAGTCATTAGACTGCTGAACAGCTTCTACCCCCAAGTCATTAGACTGCTGAACAGCTTCTACCCCCAAGCCATAAGACTGCTGAACAGCTTCTACCCCCAAGTCATAGACTGTTCACTCTGCTACCACACGGCAAGCGATACGAGAGCACCAAGTCTGGGACAAAAGGCTCCTTAACAGCTTCTACCCCCAAGTCATTAGACTGCTGAACAGCTTCTACCTCCAAGTCATTAGACTGCTGAACAGCTTCTACCCCCAAGTCATTAGACTGCTAAACAGCTTCTACCCCCAAGTCATTAGACTGCTGAACAGCTTCTACCCCCAAGCCATTAGACTGCTGAACAGCTTCTACCCCCAAGTCATTAGACTGCTGAACGTTAATTAAATGGCCACCTGCACTATTTGCATTGACCCCCTTTGTTATTGATGTATTTTTCTAATTGTTTTCCACTGACTCTCTTGAATTGGCTCGATGCACACTCACTACACTCTACCCACACATTCACTGTGACACTGACCGACTTTCACACTAGCTGCTGCTACTGTGTTTATTATCTATCCTGATTGACTAGTCACTTTTACCCTTACCTACATGTACAGTGCCTTGCGAAAGTATTCGGCCCCCTTGAACTTTGCGACCTTTTGCCACATTTCAGGCTTCAAACATAAAGATATAAAACTGTATTTTTTTGTGAAGAATCAACAACAAGTGGGACACAATCATTAAGTGGAACGACATTTATTGGATATTTCAAACTTTTTTAACAAATCAAAAACTGAAAAATTGGGCGTCCAAATTATTCAGCCTCCTTAAGTTAATACTTTGTAGCGCCACCTTTTGCTGCGATTACAGCTGTAAGTCGCTTGGGGTATGTCTCTATCAGTTTTGCACATCGAGAGACTGAAATGTTCCATTGTAGATTTTGCTTTATGTTTTGGATCATTGTCTTGTTGGAAGACAAATCTCCGTCCCAGTCTCAGGTCTTTTGCAGACTCCGTCAGGTTTTCTTCCAGAATGGTCCTGTATTTGGCTCCATCCATCTTCCCATCAATTTTAACCATCTTCCCTGTCCCTGCTGAAGAAAAGCAGGCCCAAACCATGATGCTGCCACCACCATGTTTGATAGTGGGGATGGTGTGTTCAGCTGTGTTGCTTTTACGCCAAACATAACGTTTTGCATTGTTGCCAAAAAGTTCAATTTTGGTTTCATCTGACCAGAGCACCTTCTTCCACATGTTTGGTGTGTCTCCCAGGTGGCTTGTGGCAAACTTTAACCAACACTTTTTATGGATATCTTTAAGAAATGGCTTTCTTCTTAACACTCTTCCATAAAGGCCAGATTTGTGCAATATACGACTGATTGTTGTCCTATGGACAGAGTCTCCCACCTCAGCTGTAGATCTCTGCAGTTCATCCAGAGTGATCATGGGCCTCTTGGCTGCATCTCTGACCAGTCTTGTCCTTGTATGAGCTGAAAGTTTAGAGGGACGGCCAGGTCTTGGTAGATTTGCAGTGGTCTGATACTCCTTCCATTTCAATATTATCGCTTGCACAGTGCTCCTTGGGATGTTTAAAGCTTGGGAAATCTTTTTGTATCCAAATCCGGCTTTAAACTTCTTCACAACAGTATCTCGGACCTGCCTGGTGTGTTCCTTGTTCTTCATGATGCTCTCTGCGCTTTTAACGGACCTCTGAGACTATCACAGTGCAGGTGCATTTATACGGAGACTTGATTACACACAAGTGGATTGTATTTATCATCATTAGTCATTTAGGTCAACATTGGATCATTCAGAGATCCTCACTGAATTTCTGGAGAGAGTTCGCTGCACTGAAATTAAAGGGGCTGAATAATTTTGCAAGCCCAATTTTTCAGTTTTTGATTTGTTAAAAAAGTTTGAAATATCCAATAAATGTCGTTCCACTTCATGATTGTGTCCCACTTGTTGTTGATTCTTCACAAAAAAATACAGTTTTATATCTTTATGTTTGAAGCCTGAAATGTGGCAAAAGGTTGCAAAGTTCAAGGGGGCCGAATACTTTCGCAAGGCACTGTACATACTGTATTACCTCAACTACCTCGCACCCATGCACATTGACTCGGTACTGGTACTCCTTGTATATAGCCTTGTTATTGTTATTGTGTTACTATTTAGAAAATATTTTCTTACTTTTTAACTCTGCATTGTTGGGAATGGGCTCGTAATAAAGCATCTCACAGTTGTTTTCGGCGTATGTGACCAATACGATTAGATTCTCATCTGAACAAATGAATGCTCTCGTTGTTATAATGAGGAATTTATTTAAATAATTTGGTTTTCCTTGAAGATTTGAATGTGCTGAGAAAGCCTTTCGTGATGGATCTAGACAATCTGGTGAAAAGGGAGGGTTTGCGACTCTTCTCTTCAAGTGGGAAGGACGATGCGATATCATAAATTCCCTCTGGAGAAAAGGAGCCATGAGATGTTGTCATCGTCTCTGCAACGAAAGACCATCCAGCATGCCATCAATTTACATTTTTACTCATTTATCAGACACTCTTATCCAGAGAGACTTACAAGGAGCAATTAGGATGAAGTGCCTTGCTCAAGAGCACATTGACAGATTTTGCCTCGTGAACTCAGGGATTCTGAACCAGCAACCTATCGGTTACTGGCCCAACCTCTTAACCCACTAGGCTACCACCCAGCCCACAGTACAGTATGTCATAGGTAACAACTCAGAGTACAATGTCTTTCCAAATGAATTAGTGGAATGGTAAAGGGATAATGTCTCAGTCTTGACTGAGCAGCAGCCTAAACAGCAGCAGGGCTTACCTGTAAAGTACACAGTAGGGCAAATGTTCTGAGGCTGGTACTCCAGAGACTCTTGAGGACAGAGGTTCTTACTAACATTCTTGGAACCCTGGTTGGTGGGAAAAGGCACATTAAAACAAACTGAAATGTTTTCGATATCTTAAAGTACAGCATATCAACTGCAAAGAACCAGTGCAATGCCATGACACAAAGAATCATATAAAAGGTCAACAGCAGTGTTATTCATGAAAGTGTACTATACCTTTGTATTGACCTGCTCTCCAGTACTGCTGATGGTATCCCTTTCCAAATCAAACACGCCTTCTACAATGTCACTGGTGGCCACGCTGGTAGCGGACTCAAAATAACATTTAGCAGTGGCTTTGGTGATCATTTGAAGAATGACCATGCAAGTAGAAGTCTTTGGATCGTTCTGGACTGAAACATCAAAGTTTATGTTTTCATACTCATCTGACCACTGTCTCAGGAAGCACTTCACTGTCTCTTCAGCAAATATCTGGAGAAGCTGAGAGGAGAGCTCCTTGGATATGGCACATTGTTCCTTTCCCCATTTCAGCCTTGAAAGAATGGAGTCTGAAGCACTTTTGGCTGCTTCCAATGTTAAGACCTGTGGAGTGCTGTGGCTGTCCTGAATGGCTATCACTTTATCCACCAATTCATGGCTGAAAATGTGGATGGTCCAAGTGGAAATGATTTTTCTCAATTTCCTAACAGCAGATCGGAGGTCGTCAAGATGAGAAGCACCCTGTCCATTTTCCTGTGTGTTCTCAACACTTTCCACCATAATGTCCACTACCACCCCAGCAGCTTGCCTGACTTTGTCCACAAAGGTTACAGGAAGTAAGTCCTCTGTGTGAAAGAAGTCCTCAATGATTGTGTTTCTAACAATGGGAAAGTCAATCTGAGCAGGAAACTCAGTGGGGATGGGAGTCCCGGGTAAAGCAAAGTGCCATTTCGACTGCCTTAATTTTGAAGTAGGTGTTAGAGAGATGGAGGAGCGTGAAGAAGAGGTATTTCTTGTATTTTGGCTGTCAGCACTCCTACAACGGATCGTGTCAATATCCTCCAGCATGGATCCTGAGAGCTCAGTGGTTTTAGGTAGTAATTTGTGCGGAATGTCCACACAGGCATCGTTTCCACCAGGTGTAACACTGCTCTGGTTGACCTCAAGATGGCCGAGACTTGCTCTTTGTGATGCAGGACTGCTTTGATACGTAAAGATTTGGATTGAACCAAGTGTTGTGTCTGATCTTTGAAGATCTTTTCTGAGAAACTCCGTAATCTTACTTTGCAGACTGTAGTAGATGTTACGAGCAACAGACCAGATCCTTTTCTCAGAAACCTGTCCAGTGGTGAGCAGGGAGGTTCCAGATACCATGTCAGATGATTGGGTGGTCTGGGTGAGCTCCTGCTGGTCTTTCACCATGGTTTGTATAATATCAGTAGATGTGGTGGATGTAGATACAGACTGAAGGTACTGTTCTGTTGTACCTTCCTCCACAATGTTAAATGATCTAGAGAGGACCTCACTCACTCCTTTCTCAGCTTTAGTTTGGAACTCATGACTAGAGAGTTTTTGGAGGCTCTTTGTAGAAAGACTGTGGGAAGATGCAATGCCTTTGGAGGCAGCCGTGCTGCAATCTAGACTTACTGGAGAGGTTCGCTCAGGAGAACCTTGGAGACGTTCAAACATGTCTTCACATGGTGTTGGGGACCTTGACAAGGAGATGTCCTTCAGCTGAGACAGAACACCACCTACCAACATGTTGACCTCAAGGGACATATCAGATATTTTCTTTCCTACTGTGGAGAAGCAAGGTGCATTTGATGCCTGATCCTCGCATGAGGTCAAGATTGTTGAAATGACCTCTTTGGTACTATTGGTCAGTAGAGCCTCGTCTGTTTCAGTCCAGAGAAGTTTTGAACTCTCGCTGACACCCCTGTGTAGAGCCACTTCAAGGTTCAAACTGTGCAAGTGAGGCACACTCTTACTAGCTTGCCTCAAGTCCTGGCTTGCCAAACAAATGTGCTCCTTAGTCCCAAGATGTCCAGAGTCCTCTGTGGGTATATGACTAGACGTTCTGCTCAGCATGTCTGACCTCCGCTGATGAATGATGAAGTCCTTTAATGTCTTCTGAATATTGTTATATAAACTAGTGGTAGCAGACCAGATCCTGCTCTGTAGCTTTTGTGCATTTTCCTGGAGGTCAGGTTCTCTCTCCTCTACTTCTGCAGGTTGCGCCAAGCTCTGCAGGTCTTCCACAAATGTTTCAATGATGCCAAAGGCAGCAGAATCCGCACAAATATCCTTTGACCATGTGTACTGGTTTTGAATGGAACAAGACCTGGATGCTACAGAATAAGCAGGCTGTGCACTAGTTAAGCTACTGGTGGACTTTTTAACTAGGAACTCACTCACTGCTTGAGTGGCATTTCTCTTAAATTTCTCACTTGAGAGTTTTCTAATACAATCTAACAGACTGGTCAAAGAAGCTGTGGCCTTACTTCTGCTGTCCTCAATTTGACAGGGGAACTCACATACTATTGGTGATGAGGCCCTGGAATGGGCAATATCCCCAAGCTGAGCCAGAACACCCTCTACAAATTTCTCTCTCTCAATAGAGAAGCCTGATCCTTTTTCTCCAACAGTGTACAGGGCGTCCTCCTTTGACATTGCAGTCTTGTACAAGACCAGAAGCTCTGAGATGACTTCTTTGGTGCAAGTTGTCAGAAGGAGCTTGCTTTCTTCTGACTCAGTTTTTGCCCAAAGAAGTTTTGAGCACTCACTTAGGCCTCTTTGTAAAGTAACTTCACCAGTGGACTCTGGCAACTGAGGCTCACTCTTACTGGGCCTATATTTCATGTTTAAGCAAGGAAGTGGAACTGTCTCCTTAAACTCAGCATTTGTGATGTTATCATCAGATGTGACAATGCTCTTTAAGGCACATCGCTGAAGCTTGCCGAAATAATCTTTCAAGTTGTTTTGGATGCTGTGGTAAATGTGAACAGCAGCAGACCAGGCACTCTTCTGTTGGGGACTCTCTTCAGATTCAGCCAAGGACTTCATATCTGACACGAAAGTCTTAACAACTACTGACGCTGCTGAGCCCACTGGGTGAATTGACTCTGTCTTTACAATGCCAGACAATGTTTGACCTGATACAGCACCTGTTAACTCAGACTGAATGACTGAACTAGGAAAGCTCAAACTACTGACTTTTTTGTCAAGAACTCCACTCACTGCTTGTATTGCTGATGTTTGAAACTCCCGGCTAGAGAGTTTTTGGATGCTCTTAGATGTGAGCGTGCAGGAGGAACCAGATTCACTAATATTGTAGCTGCTCTCGTATTTGCTTATCAGGGCATCAAGATCCTCAATGAAGCCAACATGCGATGCCAAAAACGTGATCTTGTCCTTCAGATCTTCCAGCAAATTCTGTTTGTTCTCGTCAACAAAAGCCACCATTGTGTCAGAGATCATGGTCATGACTTGCCCTGTTAGACTCTTGCTCTCTTGGTCAACTTTTTCAAGTTTAGCAGCCAGCTCTCTCACCATGCTCTCAGTCACCTTGGTCTGTGAGTCTCCCCTTACCGGTGTCACTACAGAGGTTTGGCTAGCGGAGGCACTCTTAACGACCACTGATAAGGCCGACTTGACATCTTTAGCCAACTCTGCCATTACAGCAGGGGTTAGCATCATAGAGCCTGCACTTCCAGATGGAGAATTGGACATGCATGCAAGTTTGGAGAGAGAACCTTGCAGGCTGTCCTGTACACAGGTGACAAGGGTGTCCTCTGAGACACCTAAGAGGACTTGTAGCGTCTCAGAGTTGGTTGTTTTCTTCTGCACATCAGACAGAGAGGTTAGAGTCCTTGGGAAAAAAAAACGCAGAAATCATCAAAGTCAAACAAATAATATGTAAGGCTGTGATGCACATTCAGTGTGTCAAATACATCTGCACCATTGAAAACAATGAGGAAAACGCTGCTGTTTCTCTGAGAAAAAACCTTAGTGTGATGTCAGCCTAACTGCTTAATTTCTAAAGCCCAATAAAGTGTATTTTGTATAAGTCATTTGTATTGAAACTGGCCTGTAGATATCTATCTATCCTGGCAATATCTATCCTCTACAAAAATCAAAATTGCTATAAACTTCAAATACTGTAACTTCTAATAACTTCAAGGACAATCATAAATACAAGGCAGTTTGAAGAAATGTTAAAGGGAAATTTCTAAATGTTTCAACTTCATATTCATCATCTCCAGCACCACCCCAACATCAGCATATGTGAAAAACGGGCATTTCTATGTTTTGTAGTAAAAAAGAAAGAGGAAGATAAGTGTTTTCTATGACATCATCAACCAATTAGTAGGCAATGCCTACTCATAATTGGTTAAAATCACACGATGCACACTGATGATGTCATTAGAATCTAGAGCTGAGCATTTAATCAACATTTTTGTTATTTTTCGGTTTTTAAACAACTAATTGACTGACGTCGGCTCAATTATTTGAATTCCATATAGTTAATTTTTTTCTTCTTCTGTGAGCTCGATGCTCAGTTTCTGTAGAGATAAATCAGATCAAGCACGAACTATGCAATGTAGTAGGGAGTTGTAGTTTCCAACAGGCCAATAATCTACATAGTTTAGCACAGAAAATACGGCAATTAATTCCCATAATCCATTGCACGCCCACTTGCTTGTCCACTCTGTGTGGAGCAGATACGGAAACCTCATTAACTGAGACGGAGAGACGAGAGAATGCATGAGAGAGATAAAAAGCAGTTGCGTTGCGAGGATTCTCTACCTGGAAATACATGATCTAAGTGATTGACAGTTGGTGTTCAGCGGTCATAAAAGTAGGTCTTATTTACTTAGAAGAACTACTAAAATAGTGATTTTGTCAGACAGAATAAGCAGCAGCTCTATAGAGATGAGTTGATGACTTGGAATGAAATAATAAAGTCATCAAATAAATATTTTATATGAGAAAGTAAATGATGGTTGATAAGTCATAAACACTAATGGACAGTCACTACCATCATGGGACTTTTATTCATTGTTTTATTATGTGTTGTTACAGCATTCAACACACATAATCCATAGTGCATTCAATGTCTAAAAAAAGTATTGAAATCCAAAACCGTGATTATTTTTTAAATATTTGAATCGAAACCAAACCAACCTCAAAAAGCACTAATTTCTCAGCACTATTGGAAACAGTTACGTCCCTCTATATTTTTTTTACTACAAAGCATGGAAATGTGTAATTTTCACATATGGTGATGCTGGAGATGAATATGAAGTTGTTAAATTTCCCTTTAAGAACATACCTCATGGCCCCCTTGGGCAGGTAGCTTCCACTGCCCAGACTGCCCTTAGTCAGGTAAATCTCCTTGAATTTAAGTTGTGATTCCTGCACTTCTTCCTCTTCCTCTTCCTGCTCCATACAGTTGGAGGAAGGGTAGGGAGTCGGGATGCGAAAGCTATTGTAAGACTTTCGACTGCCTGGCCTCTTAGGTACACCAGCCTCAGTAAATCTCACGCGGGACTTGGTGTTAACCTTATCGTCTAACAGACTGGTGAGTGACGCTGTGAGAGATCTCTGTGACAATGGAGAGGAGGCAGCATCTTGGATGCCCAGTAGTTCGTAAAGACCTGGGATGATGATCTGCATCAGCTTGTCCGATAAAAACTGGACAATCCTCAGACACAAGCCGGCAAGCTGTTGTTTTGTCAGCTGTATTCCAGAAACAGAAGAACTGTTTTAAAATGTTGCATAGTGCGTCTTTCAAAAGCTTATGAACAAGGTTAAACATTAGGCAGAGTTTTCATGGTAATCTGATTAAATTGTCAGTAACATGATCTTACCGGGTCAAACATACCCTCACGAATCCCCCTCCATTGCCTGAAAACAATATTGTTATAAATGTTGTCATATCAGGATGCGTGGCAGAATTGTTTTTATTTAATTATTTGCCTGATCGTGAAGTTATACTTGCTTTGTGTCAGTTGTTTTGGCAAAATTGCAATGTGACAACTTTTCTAGCAATGACATTTTTTTTCCGATTGATCAGTTTCTAATTTGATCCTATTTCCTTGAAGGTGTGATAGTACCAAAGAAAACAGAACATACTTCTCAGTTAGGTTTTGAAGGAAGTCCAGAAGTGTCAGATGTTCCACATTGTTGAGCTTCCCCTCTTCTGTGTTTTCCATCACTGAGGTTGCTCTGCTCCTGGTAGAATTGCTCTGCTCCTGGTAGAAATGTAATTATATTGCAAATAATCAAACTTAATAAACAACAAATATCATACTGAAATAATTATTAACTGTTAAAGAGTGGAGGAGCATTGGCAACGTTGGGCCAATTAAACAACTGCAACACAACAGAGATGGTTGTGGTACGTCAACATTGCCAATGATAGCATCACTATAACATTTTATTGGATTAATGTTGTAATATGAAATGACAAGGTCAATTTACCATCTCATTGACAGCTTCAGAGGTCAGGTGGTCATCCATCACACAGACAGGCAGGTCTAGAGACTGGGACAAGGCTCTATGGTCATAACCAGGAGAGAATGGAAACATCAGAGCAGTCCCAATGGCAGAATCTAACCACTGTCTTCATGTCAAAGACTCACTCACTCATTTGCTTTGTCAAACCTACCCCTTAGAATGACTTCGATATTAACACGGAATATATTTTGTTATTAAGAGATCTCTCAATAATAATTCTCACAATAGCATATTGGTAGTAGTCAGTGACATATTAAAGCTAAGCAGGGCTGGGTGTAGTTAAAACCCTGGATGGGGTTCGATCCCGGGCTGAGGTGCTGCCTATAGTTTTTTTCTGAAAGTGTATATAATGTTGAAAATCTGACATGGTTTCAAAGGTACAAATTCAACCTATTTTATACAAGGTTTGGCTATGCTGAATTTAGTTTACAATGATGACATCATCCTGTGGTTGAAATTTCACCCTCAAAACAACAGTTAGGCCTATACCACATTATATCCACTACACCCCCCCCCCCCCCCCCCCCCCCCCACACACACACTTTATATTTTACCAATATATATGGAGCCACCAGCCCTAAAGCATGAACATGTTTTTTTGCTAGAAAATGTGGATTAAGAGAAGCAAAATGATCATTTTCGCTAGTTTCAACTAAATAGAAGGGCAACAAGACATTGACAAACTTTGACATATCTGCTTTCACCGGGATTTAAAAACCAAGGCTTTCCGAAAATGTTTACCTCAGCCAGTTTAGAACCCAGGTGTGTCTACAAAACACATGTACTCCTCCATAAGGTTCATGGGTTCCCTATTGTTTTATCCCAGTACAAGAGGGGCAACTGGATTCAGGATTAAACACAAGCAGTCTTTAAGGTATATCTTATTACAGTTTAGGCCTACCTTATTATTTTCTTCCATCTGGCAAAATCATTTTAAGGAATGAAATCTGTTTTGTTGCTAGTATTATTAGTAACTGTAGGAAAATACAGCTGTAGAGTACAAGAATCAGCTACTTTCTGAAGGGCAGCCAAGCTCATAAGCAATTTAGAACCTACAGACAATTATGACAAAATTGGAACGCATAAATGCGTCACAAACGCCTTGTGGTCACATGTTATTTTAGGGCGTGGCTCCGCATTCGTGACCGGTTGTCTTAATGTCATTAAGCAACAACAACAAAAAAAACATAAATAGCTACTACAATTTCGAAACATGATTTTGTCATCAGTTCAGTACCATTTGTTTGATTTTGTGGACCCACGACTAGACTTTATCCATGTTAGCTAGTTGCTAGCGATGCTAGTCAGCATAGGCTGCTACGTGATAAACAGTTCGCGTTAGCGAATTAGCTACCTAGCTAGCCAGCCTAACAAGCTGTCAAATCCAGTGGGAACCGATGCAACCCTGCTGCCAAATAAGGGCTAGCTCGATGACCCGTGAGCTAGTGAGGTCCCCATGAGTTTCAAGGCTTTAATAAGTGCTATCGTGCAGAAAACGCGAATAAAATACTGGTTGATGAGCTAGCTAAGTTAGCAAGACGGGTATGACCGTTAACAGCGTGCATGCACAAATGCATGACGACACATTGAATATAAGTGAAGCAGGCATGCAGAACGAGATCGCCCCACCAAGCCAGATAGTAGAGGGGTGCAACAACGCCGGTACACAGAGGCATAGCTCATACAATTATATTTTGTTCCAGTCAATGACAATACATGTTGAAAAATAAATACCTGCGTCAAATATATGGCATCGCATGCTAGTGAAAAGATAGCTTGCATGAATTTTTTTTTTAAAATCCAGTGACCACTAGATGTCCTCGTATATCCACATTTAGATCAAATATACTTTATTTTTCAACAGTACTGTGAATGACAAGCCCACTGAATCTAGTTTAATAATCTTTATACTCAGCAGGTAGAGGCCTAGGTACTTCAAACCAGTGCTTAATTTGAGCAGGATCATGCCAGAACAGGATCCGGCACCTTTCCATTCTGGACTGTTTTGTTCCGGAACATACTTGGCCGAATCCGGTACCTCTCGTGCCATGAAAAATAATTTTCACTTTTTGCTATGTAACAATTATAATAAAAGCGATCAAAGTTCGAGTTGCCTCTTCGTCAATTATCCTGCTCCCTCATCTCTCCAGAGTTGCACTTCATCATTTGTTTCCTTATAGAATCATAGCTGCATGAAGGGTTCTGGAGGAATTTTCTAAAGTTACGGAATTACTGCTGTCTGTTCAGAAATAAATTAAATCATTCAGAATAGCCTAATACGTCATGAGAAGCCCTATAATTTAGCTACAGAGGACCAATAGCTTCTTTTTTTAAATAGCCTAGCTGCGGATTGTAGCCCAATAACAAAGAATAGCCTACAGTCGGGAACGCGAGGCAAATCTGTCAGTGAAAAAACAGCACGCAGACAAAACAGGCCTTTTGCAATATTTCAAATACAATCGAGGGAAAACACAGGTTGAAAAGCAATGACTCTTGCTGAAAAGATAAGACTATGCTGTAGACTACCAAAATATTTGATCAAAACCCAAACATTGTTTTACAAAACAGAGAGAGAGAGATAGGCTTTTGACACGAGCGCATCGACAATCTCCAGCGAGTGAGCTGCGCATCATTGGGTGAGTCAGTGAAACTGGAAAGCATTTTTAGGACTAATTTCCTCCTCATATTGTAGCCTACTATATGTTTCTCCACAAACCTAGGCCTATAGGCTATTGATGGATTCAAGACAAGGTCGTTTTTATTGATCTCAGATACTAAGTTTGTCAGTGTCAAAGTATCCTGCCATTTCGCTCATTTGTGCGGATTAAAAAAAAGATAATGCCAAAGTCTCCAGTCATGTAAAAGGATGTAGAATTGCACGAAATGCGGTTTTAAAAAGGCCAACACTTTCCCAGACCCTAGGCTACTAAAAATGTTCCCCATGTGTGCACCTTCTATAAGTGGCTCTACCCAAATGTGAAGATATCAAATCAAATGTATTTATATAGCTGATATCTCAAAGTGCTGTACAGAAACCCATTCTAAAACCCCAAACAGCAAGCAATGCAGGTGATGATATGCGTTCAATGCTCTATTACAAAAGGTGATCTTTTTTCTCATGAGTTCTGGTACCACAGAACCCCCCCTCTAGCACCCACTCTTTGTTCTAGCACCTCCCAATTTACAAATTAAGCTCTGCTTCAAATTTTTATTTTACAAGGCAAGTCAGTTAAGAACAAATTCTTATTTTCAATAAAGGCCTAGGAACAGTGGGTTAACTGCCCTATAGCAATAAGGCACCTCGGGCTTCCCTAGTAGCGCAGTCTAAGGTCTAAGGCACTGCGTAGTACTAGCTGTGCCACTAGAGATCCTGGTTCAAGTCCAAGCTCTGTCGCAGCCGGCTGTGACTGGGAGACCCATGGGGCGGCGTACAATTGGCCCAGCATCATCCGGTTTAGTGGAGGGTTTGGCCCGGCAGGGGTGTTCTTGTCCCATCACGCACTAGTGACTCCTATGGCGGGCCAGGCGCAGTGCACGCAGCAGTGCACGCTGACACGGTCGACACCACTTAACCTGGAAGCCAGGTTCCAGGTTAAGCGGGCATGGTGTCATGAAGCAGTGTGGCTTGGCTTGGCTGGGTTGTGTTTCGGAGGACTCTCTCCTCTCCCAAGTTGTAGCAATGGGACAATTGGATACCACTAAATTGAAAAAAAAAAAAAAGTCACCTTGGGGGTTTGTGGTATATGGCCAATATACCACACCTCCTTGGGCCTTATTTCTTAATTGTACACAATTGGACACTTTTACAATTATTGTGTGGCTTTTTGGCTCCTTGTGTTTCCAATCTTCTTCCTCTGGCAGGATTACTTCCACGTGCAACTGTCAGACGACAAGCAGGTGAGGTACTTCCTGGAGCTGAGCTATGCTGGTGCCATCCTTCGGGACAGCTGGGTCCTGACAGACGTTGGCATCACCCCTAGCAGTGCATCACCCCTAGCATCTGCTGCCTGCTGAAGGTACCAGCCGAACACCTAGCTGTTTCTACCCGTGCTTGAAAATGCATATCAAAGTGAGCTGGCTATTGCTTGAAACAGCTTCATACTATCATTAACATAAAGTGTTTCAGATATAGTGTGGTGATATATAGTATGGGGATATACAGTGCCTTGCGAAAGTTCAATTGGGCCGAATACTTTCGCAAGGCACTGTATATAGCATGGTGATATACAGTGTGGTGATATATAGTATGGTTAAATATTATGGTTATATAGTATGATTATATATATATTATGGTGATATAGAGTGTGGTAATATATAGTATGGTTATATAGTATGGTTATATAGTAGGATTAGGTGATTTAGTTAATTCAAACAGGAGCCATTAATACAGGTAACGAGTGGAGGACAGAGGAGCCTCTTAAAGAAGAAGTTACAGGTCTGTGAGAGACAGAAATCTTGCTTGTTTGTAGGTGACCAAATACTTATTTTCCACCATAATTTCCACCATAATTTGCAAATAAATTCATTAAAAATCCTACAATGTGATTTTTCTGGATTTGTTTTCTCATTTTGTCTGTCATAGTTGAAGTGTACCTATGATGAAAATTACAGGCCTCTCTCATCTTTTTAAGTAGGAGAACTTGCACAATTGGTGGCTGACTAAATACTTTTTTGCCCCACTGTATAGTGTGGTGGTATATAGTATGGTGATATATAGTATGTTGAGGTCACCCTGCTTGAGACTTAAAGTAAAATTGCCCTTGCTCAACCAAGACCATGGTTATGGTAGAGTGATTGGTTAGTAAGGACACTGCTTTATACCGAGACCATGGTTATGGTAGAGTGATTGGTTAGTAAGAACACTGCTTCGTGAGTGTGAAGTGTTGTTGTACAGAGGTCCCTGGGTACATGTCCAGAGCCAGACAGGGACAGAACTCACTCTGTTCCACAAAGTTCTGTGGAAGATTTGCTAACAGAGGAGAGTGGTTATGTATCTAAGTACAAATGTAACCATCAGAATAATGTTTATTTGTGTTCCTTACTCCTTACTTACACATCCCATCATTGACATAGTCAAAGCCAGACCTTCTGTCTGTCTCTCCTTCTTGCTGGTTGACTAGAGTGGAAATCTATAGTATTGTATGGTTGACCTGGGATAGAGCTGAAATGTGGCCCGATGTAGTGTTGCCTTTGTACCAAACACCCTTACAGTCATAAACCTTTTCCCCATGTAATCGCCTCGACCTCAGTCTGGTGTTCGCTAACAGTATCTGAAGAGTCTGTATACCCAGTGGTGTATAGTACAGTAGAGCACAGCAGAGTACAGTAGAGTACAGTAGAGCACAGCAGGCCGTATAGTAGGAGAAGAAGAGGCCCTTTGGGTTCATTGAAATACATATTCATAATATTTCTGTTAACAATTTCATCTGCACCCAGATTAGTGTTCAATTTAATCTGCACCCAGATTAGTGTTCAATGTGATAGAACAAAACTCAGTACAGCACATGAATTAGAAAATGTTGTTACAAATTTGTGCCACGAGATGGTGGTAGATTATAAATTTAAATAGCATGGACATTTGATTTGTCTCTGGATAGAAATTGCCCTTGGGCACAGATCAGTTTACTCTCACCAAATCCTAACCTTTACCATTAGCAGTAAAAACACAAACCAGACCTAAGATCAGTGCAAAGGAGCCACTTCATCTTACCCCTGTAATTATATGACTCCTAACTTATATATACTGAGTGTACCAAACATTAGAAACACCTTCCTAATATTGAGTTGCACCCCGCCTTTTGCCATCAGAACAGCCTCAATTCGTTGGGGCATGGAATCTACAAGGTGTTTGAAAGCGTTCCACAGGGATGCTGGCCCATGTTGACTCAGTGCCGTGACGGGGGGAGACCCTCTCAGTCTTGGGCACTGTGTTTCTCCTGAGTACGTCTGTGGCCAGGCTCATGACCCTGGTGTCCCAGCAGTGTGGGCTTCCCGTCAGCTCCTTCAGACTGAGCTCTCCCACCGTCCTGCAACTCTACGACTGCAACCGGCTGCACGACTACGCCATTGACCTGGGTATGGCCTTCCTTGTGCAGTAGATCAATGGTCCTCTGGCTCAACACCTTATGGATGTAACACAGAGACAAATGGACTGTATGGAACACATTCTTGGTTCATGGCAACCAGGAGGACAACCTGCATGTGTCTCTGTCTCCCAGGGGCTACTCTACGGTTGGACACCTGGGATGGGTGGGCGGAGTTCCTCAGAGGCTGCTTCCTGGGACACAGACTGACCGTCCAACGACACCTGTCTAGAGAGAGACCTGTGATGAGGTCAGAATACACATCTACACACTGAACTGTATGATAGACTTACTATCAACAGTGATGGTACTGAACCTTTATATAGCTTACAATGATAGTACTGACCCTGTATATAGCTTACAATGATGGTACTGAACCTTTATATATCTGCATCTGTCCTCGTGCTCCTAGACCTTAGTGCTGCTTTTGATACCATCGATCACCACATTCTTTTGGAGAGATTGGAAACCCAAATTGGTCTACACGGACAAGTTCTGGCCTGGTTTAGATCTTATCTGTCGGAAAGATATCAGTTTGTCTCTGTGAATGGTTTGTCCTCTGACAAATCAACTGTAAATGTTGGTGTTCCTCAAGGTTCCGTTTTAGGACCACTGTTGTTTTCACTATATATTTTACCTCTTGGGGATGTTATTCGAAAACATAATGTTAACTTTCACTGCTATGCGGATGACACACAGCTGTACATTTCAATGAAACATGGTGAAGCCCCAAAATTGCCCTTGCTAGAAGAATGTGTTTCAGACATAAGGAAGTGGATGGCTGCAAACTTTCTACTTTTAAACTTGGACAAAACAGAGATGCTTGTTCTAGGTCCCAAGAAACAAAGAGATCTTCTGTTGAATCTGACAATTAATCTTAATGGTTGTACAGTCGTCTCAAATAAAACTGTGAAGGTCACTTCTAGGTTAGACTACTGCAATGCTCTACTTTCCGGCTACCCGGATAAAGCACTAAATAAACTTCAGTTAGTGCTAAATACGGCTGCTAGAATCCTGACTAGAACCAAAAAATGTGATCATATTACTCCAGTGCTAGCCTCTCTACACTGGCTTCCTGTCAAAGCAAGGGCTGATTTCAAGGTTTTACTGCTAACCTACAAAGCATCACATGGGCTTGCTCCTACCTATCTCTCTGATTTGGTCCTGTCGTACATACCTACACGTACGCTACGGTCACAAGACGCAGGCCTCCTAATTGTCCCTAGAATTTCTAAGCAAACAGCTGGAGGCAGGGCTTTCTCCTATAGAGCTCCATTTTTATGGAACGGTCTGCCTACCCATGTCAGAGTTGCAAACTCGGTCTCAACCTTTAAGTCTTTACTGAAGAATCATCTCTTCAGTGGGTCATATGATTGAGTGTAGTCTGGCCCAGGAGTGGGAGGGTGAACGGAAAGGCTCTGGAGCAACGAACCGCCCTTGCTGTCTCTGCCTGGTCGGTTCCCCTCTTTCCACTGGGATTCTCTGCCTCTAACCCTATTTCAGGGGCTGAGTCACTGGCTTACTGGGGCTCTCTCATGCCGTCCCTGGAGGGGGTGCGTCACCTGAGTGGGTTGATTCACTGATGTGGTCATCCTGTCTGGGTTGGCGCCGTGTCATGGCGGAGGTCTTTGTGGGCTATACTCAGCCTTGTCTCAGGATGGTAAGTTGGTGGTTGAAGTTATCCCTCTAGTGGTGTGGGGGCTGTGCTTTGGCAAAGTGGGTGGGGTTATATCCTTCCTGTTTGGCCCTGTCCGGGGGTGTCCTCGGATGGGGCCACAGTGTCTCCTGACCCCTCCTGTCTCAGCCTCCAGTATTTATGCTGCAGTAGTTTATGTGTCGGGGGGCTAGGGTCAGTTTGTTATATCTGGAGTACTTCTCCTGTCCTATTCGGTGTCCTGTGTGAATCTAAGTGTGCGTTCTCTAATTCTCTCCTTCTCTCTTTCTCTCTCTCGGAGGACCTGAGCCCTAGGACCATGCCCCAGGACTACCTGACATGATGACTCCTTGCTGTCCCCAGTCCACCTGGCCGTGCTGCTGCTCCAGTTTCAACTGTTCTGCCTTATTATTATTCAACCATGCTGGTCATTTATGAACATTTGAACATCTTGGCCATGTTCTGTTATAATCTCCACCCGGCACAGCCAGAAGAGGACTGGCCATCCCACATATGCTCTCTCTAATTCTCTCTTTCTTTCTCTCTCTCGGAGGACCTGAGCCCTAGGACCATGCCCCAGGACTACCTGACATGATGACTCCTTGCTGTCCCCAGTCCACCTGACTGTGCTGCTGCTCCAGTTTAAACTATTCTGCCTTATTATTATTCGACCATGCTGGTCATTTATGAACATTTGAACATCTTGACCATGTTCTGTTATAATCTCCACCCGGCACAGCCAGAAGAGGACTGGCCACCCCACATAGCCTGGTTCCTCTCTAGGTTTCTTCCTAGGTTTTGGCCTTTCTAGGGAGTTTTTCCTAGCCACCGTGCTTCTACACCTGCATTGCTTGCTGTTTGGGGTTTTAGGCTGGATTTCTGTACAGCACTTTGAGATATCAGCTGATTTTCGAAGGGCTATATAAATACATTTGATTTGATATAGCTTACAATGATAGTATTGACCCTGTATATAGCTTACAATTATGGTACTGACCCTGTATATAGCTTACAATAATGGTACTGACCCTGTATATAGCTTACAATGATAGTATTGACCCTGTATATAGCTTACAATAATGGTACTGACCCTGTATATAGCTTACAATTATAGTACTGACCCTGTACAGTGCCTTGCGAAAGTATTCGCCCCCCTTGAACTTTGCGAACTTTTGCCACATTTCAGGCTTCAAACATAAAGATATAAAACTGTATTTTTTTGTGAAGAATCAACAACAAGTGGGACACAATCATGAAGTGGAATGACATTTATTGGATATTTCAAACTTTTTTAACAAATCAAAAACTGAAAATTGGGCGTGCAAAATTATTCAGCCCCTTCACTTTCAGTGCAGCAAACTCTCTCCAGAAGTTCAGTGAGGATCTCTGAATGATCCAATGTTGACCTAAATGACTAATGATGATAAATACAATCCACCTGTGTGTAATCAAGTCTCCGTATAAATGCACCTGCACTGTGATAGTCTCAGAGGTCCGTTAAAAGCGCAGAGAGCATCATGAAGAACAAGGAACACACCAGGCAGGTCCGAGATACTGTTGTGAAGAAGTTTAAAGCCGGATTTGGATACAAAAATATTTCCCAAGCTTTAAACATCCCAAGGAGCACTGTGCAAGCGATAATATTGAAATGGAAAGAGTATCAGACCACTGCAAATCTACCAAGACCTGGCCGTCCCTCTAAACTTTCAGCTCATACAAGGAGAAGACTGATCAGAGATGCAGCCAAGAGGCCCATGATCACTCTGGATGAACTGCAGAGATCTACAGCTGAGGTGGGAGACTCTGTCCATAGGACAACAATCAGTCGTATATTGCACAAATCTGGCCTTTATGGAAGAGTGGCAAGAAGAAAGCCATTTCTTAAAGATATCCATAAAAAGTGTTGTTTAAAGTTTGCCACAAGCCACCTGGGAGACACACCAAACATGTGGAAGAAGGTGCTCTGGTCAGATGAAACCAAAATGTAACTTTTTGGCAACAATGCAAAACGTTATGTTTGGCGTAAAAGCAACACAGCTGAACACACCATCCCCACTGTCAAACATGGTGGTGGCAGCATCATGGTTTGGGCCTGCTTTTCTTCAGCAGGGACAGGGAAGATGGTTAAAATTGATGGGAAGATGGATGGAGCCAAATACAGGACCATTCTGGAAGAAAACCTGATGGAGTCTGCAAAAGACCTGAGACTGGGACGGAGATTTGTCTTCCAACAAGACAATGATACAAAACATAAAGCAAAATCTACAATGGAATGGTTCAAAAATAAACATATCCAGGTGTTAGAATGGCCAAGTTAAAGTCCAGACCTGAATCCAATCGAGAATCTGTGGAAAGAACTGAAAACTGCTGTTCACAAATGCTCTCCATCCAACCTCACTGAGCTCGAGCTGTTTTGCAAGGAGGAATGGGAAAAAATGTCAGTCTCTCGATGTGCAAAACTGATAGAGACATACCTAAAGCGACTTACAGCTGTAATCGCAGCAAAAGGTGGCGCTACAAAGTATTAACTTAAGGGGGCTGAATAATTTTGCACGCTTAATTTTTCAGTTTTTTATTTTGTTAAAAAAGTTTGAAATATCCAATAAATGTCGTTCCACTTCATGATTGTGTCCCACTTGTTGTTGATTCTTCACAAAAAAATACAGTTTTATATCTTTATGTTTGAAGCCTGAAATGTGGCAAAAGGTTGCAAAGTTCAAGGGGGCCGAATACTTTCGCAAGGCACTGTACATACTGTATTACCTCAACTACCTCGCACCCATGCACATTGACTCGGTACTGGTACTCCTTGTATATAGCCTTGTTATTGTTATTGTGTTACTATTTAGAAAATATTTTCTTACTTTTTAACTCTGCATTGTTGGGAATGGGCTCGTAATAAAGCATCTCACAGTTGTTTTCGGCGTATGTGACCAATACGATTAGATTCTCATCTGAACAAATGAATGCTCTCGTTGTTATAATGAGGAATTTATTTAAATAATTTGGTTTTCCTTGAAGATTTGAATGTGCTGAGAAAGCCTTTCGTGATGGATCTAGACAATCTGGTGAAAAGGGAGGGTTTGCGACTCTTCTCTTCAAGTGGGAAGGACGATGCGATATCATAAATTCCCTCTGGAGAAAAGGAGCCATGAGATGTTGTCATCGTCTCTGCAACGAAAGACCATCCAGCATGCCATCAATTTACATTTTTACTCATTTATCAGACACTCTTATCCAGAGAGACTTACAAGGAGCAATTAGGATGAAGTGCCTTGCTCAAGAGCACATTGACAGATTTTGCCTCGTGAACTCAGGGATTCTGAACCAGCAACCTATCGGTTACTGGCCCAACCTCTTAACCCACTAGGCTACCACCCAGCCCACAGTACAGTATGTCATAGGTAACAACTCAGAGGAGTACAATGTCTTTCGAAATGAATTAGTGGACTGGTAAAGGGATAATGTCTCAGTCTTGACTGAGCAGCAGCCTAAACAGCAGCAGGGCTTACCTGTAAAGTACACAGTAGGGGAAATGTTCTGAGGCTGGTACTCCAGAGACTCTTGAGGACAGAGGTTCTTACTAACATTCTTGGAACCCTGGTTGGTGGGAAAAGGCACATTAAAACAAACTGAAATGTTTTCGATATCTTAAAGTACAGCATATCAACTGCAAAGAACCAGTGCAATGCCATGACACAAAGAATCATATAAAAGGTCAACAGCAGTGTTATTCATGAAAGTGTACTATACCTTTGTATTGACCTGCTCTCCAGTACTGCTGATGGTATCCCTTTCCAAATCAAACACGCCTTCTACAATGTCACTGGTGGCCACGCTGGTAGCGGACTCAAAATAACATTTAGCAGTGGCTTTGGTGATCATTTGAAGAATGACCATGCAAGTAGAAGTCTTTGGATCGTTCTGGACTGAAACATCAAAGTTTATGTTTTCATACTCATCTGACCACTGTCTCAGGAAGCACTTCACTGTCTCTTCAGCAAATATCTGGAGAAGCTGAGAGGAGAGCTCCTTGGATATGGCACATTGTTCCTTTCCCCATTTCAGCCTTGAAAGAATGGAGTCTGAAGCACTTTTGGCTGCTTCCAATGTTAAGACCTGTGGAGTGCTGTGGCTGTCCTGAATGGCTATCACTTTATCCACCAATTCATGGCTGAAAATGTGGATGGTCCAAGTGGAAATTATTTTTCTCAATTTCCTAACAGCAGATCGGAGGTCGTCAAGATGAGAAGCACCCTGTCCATTTTCCTGTGTGTTCTCAACACTTTCCACCATAATGTCCACTACCACCCCAGCAGCTTGCCTGACTTTGTCCACAAAGGTTACAGGAAGTAAGTCCTCTGTGTGAAAGAAGTCCTCAATGATTGTGTTTCTAACAATGGGAAAGTCAATCTGAGCAGGAAACTCAGTGGGGATGGGAGTCCCGGGTAAAGCAAAGTGCCATTTCGACTGCCTTAATTTTGAAGTAGGTGCAGATAATTCAGTGGGGATGGGAGTACCGGGCAAGGTGAAGTCCCATTCTGACTGCTTTGATTTTGAAGTAGGTGTTAGAGAGATGGAGGAGCGTGAAGAAGAGGTATTTCTTGTATTTTGGCTGTCAGCACTCCTACAACGGATCGTGTCAATATCCTCCAGCATGGATCCTGAGAGCTCAGTGGTTTTAGGTAGTAATTTGTGCGGAATGTCCACACAGGCATCGTTTCCACCAGGTGTAACACTGCTCTGGTCGACCTCAAGATGGCCGAGACTTGCTCTTTGTGATGCAGGACTGCTTTGATATGTAAAGATTTGGATTGAACCAAGTGTTGTGTCTGATCTTTGAAGATCTTTTTGGAGAAACTCCGTAATCTTACTTTGCAGACTGTAGTAGATGTTACGAGCAACAGACCAGATCCTTTTCTCAGAAACCTGTCCAGTGGTGAGCAGGGAGGTTCCAGATACCATGTCAGATGATTGGGTGGTCTGGGTGAGCTCCTGCTGGTCTTTCACCATGGTTTGTATAATATCAGTAGATGTGGTGGATGTAGATACAGACTGGAGGTACTTATCTGTTGTACCTTCCTCCACAATGTTAAATGATCTAGAGAGGACCTCACTCACTCCTTTCTCAGCTTTAGTTTGGAACTCATGACTAGAGAGTTTTTGGAGGCTCTTTGTAGAAAGACTGTGGGAAGATGCAATGCCTTTGGAGGCAGCCGTGCTGCAATCTAGACTTACTGGAGAGGTTCGCTCAGGAGAACCTTGGAGACGTTCAAACATGTCTTCACATGGTGTTGGGGACCTTGACAAGGAGATGTCCTTCAGCTGAGACAGAACACCACCTACCAACATGTTGACCTCAAGGGACATATCAGATATTTTCTTTCCTACTGTGGAGAAGCAAGGTGCATTTGATGCCTGATCCTCGCATGAGGTCAAGATTGTTGAAATGACCTCTTTGGTACTATTGGTCAGTAGAGCCTCGTCTGTTTCAGTCCAGAGAAGTTTTGAACTCTCGCTGACACCCCTGTGTAGAGCCACTTCAAGGTTCAAACTGTGCAAGTGAGGCACACTCTTACTAGCTTGCCTCAAGTCCTGGCTTGCCAAACAAATGTGCTCCTTAGTCCCAAGATGTCCAGAGTCCTCTGTGGGTATATGACTAGACGTTCTGCTCAGCATGTCTGACCTCCGCTGATGAATGATGAAGTCCTTTAATGTCTTCTGAATATTGTTATATAAACTAGTGGTAGCAGACCAGATCCTGCTCTGTAGCTTTTGTGCATTTTCCTGGAGGTCAGGTTCTCTCTCCTCTACTTCTGCAGGTTGCGCCAAGCTCTGCAGGTCTTCCACAAATGTTTCAATGATGCCAAAGGCAGCAGAATCCGCACAAATATCCTTTGACCATGTGTACTGGTTTTGAATGGAACAAGACCTGGATGCTACAGAATAAGCAGGCTGTGCACTAGTTAAGCTACTGGTGGACTTTTTAACTAGGAACTCACTCACTGCTTGAGTGGCATTTCTCTTAAATTCCTCACTTGAGAGTTTTCTAATACAATCTAACAGACTGGTCAAAGAAGCTGTGGCCTTACTTCTGCTGTCCTCAATTTGACAGGGGAACTCACATACTATTGGTGATGAGGCCCTGGAATGGGCAATATCCCCAAGCTGAGCCAGAACACCCTCTACAAATTTCTCTCTCTCAATAGAGAAGCCTGATCCTTTTTCTCCAACAGTGTACAGGGCATCCTCCTTTGACATCTCAGTGTTGTACAAGACCAGAAGCTCTGAGATGACTTCTTGGGTGCAAGTTGTCAGAAGGAGCATGCTTTCTTCTGACTCAGTTTTTGCCCAAAGAAGTTTTGAGCTCTCACTTAGGCCTCTTTGTAAAGTAACTGCACCAGTGGACTCTGGCAACTGAGGCTCACTCTTACTGGGCCTATATTTCATGTTTAAGCAAGGAAGTGGAACTGTCTCCTTAAACTCAGCATTTGTGATGTTGTCATCAGATGTGACAATGCTCTTTAAGGCACATCGCTGAAGCTTGCTGAAATAATCTTTCAAGTTGTTTTGGATGCTGTGGTAAATGTGAACAGCAGCAGACCAGGCACTCTTCTGTTGGGGACTCTCTTCAGATTCAGCCAAGGACTTCATATCTGACACGAAAGTCTTAACAACTACTGATGCTGCTGAGCCCACTGGGTGAATTGACTCTGTCTTTACAATGCCAGACAATGTTTGACCTGATACAGCACCTGTTAACTCAGACTGAATGACTGAACTAGGAAAGCTCAAACTACTGACTTTTTTGTCAAGAACTCCACTCACTGCTTGTATTGCTGATGTTTGAAACTCCCGGCCAGAGAGTTTTTGGATGCTCTTAGATGTGAGCGTGCAGGAGGAACCAGATTCACTAATATTGTAGCTGCTCTCGTATTTCCTTATCAGGGCATCAAGATCCTCAATAAAGCCAACATGCGATGCCAAAAACGTGATCTTGTCCTTCAGATCTTCCAGCAAATTCTGTTCGTTCTCGTCAACAAAAGCCACCATTGTGTCAGAGATGGTGGTCATGACTTGCCCTGTTAGACTCTTGCTCTCTTGGTCAACTTTTTCAAGTTTAACAGCCAGCTCTCTCACCATGCTCTCAGTCACCTTGGTCTGTGAGTCTCCCCTTACCGGTGTCACTAGAGAGGTGTGACTTGCGGAGGCACTCTTAACGACCACTGATAAGGCCGACTTGACATCTTTAGCCAACTCTGCCATTACAGCAGGGGTTAGCATCATAGAGCCTGCACTTCCAGATGGAGAATTGGACATGCATGCAAGTTTGGAGAGAGAACCTTGCAGGCTGTCCTGCACACAGGTGACAAGGGTGTCCTCTGAGACACCTAAGAGGACTTGTAGCGTCTCAGAGTTGGTTGTTTTCTTCTGCACATCAGACAGAGAGGTTAGAGTCCTTGGGGAAAAAAACGCAGAAATCATCAAAGTCAAACAAATAATATGTAAGGCTGTGATGCACATTCAGTGTGTCAAATACATCTGCACCATTGAAAACAATGAGGAAAACGCTGCTGTTTCTCTGAGAAAAAACCTTAGTGTGATGTCAGCCTAACTGCTTAATTTCTAAAGCCCAATAAAATGTATTTTGTATAAGTCATTTGTATTGAAACTGGCCTGTAGATATCCATCTATCCTGGCAATATCTATCCTCTACAAAAATCCAAATTGCTATAAACTTCAAATACTGTAACTTCTAATAACTTCAAGGACAATCATAAATACAAGGCAGTTTGAAGAAATGTTAAAGGGAAATTTCTAAATGTTTCAACTTCATATTCATCATCTCCAGCACCACCCCAACATCAGCATATGTGAAAAACAGGCATTTCTATGTTTTGTAGTAAAAAAGAAAGAGGAAGATAAGTGTTTTCTATGACATCATCAACCAATTAGTAGGAAATGCCTACTCATAATTGGTTAAAATCACACGATGCACACTGATGATGTCATTAGAATCTAGAGCTGAGCATTTAACCAACATTTTTGTTATTTTTCGGTTTTTAAACAACTAATTGACCGACGTCGGCTCAATTATTTGAATTCCATATAGTTAATTTTTTTCTTCTTCTGTGAGCTCGATGCTCAGTTTCTGTAGAGATAAATCAGATCAAGCACGAACTATGCAATGTAGTAGGGAGTTGTAGTTTCCAACAGGCCAATATTCTACATAGTTTAGCACAGAAAATATGGCAATTAATTCCCACAATCCATTGCACGCCCACTTGCTTGTCCACTCTGTGTGGAGCAGATACGGAAACCTCATTGACTGAGACGGAGAGACGAGAGAATGCATGAGAGAGATAAAAAGCAGTTGCGTTGCGAGGATTCTCTACCTGGAAATACATGATCTAAGTGATTGACAGTTGGTGTTCAGCGGTCATAAAAGTAGGTCTTATTTACTTAGAAGAACTACTAAAATAGTGATTTTGTCAGACAGGATAAGCAGCAGCTCTATAGAGATGAGTTGATGACTTGGAATGAAATAATAAAGTCATCAAATAAATATTTTATATGAGAAAGTAAATGATGGTTGATAAGTCATTAACAGTAATGGACAGTCACTACCATCATGGGACTTTTATTCATTGTTTTATTATGTGTTTGAGTTTATTTTATTTATTTATTTTTTATTTTTACAGGGACAGTGCACATTAATCAACGTTTCAGTAAAAGTGCCGGTTTTAGCCAGCCGGCTAATTTTCAACCGCAGTCCCTGGGCAGGTTATTAAAAACAATTACAATATAGACAATAGCAGCATAGAACAAGCAAGACATAGCAACATAGGACAAGCAAGACGTAGCATACAGACAGAGCAACATAGGACAAGCAAGACGTAGCATACAGACATAGCAACATAGGACAAGCAAGACGTAGCATACAGACAGAGCAACATAGGACAAGCAAGACGTAGCATACAGACAGAGCAACATAGGACAAGCAAGACGTAGCATACAGACAGAGCAACATAGGACAAGCAAGACGTAGCATACAGACAGAGCAACATAGGACAAGCAAGACGTAGCATACAGACAGAGCAACATAGGACAAGCAAGACGTAGCATACAGACAGAGCAACATAGGACAAGCAAGACGTAGCATACAGACAGAGCAACATAGGACAAGCAAGACGTAGCATACAGACAGAGCAACATAGGACAAGCAAGACGTAGCATACAGACATAGCAACATAGGACAAGCAAGACGTAGCATACAGACAGAGCAACATAGGACAAGCAAGACGTAGCATACAGACAGAGCAACATAGGACAAGCAAGACGTAGCATACAGACAGAGCAACATAGGACAAGCAAGACGTAGCATACAGACAGAGCAACATAGGACAAGCAAGACGTAGCATACAGACAGAGCAACATAGGACAAGCAAGACGTAGCATACAGACAGAGCAACATAGGACAAGCAAGACGTAGCATACAGACATAGCAACATAGGACAAGCAAGACGTAGCATACAGACAGAGCAACATAGGACAAGCAAGACGTAGCATACAGACAGAGCAACATAGGACAAGCAAGACGTAGCATACAGACAGAGCAACATAGGACAAGCAAGACGTAGCATACAGACATAGCAACATAGGACAAGCAAGACGTAGCATACAGACAGAGCAACATAGGACAAGCAAGACGTAGCATACAGACAGAGCAACATAGGACAAGCAAGACGTAGCATACAGACAGAGCAACATAGGACAAGCAAGACGTAGCATACAGACAGAGCAACATAGGACAAGCAAGACGTAGCATACAGACAGAGCAACATAGGACAAGCAAGACGTAGCATACAGACAGAGCAACATAGGACAAGCAAGACGTAGCATACAGACAGAGCAACATAGGACAAGCAAGACGTAGCATACAGACAGAGCAACATAGGACAAGCAAGACGTAGCATACAGACAGAGCAACATAGGACAAGCAAGACGTAGCATACAGACAGAGCAACATAGGACAAGCAAGACGTAGCATACAGACAGAGCAACATAGGACAAGCAAGACGTAGCATACAGACAGAGCAACATAGGACAAGCAAGACGTAGCATACAGACAGAGCAACATAGGACAAGCAAGACGTAGCATACAGACATAGCAACATAGGACAAGCAAGACGTAGCATACAGACAGAGCAACATAGGACAAGCAAGACGTAGCATACAGACAGAGCAACATAGGACAAGCAAGACGTAGCATACAGACAGAGCAACATAGGACAAGCAAGACGTAGCATACAGACAGAGCAACATAGGACAAGCAAGACGTAGCATACAGACAGAGCAACATAGGACAAGCAAGACGTAGCATACAGACAGAGCAACATAGGACAAGCAAGACGTAGCATACAGACAGAGCAACATAGGACAAGCAAGACGTAGCATACAGACAGAGCAACATAGGACAAGCAAGACGTAGCATACAGACAGAGCAACATAGGACAAGCAAGACGTAGCATACAGACAGAGCAACATAGGACAAGCAAGACGTAGCATACAGACAGAGCAACATAGGACAAGCAAGACGTAGCATACAGACAGAGCAACATAAAACAAAAAGCGTCAAGACAAAATTCATAAAAGCAACAAAGTTTCCACACCTCACAAGCTACAGACAACAGACAACATGGAAAGCGGCAACACACAGCTAGGGACCATGTTCACAAATCTGATTGACCTTTAGCCATGTCTTCAAGCATTTTGTGAAAGTGTGATATGTGGTGCAGTTATGTGTGTCTGATGGCAGTGTATTCCAGACATGGGAAGCTCTCACAGAGAATGCAGATTTACTAAAGGTGCTTTTCCTTAGGGGAACTATACAGTCACCTCTCATGGCAGACCTTGTGGATCTGCTGCCATATGTCTGGGTTTTCTGTTTAACAAAAATATTGAGTGGAGGGGGAGCCAGGCCATTAAGGATCTTGAATACAAGACATGCGTCGGTGTATTGCACAAGATTTTCCCAACTCAAGAGCTCATGCTTTCTGAGGATGTAACAGTGATGATGGCTATTGGGCTTCCTATCAAGCACTTTGAGAGCCTGTTTGTAGACAGACTGAATAGGTTTTAATGTTGTACAGCAAGCTTGGGCCCAACTAGTCAAGCAGTATGTTAAGTGGGGGAGTATCATAGATTTGAAGTACAGTTTTGCTACCTCTGTAGTCAAACAATTTCGTATAAATCGAAAATTAGCTAGGTTGAACTTGGTTATTTGAATTACCTTTTTCACATGCTTTTTAAAAGAGAGGTTGGAATCAAGTATGATGCCAAGGTACTTAAAATCGGATACCACCTGGAGCTTCTCCCCTGACACATAGACATCTGGCTCAGTAGCATCTGTTGTTACAGCATTCAACACACATAATCCATAGTGCATTCAATGTCTAAAAAAAGTATTGAAATCCAAAACCGTGATTATTTTTTAAATATTTGAATCGAAACCAAACCAACCTCAAAAAGCACTAATTTCTCAGCACTATTGGAAACAGTTACGTCCCTCTATATTTTTTTTACTACAAAGCATGGAAATGTGTAATTTTCACATATGGTGATGCTGGAGATGAATACGAAGTTGTTAAATTTCCCTTTAAGAACATACCTCATGGCCCCCTTGGGCAGGTAGCTTCCACTGCCCAGACTGCCCTTAGTCAGGTAAATCTCCTTGAACTTAAGTTGTGATTCCTGCTCTTCTTCCTCTTCCTGCTCCATACAGTTGGAGGAAGGGTAGGGAGTCGGGATGCGAAAGCTATTGTAAGACTTTCGACTGCCTGGCCTCTTAGGTACACCAGCCTCAGTAAATCTCACGCGGGACTTGGTGTTAGTCTTATCGTCTAACAGACTGGTGAGTGACGCTGTGACAGATCTCTGTGACAATGGAGAGGAGGCAGTATCTTGGATGCCCAGTAGTTCGTAAAGACCTGGGATGATGATCTGCATCAGCTTGTCCGATAAAAACTGGACAATCCTCAGACACAAGCCGGCAAGCTGTTGTTTTGTCAGCTGTATTCCAGAAACAGAAGAAGTGTTTTAAAATGTTGCATAGTGCGTCTTTCAAAAGCTTATGAACAAGGTTAAACATTAGGCAGAGTTTTCATGGTAATCTGATTAAATTGTCAGTAACATGATCTTACCGGGTCAAACATGCCCTCACGAATCCCCCTCCATTGCCTGAAAACAATATTGTTATAAATGTTGTCATATCAGGATGCGTGGCAGAATTGTTTTTATTTAATTATTTGCCTGATCGTGAAGTTATACTTGCTTTGTGTCAGTTGTTTTGGCAAAATTGCAATGTGACAACTTTTCTAGCACTGAACATTTTTTTCCGATTGATCAGTTTCTAATTTGATCCTATTTCCTTGAAGGTGTGATAGTACCAAAGAAAACAGAACATACTTCTCAGTTAGGTTTTGAAGGAAGTCCATAAGTGTCAGATGTTCCACATTGTTGAGCTTTCCCTCTTCTGTGGTTTCCATCACTGAGGTTGCTCTGCTCCTGGTACAATTGCTCTGCTCCTGGTAGAAATGTAATTATATTGCAAATAATCAAACTTAATATACAACAAATATCATACTGAAATAATTATTAACTGTTAAAGAGTGGAGGAGCATTGGCAACGTTGGGCCAATTAAACAACTGCAACACAACAGAGATGGTTGTGGTACGTCAACATTGCCAATGATAGCATCACTATAACATTTTACTGGATTAATGTTGTAATATGAAATGACAAGGTCAACTTACCATCTCATTGACAGCTTCAGAGGTCAGGTGGTCATCCATCACACAGACAGGCAGGTCTAGAGACTGGGACAAGGCTCTATGGTCATAACCAGGAGAGAATGGAAACATCAGAGCAGTCCCAATGGCAGAATCTAACCACTGTCTTCATGTCAAAGACTCACTCACTCATTTGCTTTGTCAAACCTACCCCTTAGAATGACTTCGATATTAACACTGAATATATTTTGTTATTAAGAGATCTCTCAATAATAATTTTCACAATAGCATATTGGTAGTAGTCAGTGACATATTAAAGCTAAGCAGGGCTGGGTGTAGTTAAAACCCTGGATGGGGTTCGATCCCGGGCTGAGGTGCTGCCTATAGTTTTTTTCTGAAAGTGTATATAATGTTGAAAATCTGACATGGTTTCAAAGGTACAAATTCAACCTATTTTATACAAGGTTTGGCTATGCTGAATTTAGTTTACACATCCTGTGGTTGAAATTTCACCCTCAAAACAACAGTTAGGCCTATACCCCATTATATCCACTACACCCCCCCCCCCCCCCCCCCCCCCCCCACACACACACTTTATATTTTACCAATATATATGCAGCCCACCAGCCCTAAAGCATGAACATGTTTTTTTGCTAGAAAAAGTGGATTAAGAGAAGCAAAATTATAATTTTCGCTAGTTTCATCTAAATGGAAGGGCAACATGACATTGACAAACTTTGACATATCTGCTTTCACCGGGATTTAAAAACCCAGGCTTTCATAAAATGTTTACCTCAGCCAGTCTAGAACCCAGGTGTGTCTGCAAAACACATGTACTCCTCCATAAGGTTCATGGGTTCCCTATTGTTTTATCCCAGTACAAGAGGGGCAACTGGATTCAGGATTAAACACAAGCAGTCTTTAAGGTATATCTTATTACAGTTTAGGCCTACCTTATTATTTTCTTCCATCTGGCAATATCATTTTAAGGAATGAAATCTGTTTTGTTGCTAGTATTATTAGTAACTGTAGGAAAATACAGCTGTAGAGTACAAGAATCAGCTACTTTCTGAAGGGCAGCCAAGCTCATAAGCAATTTAGAACCTACAGACAATTATGACAAAGTTGGAACGCATAAATGCGTCACAAACGCCTTGTGGTCACATGTTATTTTAGGGCGTGGCTCCGCATTCGTGACCGGTTCTCTTATTTCTATTTCCCGGTATCCGTTAGTAGTGCTGGAATTTGCGATTAATACTTTTCTCATGCCGAAACCGGATTAAATACATACCGGTAGTTAAATGACAAAAATGATTATATTCGCAATGTAATTAAACAACAACAACATAAATAGCTACTACAGTACCATTTGTTTGATTTTTGTGGACCCACGACTAGACTTTATCCATGTTAGCTAGTTGCTAGCGATGCTAGTCAGCATAGGCTGCTACGTGATAAACAGTTCGCGTTAGCGAATTAGCTACCTAACTAGCCAGCCTAACAAGCTGTCAAATCCAATGGAAACCGATGCAACCCTGCTGCCAAATAAGGGCTAGCTCGATGACCCGTGGTAACAGTGAGGTCCCCATGAGTTTCAAGGCTTTAATAAGTGCTATCGTGCAGAAAAGGCGAACAAAATACTGGTTGATGAGCTAGCTAAGTTAGCAAGACGGATATGACCGTTAACAGCGTGCATGCACAAATGCATGACGACACATTGTATCTCAGTGAAGCAGGCATGCAGAACGAGATCGCCCCACCAAGCCAGATAGTAGAGGGGTACAACAACGCCGGGACACAGAGGCATAGCTCATACAATTATATTTTGTTCCAGTCAATGACAATACATGTTGAAAAATAAATACCTGTGTCAAATATATGGCATCGCATGCTAGTGCAAAGATAGCTTGCATGAGTTTTAAAAAATCAGGTGACCACTAGATGTCCTCGTATATCCACATTTAGATCAAATATACTTGGTTTTTCATCAGCACTGTGAATGACAAGCCCACTGAATCTAGTTTAATAATCTTTATACTCAGCAGGTAGAGGCATAGGTACTTCAAATCAGTGCTTAATTTGAGCCGGATCATGCCAGAACAGGATCCGGCACCTTTCCGTTCTGGACTGCTTTGTTCCGGAACCTATTTGGCCGAATCCGGTACCTCTCGTGCCATGAAAAATAATGTTCACTTTTTGCTATGTAACAATTATAATAAAAGCGATCAAAGTTCATTCGAGTTGCCTCTTCGTCAATTATCCTACCCACTCATCTCTCCAGAGTTGCACTTCATCATTTGTTTCCTTATAGAATCATAGCTGCATGAAGGGTTCTGGGGGAATTTTCTAAAGTTACGGAATTACTGCTGTCTGTTCAGAAATAAATTAAATCATTCAGAATAGCCTAATACGTCATGAGAAACCCTATAATTTAGCTACAGAGGACCAATAGCATCTTTTTTAAATAGCCTAGCTGCGGATTGTAGCCCAATAACAAAGAATAGCCTACAGTCGGGAACGCGAGGCAAATCTGTCAGTGAAAAAACAGCACGCAGACAAAACAGGCCTTTTGCAATATTTCAAATACAATCGAGGGAAAACACAGGTTGAAAAGCAATGACTGTTGCTGAAAAGATAAGACTATGCTGTAGACTACCAAAATATTTGATCAACTCCCAAACATTGTTTTACAAAACAGAGAGAGGGAGAGATAGGCTTTTGACACGAGCGCATCGACAATCTCCAGCGAGTGAGCTGCGCATCATTGGGTGAGTCAGTGAAACTGGAAAGCATTTTTAGGACTAATTTCCTCCTCATATTGTAGCCTACTATATGTTTCTCCACAAACCTAGGCCTATAGGCTATTGATGGATTCAAGACAAGGTCGTTTTTATTGATCTCAGATACTAAGTTTGTCAGTGTCAAAGTAGCCTGCCATTTCGATCATTTGTGCTGATTAAAAAAGATAATGCCAAAGTCTCCAGTCATGTAAAATTATGTAGAATTGCAGGAAATGCGGTTTTAAAAAGGCCAACACTTTCCCGGACCCTAGGCTACTAAAAATGTTCCCCATGTGTGCACCTTCTGTAAATGGCTCTACCCAAATGTGATGATATGCGTGAGTTCTCATATCTCATGAGTGCTGGTACCACAGAACCCCCCTCTAGCACCCATCCATCCTTCGGGACAGCTGGGTCCTGACAGACGTTGGCATCACCCCTAGCAGTGCCATCTGCTGCCTGCTGAAGGTACCAGCCGAACACCTAGCTGTTTCTACCCGTGCTTGAAAATGCATATCAAAGTGAGCTGGCTATTGCTTGAAACAGCTTCATACTATCATTAACATAAAGTGTTTCAGATATAGTGTGGTGATATATAGTATGGTTATATAGTATGGTTAAATAGTATGGTTATATAGTATGATTATATATATTATGGTGATATAGAGTGTGGTAATATATAGTATGGTGATATAGTATGATTATATAGTATGGTTATATAGTATGATTATATAGTATGGTTATATAGTATGATTAGGTGATTTAGTTAATTCAAACAGGTGCCATTAATACAGGTAACGAGTGGAGGACAGAGGAGCCTCTTAAAGAAGAAGTTACAGGTCTGTGAGAGCCAGAAATCTTGCTTGTTTGTAGGTGACCAAATACTTATTTTCCACCATAATTTGCAAATAAATTCATTAAAAATCCTACAATGTGATTTTTCTGGATTTTTTTTTGTCATTTTGTCTGTTACAGGCCTCTCTCATCTTTTTAAGTGGGAGAACTTGCACAATTGGTGGCTGACTAAATACTTTTTTGCCCCACTGTATAGTGTGGTGGTATATAGTATGGTGATATATATAGTATGTTGAGGTCACCCTGCTTGAGACTTAAAGTAATATTGCCCTTGCTCAGCCAAGACCATGGTTATGGTAAAGTGATTGGTTAGTAAGAACACTGCTTCGTGAGTGTGAAGTGTTGTTGTACAGAGGTCCCTGGGTACATGTCCAGAGCCAGACAGGGACAGAACTCACTCTGTTCCACAAAGTTCTGTGGAAGATTTGCTAACAGAGGAGAGTGGTTATGTATCTAAGTACAAATTTAACCATCAGAATAATGTTTATTTGTGTTCCTTACTCCTTACTTACACATCCCATCATTGACATAGTCAAAGCCAGACCTTCTGTCTGTCTCTCCTTCTTGCTGGTTGACTAGAGTGGAACTCTATAGTATTGAATGGTTGACCTGGGATAGAGCTGAAATGTGGCCCGATGTAGTGTTGCCTTTGTACCAAACACCCTTACAGTCATAAACCTTTTCCCCATGTAATCGCCTCGACCTCAGTCTGGTGTTCGCTAACAGTATCTGAAGAGTCTGTATACCCAGTGGTGTATAGTACAGTAGAGCACAGCAGAGTACAGTAGAGCACAGCAGACTACAGTAGAGCACAGCAGAGTACAGCAGACAATACAGCAGAGTACAGTAGAGCACAGCGGAGTACAGCAGACAGAGTACAGCAGAGTACAGTAGAGCACAGCAGAGTACAGCAGACAGAGCACAGTAGAGTACAGTAGAGCACAGCAGGCCATGTAGTAGGAGAAGAAGAGGCCCTTTGGGTTCATTGAAATACATATTCATAATATTTCTGTTAACAATTTAATCTGCACCCAGATTAGTCTTCAATTTAATTTTCACCCAGATTAGTGTTCAATTTAATTTTCACCCAGATTAGTGTTCAATTTAATCTGCACCCAGATTAGTGTTCAATTTAATTTTCACCCAGATTAGTGTTCAATTTAATTTTCACCCAGATTAGTGTTCAATTTAATCTGCACCCAGATTAGTGTTCAATGTGATAGAACAAAACTCAGTACAGCACATGAATTAGAAAATGTTGTTAGAAGTTTCAGCCACGAGATGGTGGTAGATTATAAGTTTAAATAGCATGGACCTTTGATTTGTCTCTGGATAGAAATTGCCCTTGGGCACAGATCTAGGATCAGTTTACTCTCACCAAATCCTAACCTTTACCATTAGCAGTAAAAACACAAACCAGACCTAAGATCAGTGCAAAGGAGCCACTTCATCTTACCCCTGTAATTATATGACTCCTAACTTATATATACTGAGTGTACCAAACATTAGAAACACCTTCCTAATATTGAGTTGCACCCCGCCTTTTGCCATCAGAACAGCCTCAATTCGTTGGGGCATGGACTCTACAAGGTGTTTGAAAGCGTTCCCCAGGGATGCTGGCCCATGTTGACTCCAATGCTTCCAACAGTTGTGCCAAGTTGGCTGGATGTTCTTTGGGTGGTGGACCATTCATGATACACACAGGAAACTGTTGAGTGTGAAAAACCCCAGCAGCATTGCAGTTCTTGACACAAACCGGTGCACCTGGCACCTACTACCCCGTTCAAAGACATTTAAATATTTTGTCTTGCCCATTCACCCTCTGAATGGCACACATACACAATCTATGCCTCAATTGTCTCAAGGCTTAAAAATCCTTCTTTAACCTGTCCGCTCCCCTACATCTACACTGAAGTGGATTTAACAAGTGACATCATTAAGGGATCATAGCTTTCACCTAGATTCACCTGGTCAGTCTTTGTCATGGAAAGAACAGGTGTTCATAATGTTTTGTTTACTCGGTGTATAAACACAACATAGGTATTTATGTAAAACAAGTGAATTTACTGTATGTCCATGGTCTTATACTTCAGCGGGAGCCGGTGGTGCGTGTGTTCAGTGCCGTGAAGGGGGAGACCCTCTCAGTCTTGGGCACTGTGTTTCTCCTGAGTACGTCTGTGGCCAGGCTCATGACCCTGGTGTCCCAGCAGTGTGGGCTTCCCGTCAGCTCCTTCAGACTGAGCTCTCCCACCGGCCTGCAAATCTACGACTGCAACCGGCTGCACGACTACGCCATTGACCTGGGTATGGCCTTCCTTGTGCAGTAGATCAATGGTCCTCTGGCTCAACACCTTATGGATGTAACACAGAGACAAATGGACTGTATGGAACACATTCTTGGTTCATGGAAACCTGGAGGACAACCTGCATGTGTCTCTGTCTCCCAGGGGCTACTCTACGGTTGGACACCTGGGATGGGTGGGCGGAGTTCCTCAGAGGCTGCTTCCTGGGACACAGACTGACCGTCCAACGACACCTGTCTAGGGAGAGACCTGTGATGAGGTCAGAATACACATCTACACACTGAACTGTATGATAGACTTACTATCAACAGTGATGGTACTGAACCTTTATATAGCTTACAATGATGGTACTGACCCTGTATATAGCTTACAATGATAGTACTGACCCTGTATATAGCTTACAATGATAGTACTGACCCTGTATATAGCTTACAATGATAGTACTGACCCTGTATATAGCTTACAATAATGGTACTGACCCTGTATATAGCTTACAATAATGGTACTGACCCTGTATATAGCTTACAATGATAGTACTGACCCTGTATATAGCTTTCAATAATGGTACTGACCCTGTATATAGCTTACAATAATGGTACTGACCCTGTATAAAGCTTACAATGATAGTACTGACCCTGTATATAGCTTACAATAATGGTACTGACCCTGTATATAGCTTACAATAATGGTACTGACCCTGTATATAGCTTACAATGATGGTACTGACCCTGTATATAGCTTACAATAATGGTACTGACCCTGTATATAGCTTATATTCTCGTGTTTTTTTCCTTCATACGTTTTTTCTCTTACCCTGATATTTAATACTGCATTGTGGGAAAGAGCTTGCAAGTAAGCATTTTACTGTACTGTTTTATAACCCACTGTATCTTGTGAACTTGACAAAATAAATAAATACATAAATACATATAAATACATTGATTCTGTATTATTCCAGGTTCCAGCTCCGGGTGGCACTCTACATCGCTGCTTCTCTGGGCCACCTGGACCTGGCCGGCTGGCTGCTGGAGAGGGGGGTGCGTGTCATTGAGCCGGTGGGGGTTCACCCTTACCGTGAGTGGTGCCACCAGACGGCCCACCCCGACGTCGCCAAGTGTCCCGCTGTCGCCTCCATCGAGCGCGGCCAGCTCACCATCCTCAAACTCTTTATTGCCAGCAGCGTTCTGACCCTTGCCTGTCGGGATCCCCAGGGTCGCGACCCCCTGAGGATCGCCCTTCAATACGGCCACAGGGAGTGTGTGAGTCACCTGGCCACCAAGCTGTGCTCTGTGGTGGTCCTCCCAGGTATGGCCCTGCCCATGCGGACATACCTCCAGATAAAGGGCTGGGTGAGGCTGGGGCAGAGGAGGGCAGCATCCAGGCACTGCATGGGCCTCAACAGGGCTCCGTTCAGGACCAGGGTGGGCGACACGGTCCTGGTGGACGGCTTCACCCTCCCCAAGATGTCTTCCAAGCCCAGGAGGAGTGAGGCCAAGGCGGGTATCAGGGTGATGTCCACAGCCTCTCAAAGTTTGACCCCCATCAACTGCCCATCTCATGTAACCTGCCCGCTCCGCGCCCTGGCATCCCAGGATAAACCTCTTCAACTACCGAAGCAACACCCTGTGGCCACGAGTGATGAAAGAGAGAAGAAGAGGGGATGTGGAGGGAAGGGATGTGAGGAGGATGAGAGTGGGGATCAGAACAGCAACCAATGGAGGAGCAGAGTCCCGCTCCCGCCCATTTCCAGAGACACCAATCTCAGACCTGTGTTTGCCTCGCCAAACTCCGCCCAGATACTCACCACCTCACTGGAGGCCTTTTCTCTCCACTGCGACCGCACACCCAGAGAAAACGCCATATACTGTTTGGCCTTGGCCAGGTTAGTCCGAGTTTAAATGACAGCTACGGTGAATATGAATATTTCTCTGGAGGTTTCTTATGAAAGGTGTGAATACTGTCAGAAGAAGCCTCCTATAATCAGTGGTGGTGGGGGGGGACACATGTAAAAGCTGTTTACACACTTTTTATTTTATTTTGTTCAAGCATTTACCCACCTTTTGTGGAAGATGCATTGAAAGTAGAGGGAGCGTTACTTCTTTAATCCTGAACGGCAATCAGCATTTACCAGTCAATGGTTTTACCACTACATCACTGCCTATGATATACCCTTATCCTCCCTGAATAGATTTCAGTACAAACAAATCATGAGCCAACCATCATGCTTAGAAGGTATATAGTCAAATCAACTCAAACTTTAATTTGTCACATGCGCTGAATACAACAAGTGTAGATCTTTCCGTGAAATGTTTACTTTACAAGCCCTTAACAAACAGTGCAGTTCAAGAAGAGTTAAGAGAATATTTACCCAATAAACTAAAGTAACAAATAATAAAACATTTGAACTTGTCCGGTGGCCATTTGATTAATTGTTCAGCAGTCTTATGACTTGGGGTTAGAAGCTGTTATAGGTTTACCCTAACAAGTCCTGAAACAAATCATGAGCCAACTATCATGCTTAGAAGGTATATAGTGTCAGTCTTCTTGGTTCACCCTAACAAGTTGTTTCAGTATGGGGAGAGGATAGAATGTAAGGGCGCTTCATTAATGTATTGAAGCCATTACATATACAGTATTTCACAATGCTAGGACACAGATTTGGTCTCCTAACCTTGTTCTGGTTGATTGACTCTCTAACAGTGCCTTCACACAGAGACCATGGTTGCAGCAGCTGAATGTAGCGCGGACTCTGTCCAGGAGGAGTGCTCAGCACATTGGGTAGACACCAGGATCCTGGTCATTAGGCAGATTAAACATACTGAAACAAGGAGGGACAACCTGGAATTGTCCAAAAAGGAACTCTTATTTGAGTTTTTATTTTTATTTTTTACAGTGAACAAGATGAGACTTTGGAACGGATGATGCCTGAAACAATGCGGACAACTTAGAATTTTGTTCCTTTGGATGAGGCTTATAGATATAGTCAGTACTGTGTTTGATTTGTGTGCAGAAAGTTTACAACGGCAGGCAGTGGATTCTCAGTCATTCCTCTCAAGGAACAAAAAACGTATCATATTTCACTGGCTATTTGTAGTAGCCAAATGTGAATGGAATTATTATTATTCTAGAATCATTCAGTTGACTGAATGTGACTGTGGTTGTGCTGTATGTGATTGTACTGAATGTGACTATGTGGTTGTACTGTATGTGATTGTACTGAATGTGACTATGTGATTGTACTGAATGTGACTATGTGGTTGTGCTGTATGTGATTGTACTGTACGTAATTGTAAGTGTTTGACATGGGTCTAATTGAGGCTCCAACCCCCTGCCTTAAAACTCTTTTATTAAGATGTGGATCATTATTGCTCATATGAGTCTGTGCTGTGTCAAAATAACAAATTCTTATTTACAATGATGGCCAAACGCGGACGACGCTGGGCCAATTATGCAGCACCCTATGGGACTCCCAATCACTTGGGAGTGGGAAGGATACCAAATCCAATATCACACACTTCTTCCTTAGTATTCTGAGAACTGTCAGATAGCTGTGAGAGCTATGAGTGGATCGTGGACCCATGCATAAATGATAACTTTACTGTAACTCAGTGGGGCAAGTAGAACATCCGGGTTAGTGTATGTGCATTATCTGGACAGTTGATTGTCTTTGTCTCAAAGCCTTTCCATTTCTGGGGTATTGAAGAAGCTTCTGATCTCAACCTTCTTGACAGGTAAGAAACACTTGGTTAGTGTATGTGTCTTATCCAATGGGTTGTCAGGTGAACGTTGAAGATGCTTCTTGGAGGTGATCTAATGATGTCATTGAATCGCTGTCATTGAGTTGCTCACTGGACAACACAATTCACTGAAAATTAAATCTGTCTTTCATTTCACTTATGTTGATACTTGATTGGCTATTTGCTGTCTTTTGAAAATCCAAAAATAAATATAACTGTTTTATGAAGCACTTGTAGACATTCATTGTTTTCAAAATCATATTTTCAGCAAAACAGATACATACTTTTACAATATGACATCAAATCAAATAAAAATAAAATAAGTGATATGTAAATGATTGGCAAAAGGCTCCAACCACCCAAGTCATAGACTGTTCACTCTGCTACCACACGGCAAGCGATACGAGAGCACCAAGTCTGGGACAAAAGGCTCCTTAACAGCTTCCACCCCCAAGCCATTAGACTGCTGAACAGCTTCTACCCCCAAGTCATTAGACTGCTGAACAGCTTCTACCCCCAAGTCATTAGACTGCTGAACAGCTTCCACCCCCAAGCCATAAGACTGCTGAACAGCTTCCACCCCCAAGCCATAAGACTGCTGAACAGCTTCTACCCCCAAGCCATAAGACTGCTGAACAGCTTCTACCCCCAAGTCATTAGACTGCTGAACAGCTTCTATCCCCAAGTCATTAGACTGCTGAACAGCTTCTACCCCCAAGCCATAAGACTGCTGAACAGCTTCTACCCCCAAGTCATAGACTGTTCACTCTGCTACCACACGGCAAGCGATACGAGAGCACCAAGTCTGGGACAAAAGGCTCCTTAACAGCTTCCACCCCCAAGCCATTAGACTGCTGAACAGCTTCTACCCCCAAGTCATTAGACTGCTGAACAGCTTCTACCCCCAAGTCATTAGACTGCTGAACAGCTTCTACCCCCAAGTCATTAGACTGCTGAACAGCTTCTACCCCCAAGCCATAAGACTGCTGAACAGCTTCTACCCCCAAGTCATAGACTGTTCACTCTGCTACCACACGGCAAGCGATACGAGAGCACCAAGTCTGGGACAAAAGGCTCCTTAACAGCTTCTACCCCCAAGTCATTAGACTGCTGAACAGCTTCTACCCCCAAGCCATTAGACTGCTGAACAGCTTCTACCCCCAAGTCATTAGACTGCTGAACGTTAATTAAATGGCCACCTGCACTATTTGCATTGACCCCCTTTGTTATTGATGTATTTTTCTAATTGTTTTCCACTGACTCTCTTGAATTGGCTCGATGCACACTCACTACACTCTACCCACACATTCACTGTGACACTGACCGACTTTCACACTAGCTGCTGCTACTGTGTTTATTATCTATCCTGATTGACTAGTCACTTTTACCCTTACCTACATGTACAGTGCCTTGCGAAAGTATTCGGCCCCCTTGAACTTTGCGACCTTTTGCCACATTTCAGGCTTCAAACATAAAGATATAAAACTGTATTTTTTTGTGAAGAATCAACAACAAGTGGGACACAATCATTAAGTGGAACGACATTTATTGGATATTTCAAACTTTTTTAACAAATCAAAAACTGAAAAATTGGGCGTCCAAATTATTCAGCCTCCTTAAGTTAATACTTTGTAGCGCCACCTTTTGCTGCGATTACAGCTGTAAGTCGCTTGGGGTATGTCTCTATCAGTTTTGCACATCGAGAGACTGAAATGTTCCATTGTAGATTTTGCTTTATGTTTTGGATCATTGTCTTGTTGGAAGACAAATCTCCGTCCCAGTCTCAGGTCTTTTGCAGACTCCGTCAGGTTTTCTTCCAGAATGGTCCTGTATTTGGCTCCATCCATCTTCCCATCAATTTTAACCATCTTCCCTGTCCCTGCTGAAGAAAAGCAGGCCCAAACCATGATGCTGCCACCACCATGTTTGATAGTGGGGATGGTGTGTTCAGCTGTGTTGCTTTTACGCCAAACATAACGTTTTGCATTGTTGCCAAAAAGTTCAATTTTGGTTTCATCTGACCAGAGCACCTTCTTCCACATGTTTGGTGTGTCTCCCAGGTGGCTTGTGGCAAACTTTAACCAACACTTTTTATGGATATCTTTAAGAAATGGCTTTCTTCTTGCCACTCTTCCATAAAGGCCAGATTTGTGCAATATACGACTGATTGTTGTCCTATGGACAGAGTCTCCCACCTCAGCTGTAGATCTCTGCAGTTCATCCAGAGTGATCATGGGCCTCTTGGCTGCATCTCTGACCAGTCTTGTCCTTGTATGAGCTGAAAGTTTAGAGGGACGGCCAGGTCTTGGTAGATTTGCAGTGGTCTGATACTCCTTCCATTTCAATATTATCGCTTGCACAGTGCTCCTTGGGATGTTTAAAGCTTGGGAAATCTTTTTGTATCCAAATCCGGCTTTAAACTTCTTCACAACAGTATCTCGGACCTGCCTGGTGTGTTCCTTGTTCTTCATGATGCTCTCTGCGCTTTTAACGGACCTCTGAGACTATCACAGTGCAGGTGCATTTATACGGAGACTTGATTACACACAAGTGGATTGTATTTATCATCATTAGTCATTTAGGTCAACATTGGATCATTCAGAGATCCTCACTGAATTTCTGGAGAGAGTTCGCTGCACTGAAATTAAAGGGGCTGAATAATTTTGCAAGCCCAATTTTTCAGTTTTTGATTTGTTAAAAAAGTTTGAAATATCCAATAAATGTCGTTCCACTTCATGATTGTGTCCCACTTGTTGTTGATTCTTCACAAAAAAATACAGTTTTATATCTTTATGTTTGAAGCCTGAAATGTGGCAAAAGGTTGCAAAGTTCAAGGGGGCCGAATACTTTCGCAAGGCACTGTACATACTGTATTACCTCAACTACCTCGCACCCATGCACATTGACTCGGTACTGGTACTCCTTGTATATAGCCTTGTTATTGTTATTGTGTTACTATTTAGAAAATATTTTCTTACTTTTTAACTCTGCATTGTTGGGAATGGGCTCGTAATAAAGCATCTCACAGTTGTTTTCGGCGTATGTGACCAATACGATTAGATTCTCATCTGAACAAATGAATGCTCTCGTTGTTATAATGAGGAATTTATTTAAATAATTTGGTTTTCCTTGAAGATTTGAATGTGCTGAGAAAGCCTTTCGTGATGGATCTAGACAATCTGGTGAAAAGGGAGGGTTTGCGACTCTTCTCTTCAAGTGGGAAGGACGATGCGATATCATAAATTCCCTCTGGAGAAAAGGAGCCATGAGATGTTGTCATCGTCTCTGCAACGAAAGACCATCCAGCATGCCATCAATTTACATTTTTACTCATTTATCAGACACTCTTATCCAGAGAGACTTACAAGGAGCAATTAGGATGAAGTGCCTTGCTCAAGAGCACATTGACAGATTTTGCCTCGTGAACTCAGGGATTCTGAACCAGCAACCTATCGGTTACTGGCCCAACCTCTTAACCCACTAGGCTACCACCCAGCCCACAGTACAGTATGTCATAGGTAACAACTCAGAGTACAATGTCTTTCCAAATGAATTAGTGGAATGGTAAAGGGATAATGTCTCAGTCTTGACTGAGCAGCAGCCTAAACAGCAGCAGGGCTTACCTGTAAAGTACACAGTAGGGCAAATGTTCTGAGGCTGGTACTCCAGAGACTCTTGAGGACAGAGGTTCTTACTAACATTCTTGGAACCCTGGTTGGTGGGAAAAGGCACATTAAAACAAACTGAAATGTTTTCGATATCTTAAAGTACAGCATATCAACTGCAAAGAACCAGTGCAATGCCATGACACAAAGAATCATATAAAAGGTCAACAGCAGTGTTATTCATGAAAGTGTACTATACCTTTGTATTGACCTGCTCTCCAGTACTGCTGATGGTATCCCTTTCCAAATCAAACACGCCTTCTACAATGTCACTGGTGGCCACGCTGGTAGCGGACTCAAAATAACATTTAGCAGTGGCTTTGGTGATCATTTGAAGAATGACCATGCAAGTAGAAGTCTTTGGATCGTTCTGGACTGAAACATCAAAGTTTATGTTTTCATACTCATCTGACCACTGTCTCAGGAAGCACTTCACTGTCTCTTCAGCAAATATCTGGAGAAGCTGAGAGGAGAGCTCCTTGGATATGGCACATTGTTCCTTTCCCCATTTCAGCCTTGAAAGAATGGAGTCTGAAGCACTTTTGGCTGCTTCCAATGTTAAGACCTGTGGAGTGCTGTGGCTGTCCTGAATGGCTATCACTTTATCCACCAATTCATGGCTGAAAATGTGGATGGTCCAAGTGGAAATGATTTTTCTCAATTTCCTAACAGCAGATCGGAGGTCGTCAAGATGAGAAGCACCCTGTCCATTTTCCTGTGTGTTCTCAACACTTTCCACCATAATGTCCACTACCACCCCAGCAGCTTGCCTGACTTTGTCCACAAAGGTTACAGGAAGTAAGTCCTCTGTGTGAAAGAAGTCCTCAATGATTGTGTTTCTAACAATGGGAAAGTCAATCTGAGCAGGAAACTCAGTGGGGATGGGAGTCCCGGGTAAAGCAAAGTGCCATTTCGACTGCCTTAATTTTGAAGTAGGTGTTAGAGAGATGGAGGAGCGTGAAGAAGAGGTATTTCTTGTATTTTGGCTGTCAGCACTCCTACAACGGATCGTGTCAATATCCTCCAGCATGGATCCTGAGAGCTCAGTGGTTTTAGGTAGTAATTTGTGCGGAATGTCCACACAGGCATCGTTTCCACCAGGTGTAACACTGCTCTGGTTGACCTCAAGATGGCCGAGACTTGCTCTTTGTGATGCAGGACTGCTTTGATACGTAAAGATTTGGATTGAACCAAGTGTTGTGTCTGATCTTTGAAGATCTTTTCTGAGAAACTCCGTAATCTTACTTTGCAGACTGTAGTAGATGTTACGAGCAACAGACCAGATCCTTTTCTCAGAAACCTGTCCAGTGGTGAGCAGGGAGGTTCCAGATACCATGTCAGATGATTGGGTGGTCTGGGTGAGCTCCTGCTGGTCTTTCACCATGGTTTGTATAATATCAGTAGATGTGGTGGATGTAGATACAGACTGAAGGTACTGTTCTGTTGTACCTTCCTCCACAATGTTAAATGATCTAGAGAGGACCTCACTCACTCCTTTCTCAGCTTTAGTTTGGAACTCATGACTAGAGAGTTTTTGGAGGCTCTTTGTAGAAAGACTGTGGGAAGATGCAATGCCTTTGGAGGCAGCCGTGCTGCAATCTAGACTTACTGGAGAGGTTCGCTCAGGAGAACCTTGGAGACGTTCAAACATGTCTTCACATGGTGTTGGGGACCTTGACAAGGAGATGTCCTTCAGCTGAGACAGAACACCACCTACCAACATGTTGACCTCAAGGGACATATCAGATATTTTCTTTCCTACTGTGGAGAAGCAAGGTGCATTTGATGCCTGATCCTCGCATGAGGTCAAGATTGTTGAAATGACCTCTTTGGTACTATTGGTCAGTAGAGCCTCGTCTGTTTCAGTCCAGAGAAGTTTTGAACTCTCGCTGACACCCCTGTGTAGAGCCACTTCAAGGTTCAAACTGTGCAAGTGAGGCACACTCTTACTAGCTTGCCTCAAGTCCTGGCTTGCCAAACAAATGTGCTCCTTAGTCCCAAGATGTCCAGAGTCCTCTGTGGGTATATGACTAGACGTTCTGCTCAGCATGTCTGACCTCCGCTGATGAATGATGAAGTCCTTTAATGTCTTCTGAATATTGTTATATAAACTAGTGGTAGCAGACCAGATCCTGCTCTGTAGCTTTTGTGCATTTTCCTGGAGGTCAGGTTCTCTCTCCTCTACTTCTGCAGGTTGCGCCAAGCTCTGCAGGTCTTCCACAAATGTTTCAATGATGCCAAAGGCAGCAGAATCCGCACAAATATCCTTTGACCATGTGTACTGGTTTTGAATGGAACAAGACCTGGATGCTACAGAATAAGCAGGCTGTGCACTAGTTAAGCTACTGGTGGACTTTTTAACTAGGAACTCACTCACTGCTTGAGTGGCATTTCTCTTAAATTTCTCACTTGAGAGTTTTCTAATACAATCTAACAGACTGGTCAAAGAAGCTGTGGCCTTACTTCTGCTGTCCTCAATTTGACAGGGGAACTCACATACTATTGGTGATGAGGCCCTGGAATGGGCAATATCCCCAAGCTGAGCCAGAACACCCTCTACAAATTTCTCTCTCTCAATAGAGAAGCCTGATCCTTTTTCTCCAACAGTGTACAGGGCGTCCTCCTTTGACATTGCAGTCTTGTACAAGACCAGAAGCTCTGAGATGACTTCTTTGGTGCAAGTTGTCAGAAGGAGCTTGCTTTCTTCTGACTCAGTTTTTGCCCAAAGAAGTTTTGAGCACTCACTTAGGCCTCTTTGTAAAGTAACTTCACCAGTGGACTCTGGCAACTGAGGCTCACTCTTACTGGGCCTATATTTCATGTTTAAGCAAGGAAGTGGAACTGTCTCCTTAAACTCAGCATTTGTGATGTTATCATCAGATGTGACAATGCTCTTTAAGGCACATCGCTGAAGCTTGCCGAAATAATCTTTCAAGTTGTTTTGGATGCTGTGGTAAATGTGAACAGCAGCAGACCAGGCACTCTTCTGTTGGGGACTCTCTTCAGATTCAGCCAAGGACTTCATATCTGACACGAAAGTCTTAACAACTACTGACGCTGCTGAGCCCACTGGGTGAATTGACTCTGTCTTTACAATGCCAGACAATGTTTGACCTGATACAGCACCTGTTAACTCAGACTGAATGACTGAACTAGGAAAGCTCAAACTACTGACTTTTTTGTCAAGAACTCCACTCACTGCTTGTATTGCTGATGTTTGAAACTCCCGGCTAGAGAGTTTTTGGATGCTCTTAGATGTGAGCGTGCAGGAGGAACCAGATTCACTAATATTGTAGCTGCTCTCGTATTTGCTTATCAGGGCATCAAGATCCTCAATGAAGCCAACATGCGATGCCAAAAACGTGATCTTGTCCTTCAGATCTTCCAGCAAATTCTGTTTGTTCTCGTCAACAAAAGCCACCATTGTGTCAGAGATCATGGTCATGACTTGCCCTGTTAGACTCTTGCTCTCTTGGTCAACTTTTTCAAGTTTAGCAGCCAGCTCTCTCACCATGCTCTCAGTCACCTTGGTCTGTGAGTCTCCCCTTACCGGTGTCACTACAGAGGTTTGGCTAGCGGAGGCACTCTTAACGACCACTGATAAGGCCGACTTGACATCTTTAGCCAACTCTGCCATTACAGCAGGGGTTAGCATCATAGAGCCTGCACTTCCAGATGGAGAATTGGACATGCATGCAAGTTTGGAGAGAGAACCTTGCAGGCTGTCCTGTACACAGGTAACAAGGGTGTCCTCTGAGACACCTAAGAGGACTTGTAGCGTCTCAGAGTTGGTTGTTTTCTTCTGCACATCAGACAGAGAGGTTAGAGTCCTTGGGAAAAAAAACGCAGAAATCATCAAAGTCAAACAAATAATATGTAAGGCTGTGATGCACATTCAGTGTGTCAAATACATCTGCACCATTGAAAACAATGAGGAAAACGCTGCTGTTTCTCTGAGAAAAAACCTTAGTGTGATGTCAGCCTAACTGCTTAATTTCTAAAGCCCAATAAAGTGTATTTTGTATAAGTCATTTGTATTGAAACTGGCCTGTAGATATCTATCTATCCTGGCAATATCTATCCTCTACAAAAATCAAAATTGCTATAAACTTCAAATACTGTAACTTCTAATAACTTCAAGGACAATCATAAATACAAGGCAGTTTGAAGAAATGTTAAAGGGAAATTTCTAAATGTTTCAACTTCATATTCATCATCTCCAGCACCACCCCAACATCAGCATATGTGAAAAACGGGCATTTCTATGTTTTGTAGTAAAAAAGAAAGAGGAAGATAAGTGTTTTCTATGACATCATCAACCAATTAGTAGGCAATGCCTACTCATAATTGGTTAAAATCACACGATGCACACTGATGATGTCATTAGAATCTAGAGCTGAGCATTTAATCAACATTTTTGTTATTTTTCGGTTTTTAAACAACTAATTGACTGACGTCGGCTCAATTATTTGAATTCCATATAGTACATTTTTTTCTTCTTCTGTGAGCTCGATGCTCAGTTTCTGTAGAGATAAATCAGATCAAGCACGAACTATGCAATGTAGTAGGGAGTTGTAGTTTCCAACAGGCCAATAATCTACATAGTTTAGCACAGAAAATACGGCAATTAATTCCCATAATCCATTGCACGCCCACTTGCTTGTCCACTCTGTGTGGAGCAGATACGGAAACCTCATTAACTGAGACGGAGAGACGAGAGAATGCATGAGAGAGATAAAAAGCAGTTGCGTTGCGAGGATTCTCTACCTGGAAATACATGATCTAAGTGATTGACAGTTGGTGTTCAGCGGTCATAAAAGTAGGTCTTATTTACTTAGAAGAACTACTAAAATAGTGATTTTGTCAGACAGAATAAGCAGCAGCTCTATAGAGATGAGTTGATGACTTGGAATGAAATAATAAAGTCATCAAATAAATATTTTATATGAGAAAGTAAATGATGGTTGATAAGTCATAAACACTAATGGACAGTCACTACCATCATGGGACTTTTATTCATTGTTTTATTATGTGTTGTTACAGCATTCAACACACATAATCCATAGTGCATTCAATGTCTAAAAAAAGTATTGAAATCCAAAACCGTGATTATTTTTTAAATATTTGAATGGAAACCAAACCAACCTCAAAAAGCACTAATTTCTCAGCACTATTGGAAACAGTTACGTCCCTCTATATTTTTTTTACTACAAAGCATGGAAATGTGTAATTTTCACATATGGTGATGCTGGAGATGAATATGAAGTTGTTAAATTTCCCTTTAAGAACATACCTCATGGCCCCCTTGGGCAGGTAGCTTCCACTGCCCAGACTGCCCTTAGTCAGGTAAATCTCCTTGAATTTAAGTTGTGATTCCTGCACTTCTTCCTCTTCCTCTTCCTGCTCCATACAGTTGGAGGAAGGGTAGGGAGTCGGGATGCGAAAGCTATTGTAAGACTTTCGACTGCCTGGCCTCTTAGGTACACCAGCCTCAGTAAATCTCACGCGGGACTTGGTGTTAACCTTATCGTCTAACAGACTGGTGAGTGACGCTGTGAGAGATCTCTGTGACAATGGAGAGGAGGCAGCATCTTGGATGCCCAGTAGTTCGTAAAGACCTGGGATGATGATCTGCATCAGCTTGTCCGATAAAAACTGGACAATCCTCAGACACAAGCCGGCAAGCTGTTGTTTTGTCAGCTGTATTCCAGAAACAGAAGAACTGTTTTAAAATGTTGCATAGTGAGTCTTTCAAAAGCTTATGAACAAGGTTAAACATTAGGCAGAGTTTTCATGGTAATCTGATTAAATTGTCAGTAACATGATCTTACCGGGTCAAACATACCCTCACGAATCCCCCTCCATTGCCTGAAAACAATATTGTTATAAATGTTGTCATATCAGGATGCGTGGCAGAATTGTTTTTATTTAATTATTTGCCTGATCGTGAAGTTATACTTGCTTTGTGTCAGTTGTTTTGGCAAAATTGCAATGTGACAACTTTTCTAGCAATGACATTTTTTTTCCGATTGATCAGTTTCTAATTTGATCCTATTTCCTTGAAGGTGTGATAGTACCAAAGAAAACAGAACATACTTCTCAGTTAGGTTTTGAAGGAAGTCCAGAAGTGTCAGATGTTCCACATTGTTGAGCTTCCCCTCTTCTGTGTTTTCCATCACTGAGGTTGCTCTGCTCCTGGTAGAATTGCTCTGCTCCTGGTAGAAATGTAATTATATTGCAAATAATCAAACTTAATAAACAACAAATATCATACTGAAATAATTATTAACTGTTAAAGAGTGGAGGAGCATTGGCAACGTTGGGCCAATTAAACAACTGCAACACAACAGAGATGGTTGTGGTACGTCAACATTGCCAATGATAGCATCACTATAACATTTTATTGGATTAATGTTGTAATATGAAATGACAAGGTCAATTTACCATCTCATTGACAGCTTCAGAGGTCAGGTGGTCATCCATCACACAGACAGGCAGGTCTAGAGACTGGGACAAGGCTCTATGGTCATAACCAGGAGAGAATGGAAACATCAGAGCAGTCCCAATGGCAGAATCTAACCACTGTCTTCATGTCAAAGACTCACTCACTCATTTGCTTTGTCAAACCTACCCCTTAGAATGACTTCGATATTAACACGGAATATATTTTGTTATTAAGAGATCTCTCAATAATAATTCTCACAATAGCATATTGGTAGTAGTCAGTGACATATTAAAGCTAAGCAGGGCTGGGTGTAGTTAAAACCCTGGATGGGGTTCGATCCCGGGCTGAAGTGCTGCCTATAGTTTTTTTCTGAAAGTGTATATAATGTTGAAAATCTGACATGGTTTCAAAGGTACAAATTCAACCTATTTTATACAAGGTTTGGCTATGCTGAATTTAGTTTACAATGATGACATCATCCTGTGGTTGAAATTTCACCCTCAAAACAACAGTTAGGCCTATACCACATTATATCCACTACACCCCCCCCCCCCCCCCCCCCCCCACACACACACACTTTATATTTTACCAATATATATGGAGCCACCAGCCCTAAAGCATGAACATGTTTTTTTGCTAGAAAATGTGGATTAAGAGAAGCAAAATGATCATTTTCGCTAGTTTCAACTAAATAGAAGGGCAACAAGACATTGACAAACTTTGACATATCTGCTTTCACCGGGATTTAAAAACCAAGGCTTTCCGAAAATGTTTACCTCAGCCAGTTTAGAACCCAGGTGTGTCTACAAAACACATGTACTCCTCCATAAGGTTCATGGGTTCCCTATTGTTTTATCCCAGTACAAGAGGGGCAACTGGATTCAGGATTAAACACAAGCAGTCTTTAAGGTATATCTTATTACAGTTTAGGCCTACCTTATTATTTTCTTCCATCTGGCAAAATCATTTTAAGGAATGAAATCTGTTTTGTTGCTAGTATTATTAGTAACTGTAGGAAAATACAGCTGTAGAGTACAAGAATCAGCTACTTTCTGAAGGGCAGCCAAGCTCATAAGCAATTTAGAACCTACAGACAATTATGACAAAATTGGAACGCATAAATGCGTCACAAACGCCTTGTGGTCACATGTTATTTTAGGGCGTGGCTCCGCATTCGTGACCGGTTGTCTTAATGTCATTAAGCAACAACAACAAAAAAAACATAAATAGCTACTACAATTTCGAAACATGATTTTGTCATCAGGGGCCTGTTGCACAAAAGTAGAATTAAGACATCCGGGATAAATGACTCAGCTGAGCTCAATGAAGCCAAAACATGTGCGTCCAGGCTTAATTGGTTGCACAAAGACCAAGCCAGGATGAGCAGACACGGATTCATTAAGCCAGGTGAAACCAATCCTGGATAGGTGCGCGCTCACGGCTCACTCAAATAGACCCCGCCACAGATCACAGATTAACTGATTTACCATGGCAACTAGAGCCGCGTACTTTTCCCCGTCGGAAGCACAAATCCTCATGGAGGCATACGAGGAGGTAAAAGATATAATTAAGAAGAAAGGCAACACCGCCACAGTGATAAAGCAAAGAGAAAAAGCGTGGCAAAGTATTGCAGACCGCCTGAATGCGTAAGTAGTGCACAATTACACACTCACCGCTCCGCTGAAACATCACAATTACAATTCAAATATTTAATTCACATCTCCAAAAATGCAGTTGTACTGTAATTATGAAACGGTTAATTTTTTTTATTGAAATGCACTGCAGATATGAGTGAAATTGTGTAAAGTAACTCCATCACACTGTATAAAGCTATGATAAAATTTTTGATATTTTTACTGAAAACAAGACAAAAATACCAAGTAATTTTTTGCAGTGTGACTCCATTAAGTGTGTGTGTGTGTGTGTGTGTGTGTGTGTGTGTGTGTGTGTGTGTGTGTGTGTGTGTGTGTGTGTGTGTAGATTAAACATGAACGGGCCAAAACGGACATGGCAGCAGGTCAAAATCAAATACAAGAACATTCTGCAGAATGGTATGGTCCCTGACTAATATTTAACAAAGCACAAGCATATATTGTACCCAGAAGGTGCCTGCTCACACATTGTCTGTACTGTTTTAGCAGTGAAAAAGAATACCCACAGACAAGGCACGGGTGGTGGGTCACCAAAGGCTGACCTTACCCCAGCAGAGGACATGGCCTTGGAGCTAAATAAAGGCAGGCCCGTCTTAGAGGGGATCCCTGGGGGGAAAGAGACAAGCATAGGTTCCTCCCAAGATGCCACCCGCTTCATTCAAGGTATGTCCTTCCATCTCTACATGGGATACAACCACATTCATATTGAATCAATTTGGACTGTCTGACTTTGGTTTACCTATTGCCTTGCAGTGTCTGGCAGCACTGTGTTCCTGTTAGAGCCACCAGCACAAGCACCAGACGATGCTGATCCAGTGAGTACTCCATCAAAGGCATACTGTAGGCCTGGCATGTCTTGTCTACTAGCTTCAATATGAATCCGATTAAATGTGATAGGGTGAAGGCCCCAGTGCAGCAGCAACAGCACATGATGGAGACGATGATGAGGAGGAGACCATCTCTCTGGATTCCAGAAGGCATGAGGTATCATGTTAAGACTGTGAAAGTACTATTTACTCTACAATGGTGAGGAGTCCTCATCAAAATCAAAAAATCTAATTTCTTTTACAGGACCCAGATGCTATACAGTGGGAAAACCAGCCTGGCAACATAGTGCGTATTAATAAAAGGACACCACATCCTGCCAAATTCCAGCTGCGCTAATTGTATTGTGTTCACAGAGCTCACAAGCTATCAGAAAGTTGTATGGCAACCACCTCCGGTGCCAAATAGAACTGGCAGACATAGACATTCAGTACAAGAAGAAAAAGATGGAAAATCTTGCACTGGAGTTCGAAATAAAAAAGAGGACAATTAGGAAACTGGACCTTGAAATAAAAAAACTTGAGAGGGAGGTGAGATATGCCTTCAATGTACACTGTATGCTAACTGTAACACAAATGTATTAATCATTATTTTTCTTTCCTCCCCCAGCTCCAAGAAGATGACACAGCTCAAAATAAAAATTAGGTATATTCTCGTAAAGTCAAGTGAGCCATGACATATGAGCTATTATTGTGAGCACACAGGACGGTGGCATCTTTCTAAGGTTTTTTTTATTTTCCCAGCAATCAGTACAACCAAGTCATCGTTATAAGGCATCGCCCTCTTTTGCCCACCCCCCCCAGCACCAGGTGTGGCCACTAGCCTATATGAAGGCCCAAAATTGTGTGTTCCTTTCTGCTCTGACAATGGCATGCCCATTCGTGCGAGATGTGGTGGATGAAGAAGCACTTGTGCTGAGGAGAGCCTTCAGGTGAGAAAGGGTCTTCAGGGACCGGTTGGACCCACTGGCCTTCCCTGATGACCATCTATATGAAAGATACAGGTTTTCTGCAGATGGCATCAGGTATCTATGCAGACTACTGGGTCCCAGGATTAAGCACCGCACTGCACGGAGCCATGCACTGAGTGTGGAGCAAATGGTTTGTGTGGCCTTGCGCTTTTTTGCTAGTGGAGCCTTCCTGTACTCAGTGGGGGATGCAGAACAGCTGAACAAGGCCACAATTTGCCGCACAATAAGGAGTGTGTGTCTGGCTATCAAAGCATTAGCAGATGTCTTCATCTCCTTCCCTGGCCACAGAAGACTCTGTGACATCAAAGAGGAGTTCTATAGGATTGCAGGTAAGAGGATCTACAAATTACAGGACAACTGTTAACACATAGTAGGATACTCATTACTTTGTGTGACAGGTTTCCCCAATGTCATTGGTGCAGTGGACTGCACACACATAAGGATAAAAGCCCCCTCAGGTGCCCATGAGGCCGATTTTGTGAATAGGAAATCCTTTCACAGCATTAATGTTCAGGTGAACATAACTTTTTGATATTGTCCATTGACGAACACTCTGCATTGCCAGTGATGTGCATTGATTGGTGTAATATTCCTCATCTTATGATTTCAGATGGTCTGCAATGCTGACTGTGTGATCAGCAATGTTGTGGCAAAATGGCCTGGCTCAGTCCATGACTCCAGAATCTTTCGGGCCTCTGAAATCTATCAGTGCCTATCACAAGGTAAGCCACACAACCCCTATTTATAACCATCATGGCTGTGTCAAGAATATCACTGTGTTTATGAGGTAGTAATGATGAGATTTTGTGTTGACAGGTGAATTCTCTGGTGTGTTGCTGGGAGACAGGGGGTATGGCTGCCAGCCTTTTCTCCTGACACCTTTCACAGACCCCCAGGAAGCACAGCAGGCCTACAACCATGCCCATGCCAGGACCAGGGCCAGAGTTGAAATGACCTTTGGCCTCCTGAAGGCACGCTTTCACTGCCTTCACAAATTAAGGGTCAGCCCTGTTAGGGCATGTGATATTACTGTGGCTTGTGCTGTCCTCCACAATGTGGCCTGCCTGAGGAAGGAGAGGGCCCCCAGAGTGCCACCAGCCATGGACTGGGACAATCCGGCAATCTTTCCTGATGACGACAGTGGTCGGCTGCTGAGGGACCAATATGTGTTGAATTATTTTAGTTAGTATGTGTGCTTTCAATTTTGGTTAAATATGTCCTGCGGTGGCAGAGGAATTTGGTTTTTTTTGGGTTCGTTTTTTGACGAATTTGGCCTCTTATGATGTTTGTGCGGTATACTGTGTGTAATACAAGGCTGCAGGGAGGCTACTGCATCCCTTCATTTGTCTGTTCAGTTGATGTGTATGGATTTGTCCTGCATTTATTTTAGTGTGCAGACATGCAGGGTGTGTTATACACATTCAAAGGTCTGTATATGTATCATTTTGTATAATATGCTTAGATTCTGTGCTTTCCATCTTGTAGAGTCACTGTGACTTCAGTTTTGAAAGGAGCTGATGGTTTACCTGCTTTGTTTTGTCCTTATTCAATAAATGAACATAATGTTACACATTGTGTTTTTATATTCATATGGAATGTGTATTTGTTTATATGACAGAGTACTAGGGCCACACTGAAGAAAAAGGATAAAGTCATAAATTTATGAGGCTGGTTCTTTCTGCAGAAAAGCTACATATTGTTTTTACAGTTTTGATACTTATGACAATGTGATACTTAATATTCTGGCACATCAGCATGTCTTTGTTTATGAAACCATACTGAAGTACAATTTCACGAAATGCCCCACATCTGTCATTTTAACAACTGTCCTCCTTTAAAACAACTGGTTACAATATTATGACTTGTGTTTTTTTCCCCTCTGTGGCCCTAATATTCTAGCATTTTATATATAGCCTTATAGTCTATGGGAAACTGTAAATTATCTAATGATAGCAACATCATCTAAAAATCATTTTTTATCCAAAATCATTGAAATTAATGATCACAAACGTTTAAATAACAGTGGGTCTAGTTATATGTGATAACAATGTATAGTGAGCAGTGAAATAACTATTGGTTTCCATTTGTGGTGACTGCTGACTGACATTAGGGATGAGATTAAATAGATCCTGGAATTTAGCCTGGTCTGGAGCAGGCTAGCTCCACAGAATAAATCTCCATGGTAATTTATACCATAACATATCCTCCTGCCCCCTATCCATCTTTAGTGCAACCGGATTACGGATCAATTGAGCCAGGATCACCAAGATATCCTGGCTTAATCCCTTATCCTAGTTTTGTGCAACAGGCCCCAGTTCAGTACCATTTGTTTGATTTTGTGGACCCACGACTAGACTTTATCCATGTTAGCTAGTTGCTAGCGATGCTAGTCAGCATAGGCTGCTACGTGATAAACAGTTCGCGTTAGCGAATTAGCTACCTAGCTAGCCAGCCTAACAAGCTGTCAAATCCAGTGGGAACCGATGCAACCCTGCTGCCAAATAAGGGCTAGCTCGATGACCCGTGGTAACAGTGAGGTCCCCATGAGTTTCAAGGCTTTAATAAGTGCTATCGTGCAGAAAACGCGAATAAAATACTGGTTGATGAGCTAGCTAAGTTAGCAAGACGGGTATGACCGTTAACAGCGTGCATGCACAAATGCATGACGACACATTGAATATAAGTGAAGCAGGCATGCAGAACGAGATCGCCCCACCAAGCCAGATAGTAGAGGGGTGCAACAACGCCGGAACACAGAGGCATAGCTCATACAATTATATTTTGTTCCAGTCAATGACAATACATGTTGAAAAATAAATACCTGCGTCAAATATATGGCATCGCATGCTAGTGAAAAGATAGCTTGCATGAATTTTTTTTTTTAAATCCAGTGACCACTAGATGTCCTCGTATATCCACATTTAGATCAAATATACTTTATTTTTCAACAGTACTGTGAATGACAAGCCCACTGAATCTAGTTTAATAATCTTTATACTCAGCAGGTAGAGGCCTAGGTACTTCAAACCAGTGCTTAATTTGAGCAGGATCATGCCAGAACAGGATCCGGCACCTTTCCATTCTGGACTGTTTTGTTCCGGAACATACTTGGCCGAATCCGGTACCTCTCGTGCCATGAAAAATAATTTTCACTTTTTGCTATGTAACAATTATAATAAAAGCGATCAAAGTTCGAGTTGCCTCTTCGTCAATTATCCTGCTCCCTCATCTCTCCAGAGTTGCACTTCATCATTTGTTTCCTTATAGAATCATAGCTGCATGAAGGGTTCTGGAGGAATTTTCTAAAGTTACGGAATTACTGCTGTCTGTTCAGAAATAAATTAAATCATTCAGAATAGCCTAATACGTCATGAGAAGCCCTATAATTTAGCTACAGAGGACCAATAGCTTCTTTTTTTAAATAGCCTAGCTGCGGATTGTAGCCCAATAACAAAGAATAGCCTACAGTCGGGAACGCGAGGCAAATCTGTCAGTGAAAAAACAGCACGCAGACAAAACAGGCCTTTTGCAATATTTCAAATACAATCGAGGGAAAACACAGGTTGAAAAGCAATGACTCTTGCTGAAAAGATAAGACTATGCTGTAGACTACCAAAATATTTGATCAAAACCCAAACATTGTTTTACAAAACAGAGAGAGAGAGATAGGCTTTTGACACGAGCGCATCGACAATCTCCAGCGAGTGAGCTGCGCATCATTGGGTGAGTCAGTGAAACTGGAAAGCATTTTTAGGACTAATTTCCTCCTCATATTGTAGCCTACTATATGTTTCTCCACAAACCTAGGCCTATAGGCTATTGATGGATTCAAGACAAGGTCGTTTTTATTGATCTCAGATACTAAGTTTGTCAGTGTCAAAGTATCCTGCCATTTCGCTCATTTGTGCGGATTAAAAAAAAGATAATGCCAAAGTCTCCAGTCATGTAAAAGGATGTAGAATTGCACGAAATGCGGTTTTAAAAAGGCCAACACTTTCCCAGACCCTAGGCTACTAAAAATGTTCCCCATGTGTGCACCTTCTATAAGTGGCTCTACCCAAATGTGAAGATATCAAATCAAATGTATTTATATAGCTGATATCTCAAAGTGCTGTACAGAAACCCATTCTAAAACCCCAAACAGCAAGCAATGCAGGTGATGATATGCGTTCAATGCTCTATTACAAAAGGTGATCTTTTTTCTCATGAGTTCTGGTACCACAGAACCCCCCCTCTAGCACCCACTCTTTGTTCTAGCACCTCCCAATTTACAAATTAAGCTCTGCTTCAAATTTTTATTTTACAAGGCAAGTCAGTTAAGAACAAATTCTTATTTTCAATAAAGGCCTAGGAACAGTGGGTTAACTGCCCTATAGCAATAAGGCACCTCGGGCTTCCCTAGTAGCGCAGTCTAAGGTCTAAGGCACTGCGTAGTACTAGCTGTGCCACTAGAGATCCTGGTTCAAGTCCAAGCTCTGTCGCAGCCGGCTGTGACTGGGAGACCCATGGGGCGGCGTACAATTGGCCCAGCATCATCCGGTTTAGTGGAGGGTTTGGCCCGGCAGGGGTGTTCTTGTCCCATCACGCACTAGTGACTCCTATGGCGGGCCAGGCGCAGTGCACGCAGCAGTGCACGCTGACACGGTCGACACCACTTAACCTGGAAGCCAGGTTCCAGGTTAAGCGGGCATGGTGTCATGAAGCAGTGTGGCTTGGCTTGGCTGGGTTGTGTTTCGGAGGACTCTCTCCTCTCCCAAGTTGTAGCAATGGGACAATTGGATACCACTAAATTGAAAAAAAAAAAAAAGTCACCTTGGGGGTTTGTGGTATATGGCCAATATACCACACCTCCTTGGGCCTTATTTCTTAATTGTACACAATTGGACACTTTTACAATTATTGTGTGGCTTTTTGGCTCCTTGTGTTTCCAATCTTCTTCCTCTGGCAGGATTACTTCCACGTGCAACTGTCAGACGACAAGCAGGTGAGGTACTTCCTGGAGCTGAGCTATGCTGGTGCCATCCTTCGGGACAGCTGGGTCCTGACAGACGTTGGCATCACCCCTAGCAGTGCATCACCCCTAGCATCTGCTGCCTGCTGAAGGTACCAGCCGAACACCTAGCTGTTTCTACCCGTGCTTGAAAATGCATATCAAAGTGAGCTGGCTATTGCTTGAAACAGCTTCATACTATCATTAACATAAAGTGTTTCAGATATAGTGTGGTGATATATAGTATGGGGATATACAGTGCCTTGCGAAAGTTCAATTGGGCCGAATACTTTCGCAAGGCACTGTATATAGCATGGTGATATACAGTGTGGTGATATATAGTATGGTTAAATATTATGGTTATATAGTATGATTATATATATATTATGGTGATATAGAGTGTGGTAATATATAGTATGGTTATATAGTAGGATTAGGTGATTTAGTTAATTCAAACAGGAGCCATTAATACAGGTAACGAGTGGAGGACAGAGGAGCCTCTTAAAGAAGAAGTTACAGGTCTGTGAGAGACAGAAATCTTGCTTGTTTGTAGGTGACCAAATACTTATTTTCCACCATAATTTCCACCATAATTTGCAAATAAATTCATTAAAAATCCTACAATGTGATTTTTCTGGATTTGTTTTCTCATTTTGTCTGTCATAGTTGAAGTGTACCTATGATGAAAATTACAGGCCTCTCTCATCTTTTTAAGTAGGAGAACTTGCACAATTGGTGGCTGACTAAATACTTTTTTGCCCCACTGTATAGTGTGGTGGTATATAGTATGGTGATATATAGTATGTTGAGGTCACCCTGCTTGAGACTTAAAGTAAAATTGCCCTTGCTCAACCAAGACCATGGTTATGGTAGAGTGATTGGTTAGTAAGAACACTGCTTCGTGAGTGTGAAGTGTTGTTGTACAGAGGTCCCTGGGTACATGTCCAGAGCCAGACAGGGACAGAACTCACTCTGTTCCACAAAGTTCTGTGGAAGATTTGCTAACAGAGGAGAGTGGTTATGTATCTAAGTACAAATGTAACCATCAGAATAATGTTTATTTGTGTTCCTTACTCCTTACTTACACATCCCATCATTGACATAGTCAAAGCCAGACCTTCTGTCTGTCTCTCCTTCTTGCTGGTTGACTAGAGTGGAAATCTATAGTATTGTATGGTTGACCTGGGATAGAGCTGAAATGTGGCCCGATGTAGTGTTGCCTTTGTACCAAACACCCTTACAGTCATAAACCTTTTCCCCATGTAATCGCCTCGACCTCAGTCTGGTGTTCGCTAACAGTATCTGAAGAGTCTGTATACCCAGTGGTGTATAGTACAGTAGAGCACAGCAGAGTACAGTAGAGTACAGTAGAGCACAGCAGGCCGTATAGTAGGAGAAGAAGAGGCCCTTTGGGTTCATTGAAATACATATTCATAATATTTCTGTTAACAATTTAATCTGCACCCAGATTAGTGTTCAATTTAATCTGCACCCAGATTAGTGTTCAATGTGATAGAACAAAACTCAGTACAGCACATGAATTAGAAAATGTTGTTACAAATTTGTGCCACGAGATGGTGGTAGATTATAAATTTAAATAGCATGGACATTTGATTTGTCTCTGGATAGAAATTGCCCTTGGGCACAGATCAGTTTACTCTCACCAAATCCTAACCTTTACCATTAGCAGTAAAAACACAAACCAGACCTAAGATCAGTGCAAAGGAGCCACTTCATCTTACCCCTGTAATTATATGACTCCTAACTTATATATACTGAGTGTACCAAACATTAGAAACACCTTCCTAATATTGAGTTGCACCCCGCCTTTTGCCATCAGAACAGCCTCAATTCGTTGGGGCATGGAATCTACAAGGTGTTTGAAAGCGTTCCACAGGGATGCTGGCCCATGTTGACTCAGTGCCGTGACGGGGGGAGACCCTCTCAGTCTTGGGCACTGTGTTTCTCCTGAGTACGTCTGTGGCCAGGCTCATGACCCTGGTGTCCCAGCAGTGTGGGCTTCCCGTCAGCTCCTTCAGACTGAGCTCTCCCACCGTCCTGCAACTCTACGACTGCAACCGGCTGCACGACTACGCCATTGACCTGGGTATGGCCTTCCTTGTGCAGTAGATCAATGGTCCTCTGGCTCAACACCTTATGGATGTAACACAGAGACAAATGGACTGTATGGAACACATTCTTGGTTCATGGCAACCAGGAGGACAACCTGCATGTGTCTCTGTCTCCCAGGGGCTACTCTACGGTTGGACACCTGGGATGGGTGGGCGGAGTTCCTCAGAGGCTGCTTCCTGGGACACAGACTGACCGTCCAACGACACCTGTCTAGGGAGAGACCTGTGATGAGGTCAGAATACACATCTACACACTGAACTGTATGATAGACTTACTATCAACAGTGATGGTACTGAACCTTTATATAGCTTACAATGATAGTACTGACCCTGTATATAGCTTACAATGATGGTACTGAACCTTTATATATCTGCATCTGTCCTCGTGCTCCTAGACCTTAGTGCTGCTTTTGATACCATCGATCACCACATTCTTTTGGAGAGATTGGAAACCCAAATTGGTCTACACGGACAAGTTCTGGCCTGGTTTAGATCTTATCTGTCGGAAAGATATCAGTTTGTCTCTGTGAATGGTTTGTCCTCTGACAAATCAACTGTAAATGTTGGTGTTCCTCAAGGTTCCGTTTTAGGACCACTGTTGTTTTCACTATATATTTTACCTCTTGGGGATGTTATTCGAAAACATAATGTTAACTTTCACTGCTATGCGGATGACACACAGCTGTACATTTCAATGAAACATGGTGAAGCCCCAAAATTGCCCTTGCTAGAAGAATGTGTTTCAGACATAAGGAAGTGGATGGCTGCAAACTTTCTACTTTTAAACTTGGACAAAACAGAGATGCTTGTTCTAGGTCCCAAGAAACAAAGAGATCTTCTGTTGAATCTGACAATTAATCTTAATGGTTGTACAGTCGTCTCAAATAAAACTGTGAAGGTCACTTCTAGGTTAGACTACTGCAATGCTCTACTTTCCGGCTACCCGGATAAAGCACTAAATAAACTTCAGTTAGTGCTAAATACGGCTGCTAGAATCCTGACTAGAACCAAAAAATGTGATCATATTACTCCAGTGCTAGCCTCTCTACACTGGCTTCCTGTCAAAGCAAGGGCTGATTTCAAGGTTTTACTGCTAACCTACAAAGCATCACATGGGCTTGCTCCTACCTATCTCTCTGATTTGGTCCTGTCGTACATACCTACACGTACGCTACGGTCACAAGACGCAGGCCTCCTAATTGTCCCTAGAATTTCTAAGCAAACAGCTGGAGGCAGGGCTTTCTCCTATAGAGCTCCATTTTTATGGAACGGTCTGCCTACCCATGTCAGAGTTGCAAACTCGGTCTCAACCTTTAAGTCTTTACTGAAGAATCATCTCTTCAGTGGGTCATATGATTGAGTGTAGTCTGGCCCAGGAGTGGGAGGGTGAACGGAAAGGCTCTGGAGCAACGAACCGCCCTTGCTGTCTCTGCCTGGTCGGTTCCCCTCTTTCCACTGGGATTCTCTGCCTCTAACCCTATTTCAGGGGCTGAGTCACTGGCTTACTGGGGCTCTCTCATGCCGTCCCTGGAGGGGGTGCGTCACCTGAGTGGGTTGATTCACTGATGTGGTCATCCTGTCTGGGTTGGCGCCGTGTCATGGCGGAGGTCTTTGTGGGCTATACTCAGCCTTGTCTCAGGATGGTAAGTTGGTGGTTGAAGTTATCCCTCTAGTGGTGTGGGGGCTGTGCTTTGGCAAAGTGGGTGGGGTTATATCCTTCCTGTTTGGCCCTGTCCGGGGGTGTCCTCGGATGGGGCCACAGTGTCTCCTGACCCCTCCTGTCTCAGCCTCCAGTATTTATGCTGCAGTAGTTTATGTGTCGGGGGGCTAGGGTCAGTTTGTTATATCTGGAGTACTTCTCCTGTCCTATTCGGTGTCCTGTGTGAATCTAAGTGTGCGTTCTCTAATTCTCTCCTTCTCTCTTTCTCTCTCTCGGAGGACCTGAGCCCTAGGACCATGCCCCAGGACTACCTGACATGATGACTCCTTGCTGTCCCCAGTCCACCTGGCCGTGCTGCTGCTCCAGTTTCAACTGTTCTGCCTTATTATTATTCAACCATGCTGGTCATTTATGAACATTTGAACATCTTGGCCATGTTCTGTTATAATCTCCACCCGGCACAGCCAGAAGAGGACTGGCCATCCCACATATGCTCTCTCTAATTCTCTCTTTCTTTCTCTCTCTCGGAGGACCTGAGCCCTAGGACCATGCCCCAGGACTACCTGACATGATGACTCCTTGCTGTCCCCAGTCCACCTGACTGTGCTGCTGCTCCAGTTTAAACTATTCTGCCTTATTATTATTCGACCATGCTGGTCATTTATGAACATTTGAACATCTTGACCATGTTCTGTTATAATCTCCACCCGGCACAGCCAGAAGAGGACTGGCCACCCCACATAGCCTGGTTCCTCTCTAGGTTTCTTCCTAGGTTTTGGCCTTTCTAGGGAGTTTTTCCTAGCCACCGTGCTTCTACACCTGCATTGCTTGCTGTTTGGGGTTTTAGGCTGGATTTCTGTACAGCACTTTGAGATATCAGCTGATTTTCGAAGGGCTATATAAATACATTTGATTTGATATAGCTTACAATGATAGTATTGACCCTGTATATAGCTTACAATTATGGTACTGACCCTGTATATAGCTTACAATAATGGTACTGACCCTGTATATAGCTTACAATGATAGTATTGACCCTGTATATAGCTTACAATAATGGTACTGACCCTGTATATAGCTTACAATTATAGTACTGACCCTGTACAGTGCCTTGCGAAAGTATTCGCCCCCCTTGAACTTTGCGAACTTTTGCCACATTTCAGGCTTCAAACATAAAGATATAAAACTGTATTTTTTTGTGAAGAATCAACAACAAGTGGGACACAATCATGAAGTGGAATGACATTTATTGGATATTTCAAACTTTTTTAACAAATCAAAAACTGAAAATTGGGCGTGCAAAATTATTCAGCCCCTTCACTTTCAGTGCAGCAAACTCTCTCCAGAAGTTCAGTGAGGATCTCTGAATGATCCAATGTTGACCTAAATGACTAATGATGATAAATACAATCCACCTGTGTGTAATCAAGTCTCCGTATAAATGCACCTGCACTGTGATAGTCTCAGAGGTCCGTTAAAAGCGCAGAGAGCATCATGAAGAACAAGGAACACACCAGGCAGGTCCGAGATACTGTTGTGAAGAAGTTTAAAGCCGGATTTGGATACAAAAATATTTCCCAAGCTTTAAACATCCCAAGGAGCACTGTGCAAGCGATAATATTGAAATGGAAAGAGTATCAGACCACTGCAAATCTACCAAGACCTGGCCGTCCCTCTAAACTTTCAGCTCATACAAGGAGAAGACTGATCAGAGATGCAGCCAAGAGGCCCATGATCACTCTGGATGAACTGCAGAGATCTACAGCTGAGGTGGGAGACTCTGTCCATAGGACAACAATCAGTCGTATATTGCACAAATCTGGCCTTTATGGAAGAGTGGCAAGAAGAAAGCCATTTCTTAAAGATATCCATAAAAAGTGTTGTTTAAAGTTTGCCACAAGCCACCTGGGAGACACACCAAACATGTGGAAGAAGGTGCTCTGGTCAGATGAAACCAAAATGTAACTTTTTGGCAACAATGCAAAACGTTATGTTTGGCGTAAAAGCAACACAGCTGAACACACCATCCCCACTGTCAAACATGGTGGTGGCAGCATCATGGTTTGGGCCTGCTTTTCTTCAGCAGGGACAGGGAAGATGGTTAAAATTGATGGGAAGATGGATGGAGCCAAATACAGGACCATTCTGGAAGAAAACCTGATGGAGTCTGCAAAAGACCTGAGACTGGGACGGAGATTTGTCTTCCAACAAGACAATGATACAAAACATAAAGCAAAATCTACAATGGAATGGTTCAAAAATAAACATATCCAGGTGTTAGAATGGCCAAGTTAAAGTCCAGACCTGAATCCAATCGAGAATCTGTGGAAAGAACTGAAAACTGCTGTTCACAAATGCTCTCCATCCAACCTCACTGAGCTCGAGCTGTTTTGCAAGGAGGAATGGGAAAAAATGTCAGTCTCTCGATGTGCAAAACTGATAGAGACATACCTAAAGCGACTTACAGCTGTAATCGCAGCAAAAGGTGGCGCTACAAAGTATTAACTTAAGGGGGCTGAATAATTTTGCACGCTTAATTTTTCAGTTTTTTATTTTGTTAAAAAAGTTTGAAATATCCAATAAATGTCGTTCCACTTCATGATTGTGTCCCACTTGTTGTTGATTCTTCACAAAAAAATACAGTTTTATATCTTTATGTTTGAAGCCTGAAATGTGGCAAAAGGTTGCAAAGTTCAAGGGGGCCGAATACTTTCGCAAGGCACTGTACATACTGTATTACCTCAACTACCTCGCACCCATGCACATTGACTCGGTACTGGTACTCCTTGTATATAGCCTTGTTATTGTTATTGTGTTACTATTTAGAAAATATTTTCTTACTTTTTAACTCTGCATTGTTGGGAATGGGCTCGTAATAAAGCATCTCACAGTTGTTTTCGGCGTATGTGACCAATACGATTAGATTCTCATCTGAACAAATGAATGCTCTCGTTGTTATAATGAGGAATTTATTTAAATAATTTGGTTTTCCTTGAAGATTTGAATGTGCTGAGAAAGCCTTTCGTGATGGATCTAGACAATCTGGTGAAAAGGGAGGGTTTGCGACTCTTCTCTTCAAGTGGGAAGGACGATGCGATATCATAAATTCCCTCTGGAGAAAAGGAGCCATGAGATGTTGTCATCGTCTCTGCAACGAAAGACCATCCAGCATGCCATCAATTTACATTTTTACTCATTTATCAGACACTCTTATCCAGAGAGACTTACAAGGAGCAATTAGGATGAAGTGCCTTGCTCAAGAGCACATTGACAGATTTTGCCTCGTGAACTCAGGGATTCTGAACCAGCAACCTATCGGTTACTGGCCCAACCTCTTAACCCACTAGGCTACCACCCAGCCCACAGTACAGTATGTCATAGGTAACAACTCAGAGGAGTACAATGTCTTTCGAAATGAATTAGTGGACTGGTAAAGGGATAATGTCTCAGTCTTGACTGAGCAGCAGCCTAAACAGCAGCAGGGCTTACCTGTAAAGTACACAGTAGGGGAAATGTTCTGAGGCTGGTACTCCAGAGACTCTTGAGGACAGAGGTTCTTACTAACATTCTTGGAACCCTGGTTGGTGGGGAAAGGCACATTAAAACAAACTGAAATGTTTTCGATATCTTAAAGTACAGCATATCAACTGCAAAGAACCAGTGCAATGCCATGACACAAAGAATCATATAAAAGGTCAACAGCAGTGTTATTCATGAAAGTGTACTATACCTTTGTATTGACCTGCTCTCCAGTACTGCTGATGGTATCCCTTTCCAAATCAAACACGCCTTCTACAATGTCACTGGTGGCCACGCTGGTAGCGGACTCAAAATAACATTTAGCAGTGGCTTTGGTGATCATTTGAAGAATGACCATGCAAGTAGAAGTCTTTGGATCGTTCTGGACTGAAACATCAAAGTTTATGTTTTCATACTCATCTGACCACTGTCTCAGGAAGCACTTCACTGTCTCTTCAGCAAATATCTGGAGAAGCTGAGAGGAGAGCTCCTTGGATATGGCACATTGTTCCTTTCCCCATTTCAGCCTTGAAAGAATGGAGTCTGAAGCACTTTTGGCTGCTTCCAATGTTAAGACCTGTGGAGTGCTGTGGCTGTCCTGAAGGGCTATCACTTTATCCAACAATTCATGGCTGAAAATGTGGATGGTCCAAGTGGAAATTATTTTTCTCAATTTCCTAACAGCAGATCGGAGGTCGTCAAGATGTGAAGCACCCTGTCCATTTTCCTGTGTGTTCTCAACACTTTCCACCATAATGTCCACTACCACCCCAGCAGCTTGCCTGACTTTGTCCACAAAGGTTACAGGAAGTAAGTCCTCTGTGTGAAAGAAGTCCTCAATGATTGTGTTTCTAACAATGGGAAAGTCAATCTGAGCAGGAAACTCAGTGGGGATGGGAGTCCCGGGTAAAGCAAAGTGCCATTTCGACTGCCTTAATTTTGAAGTAGGTGCAGATAATTCAGTGGGGATGGGAGTACCGGGCAAGGTGAAGTCCCATTCTGACTGCTTTGATTTTGAAGTAGGTGTTAGAGAGATGGAGGAGCGTGAAGAAGAGGTATTTCTTGTATTTTGGCTGTCAGCACTCCTACAACGGATCGTGTCAATATCCTCCAGCATGGATCCTGAGAGCTCAGTGGTTTTAGGTAGTAATTTGTGCGGAATGTCCACACAGGCATCGTTTCCACCAGGTGTAACACTGCTCTGGTCGACCTCAAGATGGCCGAGACTTGCTCTTTGTGATGCAGGACTGCTTTGATATGTAAAGATTTGGATTGAACCAAGTGTTGTGTCTGATCTTTGAAGATCTTTTCGGAGAAACTCCGTAATCTTACTTTGCAGACTGTAGTAGATGTTACGAGCAACAGACCAGATCCTTTTCTCAGAAACCTGTCCAGTGGTGAGCAGGGAGGTTCCAGATACCATGTCAGATGATTGGGTGGTCTGGGTGAGCTCCTGCTGGTCTTTCACCATGGTTTGTATAATATCAGTAGATGTGGTGGATGTAGATACAGACTGGAGGTACTTATCTGTTGTACCTTCCTCCACAATGTTAAATGATCTAGAGAGGACCTCACTCACTCCTTTCTCAGCTTTAGTTTGGAACTCATGACTAGAACGTTTTTGGAGGCTCTTTGTAGAAAGACTGTGGGAAGATGCAATGCCTTTGGAGGCAGCCGTGCTGCAATCTAGACTTACTGGAGAGGTTCGCTCAGGAGAACCTTGGAGACGTTCAAACATGTCTTCACATGGTGTTGGGGACCTTGACAAGGAGATGTCCTTCAGCTGAGACAGAACACCACCTACCAACATGTTGACCTCAAGGGACATATCAGATATTTTCTTTCCTACTGTGGAGAAGCAAGGTGCATTTGATGCCTGATCCTCGCATGAGGTCAAGATTGTTGAAATGACCTCTTTGGTACTATTGGTCAGTAGAGCCTCGTCTGTTTCAGTCCAGAGAAGTTTTGAACTCTCGCTGACACCCCTGTGTAGAGCCACTTCAAGGTTCAAACTGTGCAAGTGAGGCACACTCTTACTAGCTTGCCTCAAGTCCTGGCTTGCCAAACAAATGTGCTCCTTAGTCCCAAGATGTCCAGAGTCCTCTGTGGGTATATGACTAGACGTTCTGCTCAGCATGTCTGACCTCCGCTGATGAATGATGAAGTCCTTTAATGTCTTCTGAATATTGTTATATAAACTAGTGGTAGCAGACCAGATCCTGCTCTGTAGCTTTTGTGCATTTTCCTGGAGGTCAGGTTCTCTCTCCTCTACTTCTGCAGGTTGCGCCAAGCTCTGCAGGTCTTCCACAAATGTTTCAATGATGCCAAAGGCAGCAGAATCCGCACAAATATCCTTTGACCATGTGTACTGGTTTTGAATGGAACAAGACCTGGATGCTACAGAATAAGCAGGCTGTGCACTAGTTAAGCTACTGGTGGACTTTTTAACTAGGAACTCACTCACTGCTTGAGTGGCATTTCTCTTAAATTCCTCACTTGAGAGTTTTCTAATACAATCTAACAGACTGGTCAAAGAAGCTGTGGCCTTACTTCTGCTGTCCTCAATTTGACAGGGGAACTCACATACTATTGGTGATGAGGCCCTGGAATGGGCAATATCCCCAAGCTGAGCCAGAACACCCTCTACAAATTTCTCTCTCTCAATAGAGAAGCCTGATCCTTTTTCTCCAACAGTGTACAGGGCATCCTCCTTTGACATCTCAGTGTTGTACAAGACCAGAAGCTCTGAGATGACTTCTTGGGTGCAAGTTGTCAGAAGGAGCATGCTTTCTTCTGACTCAGTTTTTGCCCAAAGAAGTTTTGAGCTCTCACTTAGGCCTCTTTGTAAAGTAACTGCACCAGTGGACTCTGGCAACTGAGGCTCACTCTTACTGGGCCTATATTTCATGTTTAAGCAAGGAAGTGGAACTGTCTCCTTAAACTCAGCATTTGTGATGTTGTCATCAGATGTGACAATGCTCTTTAAGGCACATCGCTGAAGCTTGCTGAAATAATCTTTCAAGTTGTTTTGGATGCTGTGGTAAATGTGAACAGCAGCAGACCAGGCACTCTTCTGTTGGGGACTCTCTTCAGATTCAGCCAAGGACTTCATATCTGACACGAAAGTCTTAACAACTACTGATGCTGCTGAGCCCACTGGGTGAATTGACTCTGTCTTTACAATGCCAGACAATGTTTGACCTGATACAGCACCTGTTAACTCAGACTGAATGACTGAACTAGGAAAGCTCAAACTACTGACTTTTTTGTCAAGAACTCCACTCACTGCTTGTATTGCTGATGTTTGAAACTCCCGGCCAGAGAGTTTTTGGATGCTCTTAGATGTGAGCGTGCAGGAGGAACCAGATTCACTAATATTGTAGCTGCTCTCGTATTTCCTTATCAGGGCATCAAGATCCTCAATAAAGCCAACATGCGATGCCAAAAACGTGATCTTGTCCTTCAGATCTTCCAGCAAATTCTGTTCGTTCTCGTCAACAAAAGCCACCATTGTGTCAGAGATGGTGGTCATGACTTGCCCTGTTAGACTCTTGCTCTCTTGGTCAACTTTTTCAAGTTTAACAGCCAGCTCTCTCACCATGCTCTCAGTCACCTTGGTCTGTGAGTCTCCCCTTACCGGTGTCACTAGAGAGGTGTGACTTGCGGAGGCACTCTTAACGACCACTGATAAGGCCGACTTGACATCTTTAGCCAACTCTGCCATTACAGCAGGGGTTAGCATCATAGAGCCTGCACTTCCAGATGGAGAATTGGACATGCATGCAAGTTTGGAGAGAGAACCTTGCAGGCTGTCCTGCACACAGGTGACAAGGGTGTCCTCTGAGACACCTAAGAGGACTTGTAGCGTCTCAGAGTTGGTTGTTTTCTTCTGCACATCAGACAGAGAGGTTAGAGTCCTTGGGGAAAAAAACGCAGAAATCATCAAAGTCAAACAAATAATATGTAAGGCTGTGATGCACATTCAGTGTGTCAAATACATCTGCACCATTGAAAACAATGAGGAAAACGCTGCTGTTTCTCTGAGAAAAAACCTTAGTGTGATGTCAGCCTAACTGCTTAATTTCTAAAGCCCAATAAAATGTATTTTGTATAAGTCATTTGTATTGAAACTGGCCTGTAGATATCCATCTATCCTGGCAATATCTATCCTCTACAAAAATCCAAATTGCTATAAACTTCAAATACTGTAACTTCTAATAACTTCAAGGACAATCATAAATACAAGGCAGTTTGAAGAAATGTTAAAGGGAAATTTCTAAATGTTTCAACTTCATATTCATCATCTCCAGCACCACCCCAACATCAGCATATGTGAAAAACAGGCATTTCTATGTTTTGTAGTAAAAAAGAAAGAGGAAGATAAGTGTTTTCTATGACATCATCAACCAATTAGTAGGAAATGCCTACTCATAATTGGTTAAAATCACACGATGCACACTGATGATGTCATTAGAATCTAGAGCTGAGCATTTAACCAACATTTTTGTTATTTTTCGGTTTTTAAACAACTAATTGACCGACGTCGGCTCAATTATTTGAATTCCATATAGTTAATTTTTTTCTTCTTCTGTGAGCTCGATGCTCAGTTTCTGTAGAGATAAATCAGATCAAGCACGAACTATGCAATGTAGTAGGGAGTTGTAGTTTCCAACAGGCCAATATTCTACATAGTTTAGCACAGAAAATATGGCAATTAATTCCCACAATCCATTGCACGCCCACTTGCTTGTCCACTCTGTGTGGAGCAGATACGGAAACCTCATTGACTGAGACGGAGAGACGAGAGAATGCATGAGAGAGATAAAAAGCAGTTGCGTTGCGAGGATTCTCTACCTGGAAATACATGATCTAAGTGATTGACAGTTGGTGTTCAGCGGTCATAAAAGTAGGTCTTATTTACTTAGAAGAACTACTAAAATAGTGATTTTGTCAGACAGGATAAGCAGCAGCTCTATAGAGATGAGTTGATGACTTGGAATGAAATAATAAAGTCATCAAATAAATATTTTATATGAGAAAGTAAATGATGGTTGATAAGTCATTAACAGTAATGGACAGTCACTACCATCATGGGACTTTTATTCATTGTTTTATTATGTGTTTGAGTTTATTTTATTTATTTATTTTTTATTTTTACAGGGACAGTGCACATTAATCAACGTTTCAGTAAAAGTGCCGGTTTTAGCCAGCCGGCTAATTTTCAACCGCAGTCCCTGGGCAGGTTATTAAAAACAATTACAATATAGACAATAGCAGCATAGAACAAGCAAGACATAGCAACATAGGACAAGCAAGACGTAGCATACAGACAGAGCAACATAGGACAAGCAAGACGTAGCATACAGACAGAGCAACATAGGACAAGCAAGACGTAGCATACAGACAGAGCAACATAGGACAAGCAAGACGTAGCATACAGACAGAGCAACATAGGACAAGCAAGACGTAGCATACAGACAGAGCAACATAGGACAAGCAAGACGTAGCATACAGACAGAGCAACATAGGACAAGCAAGACGTAGCATACAGACAGAGCAACATAGGACAAGCAAGACGTAGCATACAGACAGAGCAACATAGGACAAGCAAGACGTAGCATACAGACAGAGCAACATAGGACAAGCAAGACGTAGCATACAGACATAGCAACATAGGACAAGCAAGACGTAGCATACAGACAGAGCAACATAGGACAAGCAAGACGTAGCATACAGACAGAGCAACATAGGACAAGCAAGACGTAGCATACATACAGAGCAACATAGGACAAGCAAGACGTAGCATACAGACAGAGCAACATAGGACAAGCAAGACGTAGCATACAGACAGAGCAACATAGGACAAGCAAGACGTAGCATACAGACAGAGCAACATAGGACAAGCAAGACGTAGCATACAGACATAGCAACATAGGACAAGCAAGACGTAGCATACAGACAGAGCAACATAGGACAAGCAAGACGTAGCATACAGACAGAGCAACATAGGACAAGCAAGACGTAGCATACAGACAGAGCAACATAGGACAAGCAAGACGTAGCATACAGACATAGCAACATAGGACAAGCAAGACGTAGCATACAGACAGAGCAACATAGGACAAGCAAGACGTAGCATACAGACAGAGCAACATAGGACAAGCAAGACGTAGCATACAGACAGAGCAACATAGGACAAGCAAGACGTAGCATACAGACAGAGCAACATAGGACAAGCAAGACGTAGCATACAGACAGAGCAACATAGGACAAGCAAGACGTAGCATACAGACAGAGCAACATAGGACAAGCAAGACGTAGCATACAGACAGAGCAACATAGGACAAGCAAGACGTAGCATACAGACAGAGCAACATAGGACAAGCAAGACGTAGCATACAGACAGAGCAACATAGGACAAGCAAGACGTAGCATACAGACAGAGCAACATAGGACAAGCAAGACGTAGCATACAGACAGAGCAACATAGGACAAGCAAGACGTAGCATACAGACAGAGCAACATAGGACAAGCAAGACGTAGCATACAGACAGAGCAACATAGGACAAGCAAGACGTAGCATACAGACAGAGCAACATAGGACAAGCAAGACGTAGCATACAGACAGAGCAACATAGGACAAGCAAGACGTAGCATACAGACAGAGCAACATAGGACAAGCAAGACGTAGCATACAGACAGAGCAACATAGGACAAGCAAGACGTAGCATACAGACAGAGCAACATAGGACAAGCAAGACGTAGCATACAGACAGAGCAACATAGGACAAGCAAGACGTAGCATACAGACAGAGCAACATAGGACAAGCAAGACGTAGCATACAGACAGAGCAACATAGGACAAGCAAGACGTAGCATACAGACAGAGCAACATAGGACAAGCAAGACGTAGCATACAGACAGAGCAACATAGGACAAGCAAGACGTAGCATACAGACATAGCAACATAGGACAAGCAAGACGTAGCATACAGGCAGAGCAACATAGGACAAGCAAGACGTAGCATACAGACAGAGCAACATAGGACAAGCAAGACGTAGCATACAGACAGAGCAACATAGGACAAGCAAGACGTAGCATACAGACAGAGCAACATAGGACAAGCAAGACGTAGCATACAGACAGAGCAACATAAAACAAAAAGCGTCAAGACAAAATTCATAAAAGCAACAAAGTTTCCACACCTCACAAGCTACAGACAACAGACAACATGGAAAGCGGCAACACACAGCTAGGGACCATGTTCACAAATCTGATTGACCTTTAGCCATGTCTTCAAGCATTTTGTGAAAGTGTGATATGTGGTGCAGTTATGTGTGTCTGATGGCAGTGTATTCCAGACATGGGAAGCTCTCACAGAGAATGCAGATTTACTAAAGGTGCTTTTCCTTAGGGGAACTATACAGTCACCTCTCATGGCAGACCTTGTGGATCTGCTGCCATATGTCTGGGTTTTCTGTTTAACAAAAATATTGAGTGGAGGGGGAGCCAGGCCATTAAGGATCTTGAATACAAGACATGCGTCGGTGTATTGCACAAGATTTTCCCAACTCAAGAGCTCATGCTTTCTGAGGATGTAACAGTGATGATGGCTATTGGGCTTCCTATCAAGCACTTTGAGAGCCTGTTTGTAGACAGACTGAATAGGTTTTAATGTTGTACAGCAAGCTTGGGCCCAACTAGTCAAGCAGTATGTTAAGTGGGGGAGTATCATAGATTTGAAGTACAGTTTTGCTACCTCTGTAGTCAAACAATTTCGTATAAATCGAAAATTAGCTAGGTTGAACTTGGTTATTTGAATTACCTTTTTCACATGCTTTTTAAAAGAGAGGTTGGAATCAAGTATGATGCCAAGGTACTTAAAATCGGATACCACCTGGAGCTTCTCCCCTGACACATAGACATCTGGCTCAGTAGCATCTGTTGTTACAGCATTCAACACACATAATCCATAGTGCATTCAATGTCTAAAAAAAGTATTGAAATCCAAAACCGTGATTATTTTTTAAATATTTGAATCGAAACCAAACCAACCTCAAAAAGCACTAATTTCTCAGCACTATTGGAAACAGTTACGTCCCTCTATATTTTTTTTACTACAAAGCATGGAAATGTGTAATTTTCACATATGGTGATGCTGGAGATGAATACGAAGTTGTTAAATTTCCCTTTAAGAACATACCTCATGGCCCCCTTGGGCAGGTAGCTTCCACTGCCCAGACTGCCCTTAGTCAGGTAAATCTCCTTGAACTTAAGTTGTGATTCCTGCTCTTCTTCCTCTTCCTGCTCCATACAGTTGGAGGAAGGGTAGGGAGTCGGGATGCGAAAGCTATTGTAAGACTTTCGACTGCCTGGCCTCTTAGGTACACCAGCCTCAGTAAATCTCACGCGGGACTTGGTGTTAGTCTTATCGTCAAACAGACTGGTGAGTGACGCTGTGACAGATCTCTGTGACAATGGAGAGGAGGCAGTATCTTGGATGCCCAGTAGTTCGTAAAGACCTGGGATGATGATCTGCATCAGCTTGTCCGATAAAAACTGGACAATCCTCAGACACAAGCCGGCAAGCTGTTGTTTTGTCAGCTGTATTCCAGAAACAGAAGAAGTGTTTTAAAATGTTGCATAGTGCGTCTTTCAAAAGCTTATGAACAAGGTTAAACATTAGGCAGAGTTTTCATGGTAATCTGATTAAATTGTCAGTAACATGATCTTACCGGGTCAAACATGCCCTCACGAATCCCCCTCCATTGCCTGAAAACAATATTGTTATAAATGTTGTCATATCAGGATGCGTGGCAGAATTGTTTTTATTTAATTATTTGCCTGATCGTGAAGTTATACTTGCTTTGTGTCAGTTGTTTTGGCAAAATTGCAATGTGACAACTTTTCTAGCAATGAATTTTTTTTTTCCGATTGATCAGTTTCTAATTTGATCCTATTTCCTTGAAGGTGTGATAGTACCAAAGAAAACAGAACATACTTCTCAGTTAGGTTTTGAAGGAAGTCCTTAAGTGTCAGATGTTCCACATTGTTGAGCTTTCCCTCTTCTGTGGTTTCCATCACTGAGGTTGCTCTGCTCCTGGTACAATTGCTCTGCTCCTGGTAGAAATGTAATTATATTGCAAATAATCAAACTTAATAAACAACAAATATCATACTGAAATAATTATTAACTGTTAAAGAGTGGAGGAGCATTGGCAACGTTGGGCCAATTAAACAACTGCAACACAACAGAGATGGTTGTGGTATGTCAACATTGCCAATGATAGCATCACTATAACATTTTATTGGATGAATGTTGTAATATGAAATGACAAGGTCAACTTACCATCTCATTGACAGCTTCAGAGGTCAGGTGGTCATCCACCACACAGACAGGCAGGTCTAGAGACTGGGACAAGGCTCTATGGTCATAAGCAGGAGAGAATGGAAACAACATCAGAGCAGTCCCAATGGCAGAATCTAACCACTGTTTTCATGTCAAAGACTCACTTAGTAGTTAATACATGGCCACAAATAATGAGCGGTTCAAATAGATCGGCTGGGGACTTGACCCTACAAATGACTCCATGAATGACGCCTGACCTGCCCCATAACAAGTTCTTTCTTATTAGTCTCTCTCTCTTAATCTCCACACAAATATCTAACTGGACAGAGTGTAAGTGGCCTTACCTGACTCTCTCAGTGTCAGAAACATCATAGTCTTGTTGTTCTATGTCCTCCAGGGACATCTCAGCTACAGCAGACGGGGCAAAGCCCGGGATGATCTCTCAAACTGAAAATAATGACTGTTTATGTGAACTGAATCATTTACAGTGGCTTGCGAAAGTATTCACCCCCCTTGGCATTTTCCCTATTTTGTTGCCTTATAACCTGGAATTAAAATAGATTTTTGCACTGTCAACTGTGGGACCTTAGGTATGTGCCTTTCCAAATCATGTCCAATCAATTGAATTTACCCCAGGTGGACTCCAATCATGTTGTAGAAATACCTCAAGGATGATCAAGGGAAACAGGATGCACCGGTGCTCAATTTCGAGTCTCATAGCTAAGGGTTTGAATACTTATGTAAATAAGGTATTTCTGTTTTTTTCCGTTTTAAATTGCAAAAATGTCTAAACTGTTTTTGCTTTGTCATTATGGGATATTGTGTGTAGATTGATGAGGAAAATGTTGTATGTAATCCATTTTAGAATAAGGCTGTAATGTAAAAAATGAAATGTGTAAAAAGTCAAGGGGTCTGAATACTTTCCAAATGCACTGAAGCAGTCTATAAGATATATCTTATTACAGTTTAGGCCTACCTTGTTATTTACTTCCATCTGGCAATATCATATTAATGGATTAAATCTATTTAGTTTGTTTTGTTGCTACTATTTTTATTAATTGTTTGAAAATACAAGTATTATCTACTTTCTGAAGGACAGCCAAGTTGATAGGCAACATAGAACCTACAGACAATTATGACATCATTGGAACACATGCACGTGTCACAAACACCTTTAGCCCAAAAAAGCAGTGTAGCAGTGCTGCCCAAGCTGGGGGCAATACACTTTTATTAGGCTTTTATTCAGATTCACAAACAATGCTCTACTTGAAGTCAATGAGTAAACATCTAGCAACATGGCTGAGCTTTAACGTGTAAGTAGAAGTTGACACTAACCATATGTATAATCCTAAAATGCTTGCCCTGAATACCAGTCTAGAACCCAGGTATGTCTCCTGCTATTTATAGTATCTTTCAAGTAAATCTTATTACAGTTTAGGCCTATCTTATTATTTTCTTCCATCTACCAATATCTTTTTAAGGGCAAATACACACACGTGTTGTAGGCCAATGAACTCCATAGTTTTAATCAGAGTTTATAATAAGGAAGGGGAATTCTGTAACAGGTTATGACATCAAAGGTATGGCAGCTATGGAGAATCATTTTCAAAACAATGTCCAAAGCGGGAAATCATTGGATGTGATTCATTCAATTCTATGCAATTTCATCTTTGAGGACTGACATGGAAGCAACCATTACACAACCCTGAACTCAATAACCCCACCCCAGTTTCAGAAGAGATATCAAACCATATCTTGTCATTCTGTATTACATTCTGTATTACATCCACTGTGCCTGGACAGTGATGGATGGCTATATGGAGCATCCTTGTCCATCATGTTCAGTGTGTTAGTGCTCTCACCACAGCGAGGCAGCAGAGTACCAGTTGAGGTAGGTGCAGGCAGAGCGTAGTAATTAAAGGCAGTGGTAGCCTATCCATCCCCATATCAACACCTGCAGCATCTCATGACACGCGCTCACACTCCCCCATTTACCACAACTTCCAAACTAACTGGACCTAAAACAATGTGTAACTTCGTGGCCTTTCCAAGTCAGGATCACACCTAATACCAAAGAGCTAGAGGATAAACCACAAATAAATTCATGTTTCCTAAAACAATGTGTAACTTCGTGGCCATTCCAAGTCAGGATCACACCTAATACCAAATAGCTAAAGAGGATAAACCACAAATAAATTCATGTTTCCTAAAACAATGTGTAACTTCGTGGCCTTTCCAAGTCAGGATCACACCTAATACCAAATAGCTAAAGAGGATAAACCTCAAATAAATGCATGTTTCCTAAAACAATGTGTAACTTCGTGGCCATTCCAAGTCAGGATCACACCTAATACCAAATAGCTAGAGGATAAACCACAAATAAATTCATGTTTTGTAGGGGGGAGTTGACGATTATGTGGTGGTTGTTTCACTATCGATGATGAAATTGCATTAAATCAAAAGAGTCAGACCCAATGATTTACTGTTCGTAAGGACAGAGTGCCACTAGTAATATTAAACATTAAGTCGAAATGTAGCTAGGGGAGTTCAAGATCCAAGATCACATTTTCTTTCTATGGATTAGCCCATCAGTCAAGTGTTGGTTGTCCAGTAAAAAACTCAAACTTCGAATTAAGATTATCAATCCGATTCTGTGATCAATGTGAATCTGTGAACAGTCTTGTGAATCTTTACTAGAGTCCCCATTAGCTAACGCTATAACGTTAGCTAATCTTCCTGTGGTCCAACACCAATTGATAAGACATTACAAACAATTACAAATGAAGACTTTACAAACATTTAACAAGTAGACAATACAGACAATTAAAATACCTGACATTCAACATTCAGTTGATGCTTTGTAGGTGATGCAATAGCTGTAAACTATAGAGCTCGTGGCCAAGGTGAGTTAAGTGGCTAGAGTGGTTTCCTGTATGCCCATGCTGCACATAGCCCACCCCAATGCACTGGTTAGCCTAGTAAACAAGCCTATACACCGCGGGTAAATTGCCACTATTCACTGTTACAGTGGTCAGAGATCACAGCCAGAAGCCTACCACTACCAACGGGCTACAACTGTTCAGTATTGTTGTCTAATTTATGGACATCGTCTATGTGACTTTTTTTTAATTATCAAGTAGGCCCAACACAGTTTCAGAAGATGTAGGTACATTTGACCAATATTCATGTATCCATTTTTCAGTTAGCATGGTCATGTTTCCTTTCACGTGAGAAATATTAACCAAAGCATCATTTTCCCTTGCTTATCTCCTTCAAAATACTGCAAGCTACAGAGCTATATAAATAATGACTGTATTGGCATGATTCCATACCTTATTATTGACTTCAATTGGAGGTGCAATTCACTCCTTTTGACGAGTAGGTTTGGTCCTCATTTCCAGAGCAAATGTGCAACAGTTCTACACACACATATTTAACTGTCTGTTTTCATTACATCATCAGCTACCTTTGTTACATCACAAAGCCAGCTGGCTAAATCTGGCACATTTACAGAAATACAGTAGATTGTCCCTGTCAAATACATTTGATAAAAAATAAATGTCCAAAACAAACAGTGGTGGAAAAAGTCCTCAATCAGTCAGTTGTAAACAGTATGACTCAAGTAAATGTGAAAGTTGCCCAGTAAAATACTACTTGGGAAGTATTTGGTTTGAAATATTCTCAAGTATCAAAAGTAAAAATAATTTAAAAAATTAAGCAAAGCAGACAACACAATTGTATTGCTTTTTTTGAATGTAAGAATAGCCAGGGGCACACTCCAACACTTAGACATAATTTATAAACTAAGCATTTGTGTTTATTGAGTCTGCCAGATCAGAGGTAGGGGATGTTCTCTTGATAAGTGTGTGAATTGGACCATTTTCCTGTCATACAAAGCATTCAAAATGTACTTTTGGGTATCAGGGAAAGTGGATGGAGTCAAAAGTACATTTTTGTCCTTTATGAATGTACTGAAGTTGTCAAAAATATAAATAGTTAAAGTACAGATACCCCCAAAACGATTTAAATCATTTTTACTTAAGTACTTTGCACCACTGAAAACAAACCTTTTCTAGTGTCTCTATATCACTGGCTTATCATCACCTAGATTGCCCACCCTAGTCACACCCTGACCTAACCAAATAGAGAATTAAAAAGATCTCTACGGTCAGGGCGTGACACTTTGCCTGTTTGATGGTTAGTCTGAGGGCATAGCAGGATTTCATATAAGTGTCTGGATTAGTGTCCCGCTCCTTGAAAGAAGCAGCTCTAGCCTTTAGCGCGGTGTGGATGTTGCCTGTAATCCATGGCTTCTGTCGGGGATATGTACATACGGTCACTGTGGACACGACGTTGTCGATCCACTTATTGATGTAGCCTGTGACTGAGGTGGTATACTCCTCAATGCATGTGGATGAATCGCAGAACATATTACAGTCTGTGCTAGCAAAACAGTCAACATATGACAACAAATGAATGCAATCTCATTTAATGAGGAAAATTATCTTGGGTTGGAGAAGCTTCTAGTGATGGCTCTATACATTCTGGTGAAAAGGGAGGGTTTGCGACTCTTCTCTTCAGGTGGGAAGAAATATGCGATGTCATTTCCCTCTGGAGCAAAGGAGCCATGAGAATTTGTCCTCGACTCTGCAAAGAAAGACCATCCAGTATGTCATGGGTAACAATTCAGAGCAGAGTGCAATGTCTTTCCAAATGAATTAGTTGAACGCTAAAGTAATAATATCTTAGTCTTGAATGAGCAGCAGCAGGGCTTACCTGTAAAGTACACAGTAGGGGAAGTGTTCTGAGGCTGGTACTCCATAGACTTTTGAGGACAGTGGTCCTTTCTAACTTTCTTGGAACACTGTTTGGTGGGAAAAGGCACATTAAAACAAACTGTTATATATCTTAAAGTACAGTATATCAACTGGAAAAAGGCAATACAATGCTAAAATACTGAATTATATAAACAAATAATATCTCATACTATCAAAAGCAGTGTTATTCATGAAAAATCTGTACTTGTACTATACCTTTATGTTAAAGCATATCTTGCTGAACATGGTTTTCTTGCTTTTCTTGGACTTGAAGATGGGGATCTGCTCTCCAGTACTGCTGGTGCTATCCCTTACCAAATCCAACATCCCTTCTACAATGTCTCTGGTGGCCATGCTGGTACTGGACTCAAAATAACATTTGGCATTGGCTTTGGTGATCATTTGATGACTTGAGCCAACTGATAAGGCATCCATCATTTTGTTGACCATGACCTTCGTGAGCTGATTCATTGTGTCAGTATCCTCTGGCTTGCTCTGATTGAGCTGGATAGGAAAGACCATGCAAGTAGAGGTGCTTGGTTCATTCTGGACTGAAACATCAATGTTGATATTTTCATACTCATCTAACCACTGTTTTAGGAAGCCCTTCACTGTCTATTCAGCAAATATCTGGAGAAGCTGAGAGGAGAGCTTCCTGGATATGGCACATTGTTCCTTTCCCCATTTCAGCCTTGAAAGAATGAAGCAGTCTGAAGTCTGAGTCTGAAGCACTTCTGGCTGCTGCCAATGTTAAGACCTGTGGAGTGCTGTGGCTGTCCTGAAGGGCTATCACTTTATCCACAAATTCATGACTGAAAATGTGGATGGTCCCAGTGGAAATTATTTTTCTCAATTTCCTAACAGCAGATCTGAGGTTGTCAGGATGAGAAGCACCCTGTCCATCTTCCTGTGTGTTCTCAACACTTTCCACCATTTCGTCCACTACCACCCCAGCAGCTTGTCTGACTTTGTCCACAAAGGTTGGGGGAAGTAAGTTCTCTGTGTGAAACAAGTCCTGAATGATCATGTTTCTTACAATGGGAAAGTCACTCTGAGCAGATAATTCAGTGGGGATGGGAGTACCGGGCAAGGTGAAGTCCCATTCTGACTGCTTTGATTTTGAAGTAGGTGTTAGAGAGGTGGAGGAGCGTGAAGAAGAGGTATTTCTTGTATTTTGGCTGTCAGCACTCCTACAACGGATCGTGCCAATATCCTCCAGCATGGATCCTGAGAGCTTAGTGGTTTTAGGTAGTAATTTGTGCGGAATGTCCACACAGGCATCGTTTCCACCAGGTGTAACACTGCTCTGGTTGACCTCAAGATGGCAGAGACTTGCTCTTTGTGATGCAGGACTGCTTTGATATGTAAATATTTGGATTGAACCAAGTGTTGTGTCTGATCTTTGAAGATCTTTTCTGAGAAACTCTGTAATCTTACTTTGCAGACTGTAGTAGATGTTACGAGCAACAGACCAGATTATTTTCTCAGAAACCTGTCCAGTGGTGAGCAGGGAGGTTCCAGATACCATGTCAGATGATTGGGTGGTCTGGGTGAGCTCCTGCAGATCTTTCACTATGGTTTGTATAATATCAGTAGATGTGGTGGATGTAGATACAGACTGGAGGTACTTATCTGTTGTACCTTCCTCCACAATGTTAAATGATCTAGAGAGGACCTCACTCACTCCTTTCTCAGCTTTGGTTTGGAACGCATGACTAGAACGTTTTTGGAGGCTCTTTGTTGAAAGACTGTGGGAAGATGCAATGCCTTTGGAGGCAGCCGTGCTGCAATCTAGACTTACTGGAGAGGTTCGCTCAGGAGAACCTTGGAGACGTTCAAACATGTCTTCACATGGTGTTGGGGACCTTGACAAGGAGATGTCCTTCAGCTGAGACAGAACACCACCTACCAATATGTTGACCTCAAGGGACATATCAGATATTTTCTTTCCTACTGTGGAGAAGCAAGGTGCATTTGATGTCTGATCCTCACATGAGGTCAAGATTGTTGAAATGACCTGTTTGGTACTATTGTTCATTAGACCCTCTTCTGTTTCAGTCCAGAGAAGTTTTGAACTCTCTGACACCCATGTGTAGAGTCACTTCCTGGTTCAAACTGGGCAAGTGAGGCACACTCTTACTAGCTTGCGTCAAGCTCTGGCTTGCCAAACCAAGGTACTCCTTAGTCACAAGATGTCCAGAGTCCTCTGTGGGTGTATGGCTAGACATTCTTCTCTGCACGTCTGATCTCCGCCGGTGAATGGTGAAGCCCTTTAATGTCTTCTGAATATTGTTATATAAACTAGTGGTAGCAGACCAGATCCTGCTCTGTAGCTTTTGTGCATTTTTCCTGGAGGTCAGGTTCTCTCTCCTCTACTTCTGCAGGTTGCGCCGAGCTCTGCAGGTCTTCCACAAATGTGTCAATGATGCCAAAGGCAGCAGAATCCGCACAAATATCCTTTGACAAGGTTCTCTGGTTTTGAACGGAACAAGACCTGGATGCTACAGAATAAGCAGGCTGTGCACTCGGTAAGCTACTGTTGGACTTTTTAACTAGGAACTCACTCACTGCTTGAGTGGTGTCTCTCTTGAATTCCTCACTTGAGAGTTTTTTCATGCTATCTAACAGACTGGTCAAAGAAGCTGTGGCCTTACTTCTGCTGTCCTCAATTTGAGAGGGGACCTCAGATACTATTGGTGATGAGGCCCTGGAATGGGAGTATTCCCCATGCTGAGCCAGAACACCCTCTACAAATTGTTGTCTCTCAATAGAGAAGCCTGATCCTTTTTCTCCAACAGTGTACAGGGCGTCCTCCTTTGACATCTCAGTGTTGTACAATCCCAGAAGCTCTGAAATGACTTCTTTGGTGCAAGTTGTCAGAAGGAGCTTGCTTTCTTCTGACTCAGTTTGTGCCCAAATTAGTTTTGAGCTCTCACTTAGGCCTCTTTGTAAAGTAACTTCACCAGTGGACTCTGGCAACTGAGGCTCACTCTTACTGGGCCTATATTTCATGTCTAAGCAAGGAAGTGGAACTGTCTCCTTAAACTCAGCATTTGTGATGTTATCATCAGATGTGACAATGCTCTTTAAGGCACATCGCTGAAGCTTGCCGAAATAATCTTTCAAGTTGTTTTGGATGCTGTGGTAAATGTGAACAGCAGCAGACCAGGCACTCTTCTGTTGGGGACTCTCAGATTCAGCCAAGGACTTCATATCTGACACGAAAGTCTTAACAACTACTGACGCTGCTGAGCCCACTGGGTGAATTGACTCTGTCTTTACAATGCCAGACAATGTTTGACCTGATACAGCACCTGTTAACTCAGACTGAACGACTGAACTAGGAAAGCTCAAACTACTGACTTTTTTGGCAAGAACTCCACTCACTGCTTGTATTGCTGATGTTTGAAACTCCCGGCTGGAGAGTTTTTGGATGCTCTTAGATGTGAGCGTGCAGGAGGAACCAGATTCACCAATGTTGTAGCTGGTCTCGTATTTCCTTATCAGGGCATCAAGATCGTCAATGAAGCCAACATGCGATGCCAAAAACGTGATCTTGTCCTTCAGATCTTTCAGCAAATTCTGTTCGTTCTCGTCAACAAAAGCCACCATTGTGTCAGAGATCATGGTCATGACTTGCCCTGTTAGACTCTTGCTCTCTTGGTCAACTTTTTCAAGTTTAACAGCCAGCTCTCTCACCATGCTCTCAGTCACCTTGGTCTGTGAGTCTCCCCTTACCGGTGTCACTTGAGAGGTTGGCTAGCGGAGGCACTCTAACGACCACTGATACGGCCGACTTGACATCTTTAATCACTTCTGCCATTACAGCAGGGGTCATCTTCGGAGAGCCTGCACTTCCAGATGGAGAATTGGACATGCATGCAAGTTTGGAGAGAGAACCTTGCAGGCTGTCCTGCACACAGGTGACGAGGGTGTCCTCTGAGACACCTAAGAGGACTTGTAGCGAGTCAGAGTTGGTTGTCTTCTTCTGCACATCAGACAGAGAGGTTCTTGAAAAGAAAAACAGAAATCATCACAGTCAAACAAATAATATGTAATGCTGTGAGGAACGTTGCTCTGGTGGAGGTGTGTCAAACACATCTGCACCATTGAAAATAGTGGAGGAATCGTTGCTTTTGCTCTGGGAAAACACCTTAGTGTGGTGGAGGTGTGTCAACCACAACTAATAATAAAAAATAATAATTTATTAAACTTCTATAGTTCTTTTCATTACAGAAAGATAAAAGAGAAAAGCTTCTGCCGGTTTGGAGAAGAAAAAAAAGACTAAATTATTCTGTTTTAAAGTCAAATAATATGATAAATTAGAGTACTTTTTTTGTAGAAGTAATTTGTATTGAAACTGGCTTGTACAGTTGAAGTCGGAAGTTTACATACACTTAGGTTGGAGTCATTAAAAGTCGTTTTTCAACCACTCCACAAATTCCTTGTTAACAAACTCTAGTTTTTGGCAAGTCGGTTAGGACATCTACTTTGTGCATGACACAAGTTATTTTTCCAACAATTGTTTACAGACAGATTAGTTAACTTATAATTCACTGTATCTCAATTCCAGTGGGTCAGAAGTTTACATGCACTAAGTTGACTGTGCCTTTAAACAGCTTGGAAAATTCCAGAAAAGGATGTCATGGCTTTAGAAGCTTATGTTAGGCTAATTGACATCATTTGAGTCTGTGGATGTATTTCAAGGCCAACCTTCAAACTCAGTGCCACTTCGCTTGACATCATGAGAAAATCAAAAGAAAATCAGCCAAAACCTCACAAAAAGAATTGGTTCATCCTTGGGAGCAATTTCCAAATGGCTGAAGGTACCACGTTCATCTGTACAAACAATAGTACGCAAGTATAAACACCATGGGACCACGCAGCCGTCATACCACTCAGGAAGGAGACGCGTTCTGTCTCCTAGAGATGAACGTACTTGGGTGCGAAAAGTGCAAATCAATCCCAGAACAACAGCAATGGACCGTGTGAAGATGCTGGAGGAAACAGGTACAAAAGTATCTATATCCACAGTAAAAACGAGTCCTATATCGACATAACCTGAAAGGCCGCTCAGCAGGGAAGAAGCCACTGCTCCGGAAGCCGCCATAAAAAACCCAGACTACGGTTTGCAACTGAACATGGGGACAAAGATGACAACTTCCGTCGCCGACAGAGATGGCCGCCTCGCTTCGCGTTCCTAGGAAACTATGCAGTTTTTTGTTTTTTTACGTGTTATTTCTTACATTAGTACCCCAGGTCATCTTAGGTTTCATTACATACAGTCGAGAAGAACTACTGAATATAAGATCAGCATCACTCACCATCAGTACTACCAAGAATATGTTTTTCCGCGACGCGGATCCTGTGTTCTGCCTTACAAACAGGACAACTGAGTGGATTCCATGCAGCGACCCAAAAAAAAAACTACTCCGAAAAAGAGGGAAACGAGGCGGTCTTCTGGTCAGACTCCGGAGACGGGCACACCGTGCACCACTCCCTAGCATTCTTCTGCCAATGTCCAGTCTCTTGACAACAAGGTTGATGAAATCCGAGCAAGGGTAGCATTCCAGAGGGACATCAGAGACTGTAAACGTTCTTTGCTTCACGGAAACGTGGCTCACTGGAGAGACACTATCCGAAGCGGTGCAGCCAACGGGTTTCTCCACACATCGCGCAGACAGAAACAAACATCTTTCTGGTAAGAAGGGGCGGGGGCGTATGCCTTATGACTAACGTGACATGGTGTGATGAAAGAAACATACAGGAACTCAAATCCTTCTGTTCACCTGATTTAGAATTCCTCACAATCAAATGTAGACCGCATTATCTACCAAGAGAATTCTCTTTCGATTATAATCACAGCCGTATATATCCCCCCCAAGCAGACACATCGATGGCTCTGAACGAACTTTATTTAACTCTTTGCAAACTGGAAACCATTCATCCGGAGGCTTGCATTCATTGTAGCTGGGGATTTTAACAAGGCTAATCTGAAAACAAGACTCCCTAAATTTTATCAGCATATCGATTGCGCAACCAGGGGTGGAAAGACCTTGGATCATTGTTACTCTAACTTCCGCGACGCATATAAGGCCCTGCCCCGCCCCCATTTCGGAAAAGCTGACCACGACTTCCATTTTGTTGATCCCTGCCTACAGACAGAAACTAAAACAAGAGGCTCCCACGCTGAGTCTGTCCAACGCTGGTCCGACCATGCTGACTCCACACTCCAAGACTGCTTCCACCACGTGGACTGGGACATGTTTCGTATTGCGTCAGACAACAACATTGACGAATACGCTGATTCGGTGTGTGAGTTCATTAGAACGTGCGTTGAAGATGTCGTTCCCATAGCAACGATTAAAACATTCCCTAACCAGAAACCGTGGATTGATGGCAGCATTCGCGTGAAACTGAAAGCGGCGAACCACTGCTTTTAATCAGGGCAAGGTGTCTGGTAACATGACCGAATACAAACAGTGCAGCTATTCCCTCCGCAAGGCTATCAAACAAGCTAAGCGTCAGTACAGAGACAAAGTAGAATCTCAATTCAACGGCTCAGACACAAGAGGCATGTGGCAGGGTCTACAGTCAATCACGGACTACAGGAAGAAATCCAGCCCAGTCACGGACCAGGATGTCCTGCTCCCAGGCAGACTAAATAACTTTTTTTGCCCGCTTTGAGGACAATACAGTGCCACTGACACGGCCTGCAACGAAAACATGCGGTCTCTCCTTCACTGCAGCCGAGGTGAGTAAGACATTTAAACGTGTTAACCCTCGCAAGGCTGCAGGCCCAGACGGCATCCCCAGCCGCGCCCTCAGAGCATGCGCAGACCAGCTGGCCGGTGTGTTTACGGACATATTCAATCAATCCCTATACCAGTCTGCTGTTCCCACATGCTTCAAGAGGGCCACCATTGTTCCTGTTCCCAAGAAAGCTAAGGTAACTGAGCTAAACGACTACCGCCCCGTAGCACTCACTTCCGTCATCATGAAGTGCTTTGAGAGACTAGTCAAGGACCATATCACCTCCACCCTACCTGACACCCTAGACCCACTCCAATTTGCTTACCGCCCAAATAGGTCCACAGACGATGCAATCTCAACCACACTGCACACTGCCCTAACCCATCTGGACAAGAGGAATACCTATGTGAGAATGCTGTTCATTGACTACAGCTCGGCATTCAACACCATAGTACCCTCCAAGCTCGTCATCAAGCTCGAGACCCTGGGTCTCGACCCCGCCCTGTGCAACTGGGTACTGGACTTCCTGACGGGCCGCCCCCAGGTGGTGAGGGTAGGCAACAACATCTCCTCCCCGCTGATCCTCAACACTGGGGCCCCACAAGGGTGCGTTCTGAGCCCTCTCCTGTACTCCCTGTTCACCCACGACTGCGTGGCCACGCACGCCTCCAACTCAATCATCAAGTTTGCGGACGACACAACAGTGGTAGGCTTGATTACCAACAACGACGAGACGGCCTACAGGGAGGAGGTGAGGGCCCTCGGAGTGTGGTGTCAGGAAAATAACCTCACACTCAACGTCAACAAAACTAAGGAGATGATTGTGGACTTCAGGAAACAGCAGAGGGAACACCCCCCTATCCACATCGATGGAACAGTAGTGGAGAGGGTAGCAAGTTTTAAGTTCCTCGGCATACACATCACAGACAAACTGAATTGGTCCACTCACACAGACAGCATTGTGAAGAAGGCGCAGCAGCGCCTCTTCAACCTCAGGAGGCTGAAGAAATTTGGCTTGTCACCAAAAGCACTCACAAACTTCTACAGATGCACAATCGAGAGCATCCTGGCGGGCTGTATCACCGCCTAGTACGGCAACTGCTCCGCCCTCAACCGTAAGGCTCTCCAGAGGGTGGTGAGGTCTGCACAACGCATCACCGGGGGCAAACTACCTGCCCTCCAGGACACCTACACCACCCGATGTCACAGGAAGGCCATAAAGATCATCAAGGACATCAACCACCCGAGCCACTGCCTGTTCACCCCGCTATCATCCAGAAGGCGAGGTCAGTACAGGTGCATCAAAGCTGGGACCGAGAGACTGAAAAACAGCTTCTATCTCAAGGCCATCAGACTGTTAAACAGCCACCACTAACATTGAGTGGCTGCTGCCAACACACTGACTCAACTCCAGCCACTTTAATAATGGGAATTGATGGGAAATTATGTAAATATATCACTAGCCACTTTAAACAATGCTACCTTATATAATGTTACTTACCCTACATTATTCATCTCATATGCATACGTATATACTGTACTCTATATCATCGACTGTATCCTTATGTAATACATGTATCACTAGCCACTTTAAACTATGCCACTTTGTTTACATACTCATCTCATTTGTACATACTGTACTCGATACCATCTACTGTATCTTGCCTATGCTTCTCTGTACCATCACTCATTCATATATCCTTATGTACATATTCTTTATCCCCTTACACTGTGTACAAGACAGTAGTTTTGGAATTGTTAGTTAGATTACTTGTTGGTTATTACTGCATTGTCGGAACTAGAAGCACAAGCATTTCGCTACACTCGCATTAACATCTGCTAACCATGTGTATGTGACAAATAAAATTTGATTTGATTTGAAGATCGTACTTTTGGAGAAATGTCCTCTGGTCTGATGAAACAAAAATAGAACTGTTGGGCATAATGACCATCATTATGTTGGAGGAAAAAGGTGAGGCTTGCAAGCTAAAGAACACCATCCAACCTTGAAGCACGGGGGTAGAGAATCATGTTGTGGGGTGCTTGCTGCAAGAGGTCTAGTGCCCTTCACAAAATAGATAGCATCATGAAGATGGACAATTTTGTGGATATATTGAAGCAACATCTCAAGACTTCAGTCAGGAAGTTAAAGCTTGGTCGCAAATGGGTCTTCCCAATGGACATGACCCCAAGCATACTTCCAAAGTTGTGGCAAAATGACTTAGAACAACAAAGTCAAGGTATTGGAGTGGCATCACAAAGCCCTGACCTCAATCCTATAGAACATTTGTGGGCAGAACTGAAAAAGCTTGTGCGAGCAAGGAGGCCTACAAACCTGACTCAGTCATACCAGCTCTGTCAGGAGGAATGGGCCAAAATACTCCAACTTATTGTGGGAAGCTTGTGGAAGGCTACCCAAAACATTTGACCCAAGTTAAACAATTTAAAGGCAATGCTACCAAATACTATTGAGTGTATGTAAACTTCTGACCCACGGGGAATGTGAAGAAAGAATAAAAGCTGAAATAAATTATTCTTCTTCTTCTATTATCTGACATTCACATTCTTAAATAAAGTCGTGATTTTAACTGACCTAAACAGGGAATTTTACTAGGATTAAATGTCAGAATTGTGAAAAACTGAGTTTAAATGTACTGGCTAAGGTGTATGTAAACTCAGAATTCAACTTTATATGGCCATATCTATCCCTCTAAAAAAAAAAGTGAAATTGCTATAAACATCAAATACTGTTTAAGGACAATCATAAATAAAAGGCAGTATTGAAGAATGGTACAGACAACCTCATGGCTGGCTTGGGCAATGGTTTTGGGCAGTAGCTTCCACTGCCCAGACTGCCCATCTCCTTAGTCAGTACATCTCCTTGAACTAAGTGTTGTGATTCCTGCTCTTCTTCCTCTTCCTGATCCATACAGTTGGAGGAAGGTAGGGAGTCGGGATGCGAAAGCTATTGTAAGACTGTCGACTGCCTGGCCTCTTAGGTACACCAGCCTCAGTAAATCTCACGCGGGACTGGTGTTAACCTTATCGTCAACAGACTGGGTGAGTGAGCTGTGAGAGATCTCTTGACAATGGAGAGGAGGCAGCATCTTGGATGCCCAGTAGTTCGTAAAGACCTGGGATGATGACTGCATCAGCTGTCCGATAAAAATGGACAATCCTCAGACACAAGCCGGCAAGTTGTTGTTTGTCAGCTGTATTCCAGAAACAGAAGAGTGTTTAAAATGTTGCATAGTGCGTCTTTCAAAAGCTTATGAACAAGGCTAAACATTCAGTGATCTTGTATTCTAAATAAGCTTTCAGATCTTACCGGGTCAGAAATGCCATACGAATCTACTCCATTGCCGAAAATGATTCATCATGAATTATTAATATTAATAGATACACAACAGTAATACACAACAGAGATGGTTGTGGTACGTCAACATTGCCAAGATAGCTCACTATAAACATTATTGGATAATGTTGTAATATGAAATGACAAGTCATTTACCATCTCATTGACAGCTTCAGAGGTCAGGTGGTCATCCACCACACAGACAGGAGGTCTAGAGCTGGACAGGCTCTATGGTCAAACCAGGAGAGAATGGAACATCAGAGCAGTCCCCAAGGCAGAATCTAACCAATGTCTCATGTCAAGACTCACTTAGTAGTTAATACATCGGTTCAAATAGATCGGCTGGGGACTTGACCCTACAAATGACTCCTGAATGACGCCTGACCTGCCCCCAAACAATTCTTCTTAGAGTCTCTCTCTCTCTTAACTCCACACAAATCTAACTGGACAGAGTGTAAGTGGCCTTACCGACTCTCTCAGTGTCAGAAACATCATAGTCTTGTTGTTCTATGTCCTCCAGGGACATCTCAGCTACAGCAGATGGGGCAAAGCCCGGGATGATCTCTCAAACTGAAATAATGACTGTTTATGTGAACTGAACCATTACAGTGGCTTGCGAAAGTATTCACCCCCCTTGGCATTTTCCCTATTTGGGCCTTATAACCTGGAATTAAAATAGATTTTTTGCACTGTCAACTGTGGACCTTAGGTATGTGCCTTTCCAAATCATGTCCAATCCATTGAATTTACCCCAGGTGGACTCCAATCATGTTGTAGAAATACCTCAAGGATGATCAAGGGAAACAGGACGCACCGGAGCTCAATTTCGAGCTCATAGCAAAGGGTTGAAACTTATGTAATAAGGTATTTCTGTTTTTTTCCGTTTTAATTTGCAAAAATTTCTAAAAAACAGTTTTTGCTTTGTCATTATGGGATATTGTGTGTAGATTGATGAGGAAAATGTTGTATGTAATCCATTTTAGAATAAGGCTATAACGTAAAAAATGAAATGTGTAAAAAGTCAAGGGGTCTGAATACTTTCCAAATGCACTGAAGCAGTCTATAAGATATATCTTATTACAGTTTAGGCCTACCTTGTTATTTACTTCCATCTGGCAATATCATATTAATGGATTAAATCTATTTAGTTTGTTTTGTTGCTAGTATTTTTATTAATTGTTTGAAAATACAAGTATTATCTACTTTCTGAAGGACAGCCAAGTTGATAGGCAACATAGAAGCTACAAACAATTATGACATCATTGGAACACATGCACGTGTCACAAACACCTTTAGCCCAAAAAAGCAGTGTAGCAGTGCTGCCCAAGCTGGGGGCGATACACTTTTATTAGGCTTTTATTCAGATTCACAAACAATGCTCTACTTGAAGTCAATGAGTAAACATGTAGCAACATGGCTGAGCTTTAACGTGTAAGTAGAAGTTGACACTAACCATATGTATAATCCTAAAATGCTTGCCCTAAATACCAGTCTAGAACCCAGGTATGTCTCCTGCTATTTATAGTATCTTTAAAGTACATCTTATTACAGTTTAGGCCTACCTTATTATTTTATTCCATCTAGCAATATAATTTTAAGGGCAAATACGTACACACATGTGTTGTAGGCCAATGAACTCCATAGTTTTAATCAGAGTTTATAATAAGGAAGGGGAATTCTGTAACACTTTATGACATCAAAGGTATGGCAGCTATGGAGAATCATTTTCAAAACAATGTCCAAAGCGGGAAATCATTGGATGTGATTCATTCGATTCTATGCAATTTCATCTTTGAGGACTGACATGGAAGCAACCATTACACAACCCTGAACTCAATAACCCCACCCCAGTTTCAGAAGAGATATCAAACCATATCTGGTCATATTGTATTACATACACCCAGGCTGTGCCTGGACAGTGATGGATGGCTATATGGAGCATCCTTGTCCATCATGTTCAGTGTGTTAGTGCTCTCACCACAGAGAGGCAGCAGCCTCCACTGAGCAGCTCAGCAGCCTCCACTGAGCAGCTCAGCAGCCTCCACTGAGCAGCTCAGCAGCCTCCACTGAGCAGCTCAGCAGCCTCAGCAGCCTCCATTGATATATACTTATACTGTATTGCAATGCTTCTGGTCACTTGCACACTATGATTTGTCTATTTGTTTTGGGATTTGTGTGTTGGCCTGTTTTGAAATAGTTTGATAATAACCTACTACTTTGACCTAATGCACTTCATCAATGATGGTGGTTGTATTGTTTGGGATTTGTACTGATAAGCATCATGTTGTCTTACTCTAGGGAACTTTCCAGCAAATGTGGATCTCAAAACAGGAGTACGAAGAGGGCGGGAAGCAGTGCGTAGACAGGAAGTGCCCTTGATCGACCACCAACAGCATCTGCTGCCTCCAGAACTCACAATAACATGTCTAGTTTAACCTTTTACTGTGAGCTCAGGAACACCCAAGGACGGTAGTTCTGTCGATTTAAAAAAAGTTTTTTTTAAAACTGGATAATGGAATCTGCCTTTATAATTTTTTGTAGAAAACATGAACTATAACGAACCGTGTCACATATTCCATTGCTATGAAAAGGGTGAAAGGCTGAGTTCCTTTTGACTCCATCTTCAGTATGCCATTTTCAGTTTGTTTATGGACCTTATATTCTGATCTCAACCTTGTTGACAGGTAAGAAACACTTGGTTAGTGTATGTGTCTTATCCAATGGGTTGTCAGGTGAACGTTGAAGATGCTTCTTGGAGGTGATCTAATGATGTCATTGAATCGCTGTCATTGAGTTGCTCACTGGACAAGACAATTATTCACTGAAAATTAAATCTGTCTTTCATTTCACTTTTGTTGATACTTGATTGGCTATTTGCTGTCTTTTGAAAATACAAAAATAAATATACCTGTTTTATGAAGCACTTGTAGACATTCATTGTTTTCAAAATCATATTTTCAGCAAAACAGATACATACGTTTACAATATGACATCAAATCAAATAAAAATAAAGTAAGTGATATGTAAATGATTGTCAAAAGGCTCCAACCACCCAAGTCATAGACTGTTCACTCTGCTACCACACGGCAAGCGATATGAGAGCACCAAGTCTGGGACAAAAGGCTCCTTAACAGCTTCTACCCCCAAGTCATAAGACTGCTGAACAGCTTCTACCCCCAAGTCATTAGACTGCTGAACAGCTTCTACCTCCAAGCCATTAGACTGCTGAACAGCTTCCACCCCCAAGTCATTAGACTGCTGAACAGCTTCTACCCCCAAGTCATTAGACTGCTGAACAGCTTCTACCCCCAAGGCATTAGACTGCTGAACAGCTTCTACCCCCAAGTCATTAGACTGCTGAACAGCTTCCACCCCCAACTCGTTAGACTGCTGAACAGCTTCTACCCCCAAGTCATTAGACTGCTGAACAGCTTCTACCCCCAAGTCATTAGACTGCTGAACAGCTTCTACCTCCAAGTCATTAGACTGCTGAACAGCTTCCACCCCCAACTCATTAGACTGCTGAACAGCTTCTACCCCCAAGTCATTAGACTGCTGAACAGCTTCTACCCCCAAGTCATTAGACTGCTGAACAGCTTCTACCCCCAAGTCATTAGACTGCTGAACAGCTTCTACCCCCAAGTCATTAGACTGCTGAACAGCTTCTACCCCCAAGCCATCAGACTGATGAACGTTAATTAAATGGCCACCTGCACTATTTGCATTGACCCCCTTGGTTATTGATGTATTTTTCTAATTGTTTTCCACTGACTCTCTTGAATTGGCTCGATGCACACTCACTACACTCTACCCACACATTCACTGTGACACTGACCGACTTTCACACTAGCTGCTGCTACTGTGTTTATTATCTATCCTGATTGCCTAGTCACTTTTACCCTTACCTACATGTACATACTGTATTACCTCAACTACCTCGCACCCATGCACATTGACTCGGTACTGGTACTCCTTGTATATAGCCTTGTTATTGTTATTGTGTTACTATTTAGAAAATATTTTCTTACTTTTTAACTCTGCATTGTTGGGAATGGGCTCGTAATAAAGCATCTCACAGTTGTTTTCGGCGTATGTGACCAATACGATTAGATTCTCATCTGAACAAATGAATGCTCTCGTTGTTTATCATGAGGAATTTAATTAAATAAATTTGGTTTTCCTTGAAGATTTGAATGGGCTGAGAAAGCCTTTCGTGATGGATCTAGACAATCTGGTGAAAAGGGAGGGTTTGCGACTCTTCTCTTCAAGTGGGAAGGACGATGCGATATCATAAATTCCCTCTGGAGAAAAGGAGCCATGAGATGTTGTCATCGTTTCTGCAACGAAAGACCATCCAGCATGCCATCAATTTACATTTTTACTCATTTATCAGACACTCTTATCCAGAGAGACTACAAGGAGCAATTAGGATTTGGTGCCTTGCTCAAGAGCACATTGACAGATTTTGCCTCGTGAACTCAGGGATTCTGAACCAGCAACCTATCGGTTACTGGCCCAACCTCTTAACCCACTAGGCTACCACCCAGCCCACAGTACAGTATGTCATAGGTAACAACTCAGAGGAGTACAATGTCTTTCCAAATGAATTAGTGGAATGGTAAAGGGATAATGTCTCAGTCTTGACTGAGCAGCAGCCTAAACAGCAGCAGGGCTTACCTGTAAAGTACACAGTAGGGGAAATGTTCTGAGGCTGGTACTCCAGAGACTCTTGAGGACAGAGGTTCTTACTAACTTTCTTGGAACCCTGGTTGGTGGGAAAAGGCACATTAAAACAAACTGAAATGTTTTCGACATCGTAAAGTACAGCATATCAATTGCAAAGAAGCAGTGCAATGCCATGACACAAAGAATCATATATCTCATAAAAGGTCAACAGCAGTGTTATTCATGAAAGATGTATGTGTACTATACCTTTGTATTGAAGGTGAGGACCTGCTCTCCAGTACTGCTGATGGTATCCCTTTCCAAATCAAACACCCCTTCTACAATGTCACTGGTGACCACGCTGGTAGCGGACTCAAAATAACATTTAGCAGTGGCTTTGGTGATCATTTGAAGAATGACCATGCAAGTAGAAGTCTTTGGATCGTTCTGGACTGAAACATCAAAGTTTATGTTTTCATACTCATCTGACCACTGTCTCAGGAAGCACTTCACTGTCTCTTCAGCAAATATATGGAGAAGCTGAGAGGAGAGCTCCTTGGATATGGCACATTGTTCCTTTCCCCATTTCAGCCTTGAAAGAATGGAGTCTGAAGCACTTTTGGCTGCTTCCAATGTTAAGACCTGTGGAGTGCTGTGGCTGTCCTGAAGGGCTATCACTTTATCCAACAATTCATGGCTGAAAATGTGGATGGTCCAAGTGGAAATTATTTTTCTCAATTTCCTAACAGCAGATCGGAGGTCGTCAAGATGTGAAGCACCCTGTCCATTTTCCTGTGTGTTCTCAACACTTTCCACCATAATGTCCACTACCACCCCAGCAGCTTGCCTGACTTTGTCCACAAAGGTTACAGGAAGTAAGTCCTCTGTGTGAAAGAAGTCCTCAATGATTGTGTTTCTAACAATGGGAAAGTCAATCTGAGCAGGAAACTCAGTGGGGATGGGAGTCCCGGGTAAAGCAAAGTGCCATTTCGACTGCCTTAATTTTGAAGTAGGTGTTAGAGAGATGGAGGAGCGTGAAGAAGAGGTATTTCTTGTATTTTGGCTGTCAGCACTCCTACAACGGATCGTGTCAATATCCTCCAGCATGGATCCTGAGAGCTCAGTGGTTTTAGGTAGTAATTTGTGCGGAATGTCCACACAGGCATCGTTTCCACCAGGTGTAACACTGCTCTGGTTGACCTCAAGATGGCCGAGACTTGCTCTTTGTGATGCAGGACTGCTTTGATATGTAAAGATTTGGATTGAACCAAGTGTTGTGTCTGATCTTTGAAGATCTTTTCTGAGAAACTCCGTAATCTTACTTTGCAGACTGTAGTAGATGTTACGAGCAACAGACCAGATTCTTTTCTCAGAAACCTGTCCAGTGGTGAGCAGGGAGGTTCCAGATACCATGTCAGATGATTGGGTGGTCTGGGTGAGCTTCTGCTGGTCTTTCACCATGGTTTGTATAATATCAGTAGATGTGGTGGATGTAGATACAGGCTGGAGGTACTTATCTGTTGTACCTTCCTCCACAATGTTAAATGATCTAGAGAGGACCTCACTCACTCCTTTCTCAGCTTTGGTTTGGAACTCATGACTAGAGAGTTTTTGGAGGCTCTTTGTTGAAAGACTGTGGGAAGATGCAATGCCTTTGGAGGCAGCCGTGCTGCAATCTAGACTTACTGGAGAGGTTCGCTCAGGAGAACCTTGGAGACGTTCAAACATGTCTTCACATGGTGTTGGGGACCTTGACAAGGAGATGTCCTTCAGCTGAGACAGAACACCACCTACCAACATGTTGACCTCAAGGAACATATCAGATATTTTCTTTCCTACTGTGGAGAAGCAAGGTGCATTTGATGCCTGATCCTCGCATGAGGTCAAGATTGTTGAAATTACCTCTTTGGTACTATTGGTCAGTAGAGCCTCGTCTGTTTCAGTCCAGAGAAGTTTTGAACTCTCGCTGACAACCCTGTGTAGAGCCACTTCAAGGTTCAAACTGTGCAAGTGAGGCACACTCTTACTAGCTTGCCTCAAGTCCTGGCTTGCCAAACAAATGTGCTCCTTAGTCCCAAGATGTCCAGAGTCCTCTGTGGGTATATGACTAGACATTCTGCTCATTATGTCTGACCTCCGCTGATGAATGATGAAGTCCTTTAATGTCTTCTGAATATTGTTATATAAACTAGTGGTAGCAGACCAGATCCTGCTCTGTAGCTTTTGTGCATTTTCCTGGAGGTCAGGTTCTCTCTCCTCTACTTCTGCAGGTTGCGCCAAGCTCTGCAGGTCTTCCACAAATGTTTCAATGATGCCAAAGGCAGCAGAATCCGCACAAATATCCTTTGACCATGTGTACTGGTTTTGAATGGAACAAGACCTGGATGCTACAGAATAAGCAGGCTTTGCACTAGTTAAGCTACTGGTGGACTTTTTAACTAGGAACTCACTCACTGCTTGAGTGGCATTTCTCTTAAATTCCTCACTTGAGAGTTTTCTAATACAATCTAACAGACTGGTCAAAGAAGCTGTGGCCTTACTTCTGCTGTCCTCAATTTGACAGGGGAACTCACATACTATTGGTGATGAGGCCCTGGAATGGGCACTATCCCCAAGCTGAGCCAGAACACCCTCTACAAATTTCTCTCTCTCAATAGAGAAGCCTGATCCTTTTTCTCCAACAGTGTACAGGGCGTCCTCCTTTGACAGTTCAGTGTTGTACAAGACCAGAAGCTCTGAGATGACTTCTTTGGTGCAAGTTGTCAGAAGGAGCTTGCTTTCTTCTGACTCAGTTTGTGCCCAAAGAAGTTTTGAGCACTCACTTAGGCCTCTTTGTAAAGTAACTGCACCAGTGGACTCTGGCAACTGAGGCTCACTCTTACTGGGCCTATATTTCATGTCTAAGCAAGGAAGTGGAACTGTCTCCTTAAACTCAGCATTTGTGATGTTGTCATCAGATGTGACAATGCTCTTTAGGGCAAATCTCTGAAGCTTGTCGAAATAATCGTTCAAGTTGTTTTGGATGCTGTGGTAAATGTGAACAGCAGCAGACCAGGCACTCTTCTGTTGGGGACTCTCTTCAGATTCAGCCAAAGACTTCATATCTGACACGAAAGTCTTAACAACTACTGACGCTGCTGAGCCCACTGGGTGAATTGACTCTGTCTTTACAATGCCAGACAATGTTTGACCTGATACAGCACCTGTTAACTCAGACTGAATGACTGAACTAGGAAAGCTCAAACTACTGACTTTTTTGGCAAGAACTCCACTCACTGCTTGTATTGCTGATGTTTGAAACTCCCGGCTAGAGAGTTTTTGGATGCTCTTAGATGTGAGCGTGCAGGAGGAACCAGATTCACTAATATTGTAGCTGCTCTCGTATTTCCTAATCAGGGCATCAAGATCCTCAATGAAGCCAACATGCGATGCCAAAAACGTGATCTTGTCCTTCAGATCTTCCAGCAAATTCTGTTCGTTCTCGTCAACAAAAGCCACCATTGTGTCAGAGATGGTGGTCATGACTTCCCCTGTTAGACTCTTGCTCTCTTGGTCAACTTTTTCAAGTTTAAAAGCCAGCTCTCTCACCATGCTGTCAGTCACCTTGGTCTGTGAGTCTCCCCTTACCGGTGTCACTAGAGAGGTTTGACTTGCGGAGGCACTCTTAACGACCACTGATAAGGCCGACTTGACATCTTTAGCCAACTCTGCCATTACAGCAGGGGTTAGCATCATAGAGCCTGCACTTCCAGATGGAGAATTGGACATGCATGCAAGTTTGGAGAGAGAACATTGCAGGCTGTCCTGCACACAGGTGACGAGGGTGTCCTCTGAGACACCTAAGAGGACTTGTAGCGTCTCAGAATTGGTTGTTTTCTTCTGCACATCAGACAGAGAGGTTAGAGTCCTTGGGGAAAAAAACCGCAGAAATCATCAAAGTCAAACAAATAATATGTAAGGCTGTGATGCACATTCAGTGTGTCAAATACATCTGCACCATTGAAAACAATGAGGAAAACGCTGCTGTTTCTCTGAGAAAAAACCTTAGTGTGATGTCAGCCTAACTGCTTAATTTCTAAAGCCCAATAAAATGTATTTTGTATAAGTCATTAGTATTGAAACTGGCCTGTAGATATCTATCTATCCTGGCAACATCTATCCTCTACAAAAATCCAAATTGCTATAAACTTCAAATACTGTAACTTCTAATAACTTCAAGGACAATCATAAATACAAGGCAGTTTGAAGAAATGTTAAAGGGAAATTTCTAAATGTTTCAACTTCATATTCATCATCTCCAGCACCACCCCAACATCAGCATATGTGAAAAACGGGCATTTCTATGTTTTGTAGTAAAAAAAGAAAGAGGAAGATAAGTGTTTTCTATGACATCATCAACCAATTAGTAGGCAATGCCTACTCATAATTGGTTAAAATCACACGATGCACACTGATGATGTCATTAGAATCTACAGCTGAGCATTTAACCAACATTTTTGTTATTTTTCGGTTTTTAAACAATTAATTGACCGACGTCGGCTCAATTATTTGAATTCCATATAGCTCATTTTTTTCTTCTTCTGTGAGCTCAATGCTCAGTTTCTGTAGAGATAAATCAGATCAAGCACGAACTATGCAATGTTGTAGTTTCCAACAGGCCATATTCTACATAGTTTAGCACAGAAAATATGGCAATTAATTCCCATAATCCATTGCACGCCCACTTGCTTGTCCACTCTGTGTGGAGCAGATACGGAAACCTCATTGACTGAGACGGAGAGACGAGAGAATGCATGAGAGAGATAAAAAGCAGTTGCGTTGCGATGATTCTCTACCTGGAAATACATGACCTAAGTGATTGACAGTTGGTGTTCAGCGGTCATAAAAGTAGGTCTTATTTACTTAGAAGAACTACTAAAATAGTGATTTTGTCAGACAGGATAAGCAGCAGCTCTATAGAGACGAGTTGATGACTTGGAATGAAATAATAGTCATCAAATAAATATTTTATATGAGAAAGTAAATGATGGTTGATAAGTCATAAACAGTAATGGACAGTCACTACCATCATGGGACTTTTATTCATTGTTTTATTATGTGTTGTTACAGCATTCAACACACATAATCCATAGTGCATTCAATGTCTAAAAAAAGTATTGAAATCCAAAACCGTGATTATTTTTTAAATATTTGAATCGAAACCAAACCAACCTCAAAAAGCACTAATTTCTCAGCACTATTGGAAACAGTTACGTCCCTCTATATTTTTTTTACTACAAAGCATGGAAATGTGTAATTTTCACATATGGTGATGCTGGAGATGAATACGAAGTTGTTAAATTTCCCTTTAAGAACATACCTCATGGCCCCCTTGGGCAGGTAGCTTCCACTGCCCAGACTGCCCTTAGTCAGGTAAATCTCCTTGAACTTAAGTTGTGATTCCTGTTCTTCTTCCTCTTCCTGCTCCATACAGTTGGAGGAAGGGTAGGGAGTCGGGATGCGAAAGCTATTGTAAGACTTTCGACTGCCTGGCCTCTTAGGTACACCAGCCTCAGTAAATCTCACGCGGGACTTGGTGTTAGTCTTATCGTCTAACAGACTGGTGAGTGACGCTGTGACAGATCTCTGTGACAATGGAGAAGAGGCAGCATCTTGGATGCCCAGTAGTTCGTAAAGACCTGGGATGATGATCTGCATCAGCTTGTCCGATAAAAACTGGACAATCCTCAGACACAAGCCGGCAAGCTGTTGTTTTGTCAGCTGTATTCCAGAAACAGAAGAAGTGTTTTAAAATGTTGCATAGTGCGTCTTTCAAAAGCTTATGAACAAGGTTAAACATTAGGCAGAGTTTTCATGGTAATCTGATTAAATTGTCATTAACATGATCTTACCGGGTCAAACATGCCCTCACGAATCCCCCTCCATTGCCTGAAAACAATATTGTTATAAATGTTGTCATATCAGGATGCGTGGCAGAATAGTTTTTATTTAATTATTTGCCTGATCGTGAAGTTATACTTGCTTTGTGTCAGTTGTTTTGGCAAAATTGCAATGTGACAACTTTTCTAGCACTGAACATTTTTTTCAGATTGATCAGTTTCTAATTTGATCCTATTTCCTTGAAGGTGTGATAGTACCAAAGAAAACAGAACATACTTCTCAGTTAGGTTTTGAAGGAAGTCCATAAGTGTCAGATGTTCCACATTGTTGAGTTTTTCCTCTTCTGTGGTTTCCATCACTGAGGTTGCTCTGCTCCTGGTACAATTGCTCTGCTCCTGGTAGAAATGTAATTATATTGCAAATAATCAAACTTAATATACAACAAATATCATACTGAAATAATTATGAACTGTTAAAGAGTGGAGGAGCATTGGCAACGTTGGGCCAATTAAACAACTGCAACACAACAGAGATGGTTGTGGTACGTCAACATTGCCAATGATAGCATTACTATAACATTTTATTGGATTAATGTTGTAATATGAAATGACATGGTCAACTTACCATCTCATTGACAGCTTCAGAGGTCAAGTGGTCATCCATCACACAGACAGGCAGGTCTAGAGACTGGGACAAGGCTCTATGGTCATAACCAGGAGAGAATGGAAACATCAGAGCAGTCCCAATGGCAGAATCTAACCACTGTCTTCATGTCAAAGACTCACTCACTCATTTGCTTTGTCAAACCTACCCCTTAGAATGACTTCGATATTGACACTGAATATATTTTGTTATTAAGAGATCTCTCAATAATAATTCTCACAATAGCATATTGGTAGTAGTCAGTGACATATTAAAGCTAAGCAGGGCTGGGTGTAGTTAAAACCCTGGATGGGGTTCGATCCCGGGCTGAGGTGCTGCCTATAGTTTTTTTCTGAAAGTGTATATAATGTTGAAAATCTGACATGGTTTCAAAGGTACAAATTCAACCTATTTTATACAAGGTTTGGCTATGCTGAATTTAGTTTACAATGATGACATCATCCTGTGGTTGAAATTTCACCCTCAAAACAACAGTTAGGCCTATACCCCATTATATCCACTACGCCCCTCCCCTCCCCCCCACACACACACACTTTATATTTTACCAATATATATGCAGCCCATCAGCCCTAAAGCATGAACATGTTTTTTTGCTAGAAAATGTGGATAAAGAGTAGAAAAATTATAATTTTCGCTAGTTTCATCTAAATAGAAGGGCAACATGACATTGATAAACTTTGACATATCTGCTTTCACCGGGATTTAAAAACCCAGGCTTTCCTAAAATGTTTACCTCAGCCAGTCTAGAACCCAGGTGTGTCTACAAAACACATGTACTCCTCCATAAGGTTCATGGCTTGCCTATTGTTTTATCCCAGTACAAGAGGGGCAACTGGATTCAGGATTATACACAAGCAGTCTTTAAGGTATATCTTATTACAGTTTAGGCCTACCTTATTATTTTCTTCCATCTGGCAATATCATTTTAAGGAATGAAATCTGTTTTGTTGCTAGTATTATTAGTAACTGTAGGAAAATACAGCTGTAAAGTACAAGAATCAGCTACTTTCTGAAGGGCAGCCAAGCTCATAAGCAATTTAGAACCTACAGACAATTATGACAAAATTGGAACGCATGAATGCGTCACAAACGCCTTGTGGTCACATGTTATTTTAGGGCGTGGCTCCGCATTCGTGACCGGTTCTCTTATTTCTATTTCCCGGTATCCGTTAGTGCTGGGATTTGCGATTAATACTTTTCTCATGCCGAAACCGGATTAAATACATACCTGTAGTTAAATGACAAAAATTATGATATTCGCAATGTCATTAAGCAAAAAAAAATAAAATCTACTATTTCGAAACATGATTTTGTCATCAGGTCAGTACCATTTGTTTGATTTTGTGGACCCACGACTATACTTTATCCATGTTAGCTAGTTGCTAGCGATGCTAGTCAGCATAGGCTGCTACGTGATAAACAGTTCGCGTTAGCGAATTAGCTACCTAGCTAGCCAGCCTAACAAGCTGTCAAATCCAGTGGAAACCGATGCAACCCTGCTGCCAAATAAGGGCTAGCTCGATGACCCGTGGTAACAGTGAGGTCCCCATGAGTTTCAAGGCTTTAATAAGTGCTATCGTGCAGAAAAAGCGAATAAAATACTGGTTGATGAGCTAGCTAAGTTAGCAAGACGGGTATGACCGTTAACAGCGTGCATGCACAAATGCATGACGACACATTGAATATAAGTGAAGCAGGCATGCAGAACGAGATCGCCCCACCAAGCCAGATAGTAGAGGGGTACAACAACGCCGGGACACAGGCATAGCTCATACAATTATATTTTGTTCCAGTCAATGACAATACATGTTGAAAAATAAATACCTGTGTCAAATATATGGCATCGCATGCTAGCGCAAAGATAGCTTGCATAAATTTTTTTTTTAATCCGGTGACCACTAGATGTCCTCGTATATCCACATTTAGATCAACTGTACTTGATTTTTCATCAGTACTGTGAATGACAAGCCCACTGAATCTAGTTTAATAATCGTTATACTCAGCAGGTAGAGGCCTAGGTACTTCAAATCAGTGCTTAATTTGAGCAGGATCATGCCAGAACAGGATCCGGCACCGTTCCGTTCTGGACTGTTTTGTTCCGGAACCTATTTGGCCGAATCCGGTACCTCTCGTGCCATGAAAAATCATTTTCACTTTTTGCTATTTAACAATTATAATAAAAGCGATCAATGTTCATTCGAGTTGCCTCTGTAACAGGGTTATATTGGTGATTCCCCTTGCCACTTTATTGTTAAGCCAATGGGTTTTTGGTTTGAGTTTGTCTTGCCTTCACCTACTCAACGTGGCATCTTATTGGCTGGTTTGAATAGCTGCTTACGAGTGGGGATGTTCCAGTTAAAATCGTCCCAGTGAACAAGCACCAAACCAGCGGTAAGTTGTTGGTTGCAAAGCACTGTACATCAAAAGTGATTTTTATACTTTCAGGTGATTTAAATGTTCAATTTATATCAAATTGTTTGTAAATGTTATTCGAACATCACACATAAGATGCAGTGGTTTTTGGAGAATATTTGTTGTGCATTTTGTTGTAGAGAATTCCCGCCAGTACTAGCTAGCAATTTACTGTGTCAAGTTACGGAAATACTGCTGTCTGTTCAGAAATAAATTAAATCATTCAGAATAGCCTAATACGTCATGAGAAACCCTATAATTTAGCTACATAGGACCAATAGCTTCTTTTTTAAATAGCCTAGCTGCGGATTGTAGCCCAATAACAAAGAATAGCCTACAGTCGGGAACGCGAGGCAAATCTGTCAGTGAAAAAACAGCAGGCAGACAAAACAGGCCTTTTGCAATATTTCAAATACAATCGAGGGAAAACACAGGTTGAAAAGCAATGACTCTTGCTGAAAAGATAAGACTATGCTGTAGACTACCAAAATATTTGATCAACTCCCAAACATTGTTTTACAAAACAGAGAGAGGGAGAGATAGGCTTTTGACACGAGCGCATCGACAATCTCCAGCGAGTGAGCTGCGCATCATTGGGTGAGTCAGTGAAACTGGAAAGCATTTTTAGGACTAATTTCCTCCTCATATTGTAGCCTACTATATGTTTCTCCACAAACCTAGGCCTATAGGCTATTGATGGATTCAAGACAAGGTCGTTTTTATTGATCTCAGATACTAAGTTTGTCAGTGTCAAAGTAGCCTGCCATTTCGATCATTTGTGCGGATTAAAAAAAGATAATGCCAAAGTCTCCAGTCATGTAAAAGGATGTAGAATTGCACGAAATGCGGTTTTAAAAAGGCCAACACTTTCCCGGACCCTAGGCTACTAAAAATGTTCCCCATGTGTTCACCTATTGTAAATGGCTCTACTCTACTGCTCTACCCAAATGTGATGATATGCGTTCAATGCTCTATTATAATTGGTGATCTTTTTTCTCATGAGTTCTGGTACCACAGAGCCCCCCCTCTGGCACCTCCCAATTTACAAATTAAACTCTGCTTCAAATTTTTATTTTACAAGGCAAGTCAGTTAAAAACAAATTCTTATTTTCATTAAAGGCTTAGGAACAGTGGGTTAACTGCCTGTTCAGGGGCAGAATGACAGATTTGTACCTTGTCAGTTCAGGGATTTGAACTTGCAACCTTTCGGTTACCAGTCCAACACTCTAACCACTAGGCTACTTGTCTTCATGAAGGGTTTCATGTGAGCCTGTTTGCATCCCTCCCAGCTGCCCACTGCATTGAGGCTAGGTAACACAGTCACCACAGATAAATCCATGATAACCAAAAACTTCAACAAGCATTTCTCAACGGCTGGCCATGCCTTCCTCCTGGCTTCTCCAACCTCGGCCAACAGCTCCATGGGAAAGGAAGATGATTCTAAGAAGCAATTTGTTCATTTGGCTGGTGTCAAGTAAAGTATGTGACTAGTACTTACAATAGGAGACATGGTTATGTGATGGGGTGATAGTACTTACAGTAGGAGACGTGATGGGGCGATCGTACTTACAGTAGGAGACGTGATGGGGCGATGGTACTTACAGTAGGAGACGTGATGGGGCGATAGTACTTACAGTAGGAGACATGGTTATGTGATGGGGTGATAGTACCTACAGTAGGAGATATGGTTATGTGATGGGGCGATAGTACTTACAGTAGGAGACATGTGATGGGGCGATAGTACTTACAGTAGGAGACGTGGTTATGTGATGGGGCGATAGTACTTACAGTAGGAGACGTGTGATGGGGCAATAGTACTTACAGTAGGAGACATGTGATGGGGCGATAGTACTTACAGTAGGAGACATGTGATAGGGCGATAGTACTTACAGTAGGAGACAGCCACGCCAGCAGTGCTTTGTCAACATTGTCCCATCACGCACTAGTGACTCCTGTGGCTGGCCAGGCGCAGTGCACGCAGCAGTGCACGCTGACACGGTCGACACGGCTGGCTTCCAGGTTAAGCGGGCATGGTGTCATGAAGCAGTGTGGCTTGGCTGGGTTGTGTTTCGGAGGACGCACGGCTCTTGGCTCTCGCCTCTCCCAAGTCCATATGGGAGTTGTAGCAATGGGACAAGACTGTAACTACCAATTGGATACCACTAAATTGGAGAAGAAAAAAAAAGAAGTCACCTTGGGGGTTTGTGGTATATGGCCAATATACCTCCACGTTGCGTTGTGCCTAAGAACAGCCCTTGGCCGTGGTATATTGGCCATATACCACACCTCCTTGGGCCTTATTTCTTAATTGTACACATTTGGACACTTTTACAATTATTGTATGGTAAACATTGACATCTGCCTGGGTGGAACACCCTCCATAATGGGTGTCTGTGTGGGACACCCTCCATTACGGCTCCATCAGTGCTGAGCCCTCTCACTCTGATTGTATGGGACACTCAATTACGGCTCCTTGTGTTTCCAATCTTCTTCCTCTGGCAGGATTACTTCCACGTGCAACTGTCAGACGACAAGCAGGTGAGGTACTTCCTGGAGCTGAGCTATGCTGGTGCCATCCTTCGGGACAGCTGGGTCCTGACAGACGTTGGCATCACCCCTAGCAGTGCCATCTGCTGCCTGCTGAAGGTACCAGCCGAACACCTAGCTGTTTCTACCCGTGCTTGAAAATGCATATCAAAGTGAGCTGGCTATTGCTTGAAACAGCTTCATACTATCATTAGCATAAAGTGTTTCAGATATAGTGTGGTAATATATAGTATGGTTATATAGTATGGTTATATAGTATGGTTATATAGTATGATTATATATATTATGGTGATATAGAGTGTGGTAATATATAGTATGGTTATATAGTATGATTATACAGTATGGTTATATAGTATGATTATATAGTATGATTATATAGTATGGTTATATAGTATGTTTATATATATTATGGTGATATAGAGTGTGGTAATATATAGTATGGTTATATAGTATGATTATATAGTATGATTAGGTATGATTAGGTGATTTAGTTCATTCAAACAGGTGCCATTAATACAGGTAACGAGTGGAGGACAGAGGAGCCTCTTAAAGAAGAAGTTACAGGTCTGTGAGAGCCAGAAATGTTGCTTGTTTGTAGGTGACCAAATACTTATTTTCCACCATAATTTGCAAATAAATTCATTAAAAATCCTACAATGTGATTTTTCTGGATTTTTTTTCTTTCTCATTTTGTCTTTCATAGTTGAAGTGTACCTATGATGAAAATTACAGGCGCCTCTCATCTTTTTAAGTGGGAGAACTTGCACAATTGGTGGCTGACTAAATACTTTTTTGCCCCACTGTATAGTGTGGTGGTATATAGTATGGCGATATATAGTATGTTGAGGTCACCCTGCTTGAGACTTAAAGTAATATTGCCCTTGCTCAACCAAGACCATGGTTATGGTAGAGTATTTGGTTAGTAAGGACACTGCTTTATACCGAGACCATGGTTATGGGAGAGTGATTGATTAGTAAGAACACTGCTTCGTGAGTGTGAAGTGTTGTTGTACAGAGGTCCCTGGGTACATGTCCAGAGCCAGACAGGGACAGAACTCACTCTGTTCCACAAAGTTCTGTGGAAGATTTGCTAACAGAGGAGAGTGGTTATGTATCTAAGTACAAATTTAACCATCAGAATAATGTTTATTTGTGTTCCTTACTCCTTACTTACACATCCCATCATTGACATAGTCAAAGCCAGACCTTCTGTCTGTCTCTCCTTCTTGCTGGTTGACTAGAGTGGAAATCTATAGTATTGTATGGTTGACCTGGGATAGAGCTGAAATGTGGCCCGATGTAGTGTTGCCTTTGTACCAAACACCCTTACAGTCATAAACCTTTTCCCCATGTAATCGCCTCGACCTCAGTCTGGTGTTCGCTAACAGTATCTGAAGAGTCTGTATACCCAGTGGTGTATAGTACAGTAGAGCACAGCAGACTACAGTAAAGTACAGTAGAGCACAGCAGAGTACAGCAGAGTACAGCAGACAGAGTACAGCAGAGTACAGTAGAGCACAGCAGAGTACAGTAGAGTACAGTAGAGCACAGCAGAGTACAGCAGACAGAGTGCAGTAGAGTACAGTAGAGCACAGCAGAGTTCAGCAGACAGAGCACAGCAGAGTACAGTAGAGTACAGCAGAGTACAGTAGAGCACAGCAGGCCGTATAGTAGGAGAAGAAGAGGCCCTTTGGGTTCATTGAAATACATATTCATATATTTATATATTCTTGACCCAGAAAATATAAAAAACTATCGGCCTATATCGAATCTTCCATTCCTCTCAAACATTTTAGAAAAGGCTGTTGCGCAACAACTCACTGCCTTCCTGAAGACAAACAATGTATACGAAATGCTTCAGTCTGGTTTTAGACCCCATCATAGCACTGAGACGGCACTTGTGAAGGTGGTAAATTACATTTTAATGGCATCGGACCGAGGCTCTGCATCTGTCCTCGTGCTCCTAGACCTTAGTGCTGCTTTTGATACCATCGATCACCACATTCTTTTGGAGAGATTGGAAACCCAAATTGGTCTACACGGACAAGTTCTGGCCTGGTTTAGATCTTATCTGTTGGAAAGATATCAGTTTGTCTCTGTGAATGGTTTGTCCTCTGACAAATCAACTGTAAATTTCGGTGTTCCTCAAGGTTCCGTTTTAGGACCACTATTGTTTTCACTATATATTTTACCTCTTGGGGATGTTATTCGAAAACATAATGTTAACTTTCACTGCTATGCAGATGACACACAGCTGTACATTTCAATTAAACATGGTGAAGCCCCAAAATTGCCCTTGCTAGAAGAATGTGTTTCAGACATAAGGAAGTGGATGGCTGCAAACTTTCTACTTTTAAACTCGGACAAAACAGAGATGCTTGTTCTAGGTCCCAAGAAACAAAGAGATCTTCTGTTGAATCTGACAATTAATCTTAATGGTTGTACAGTCGTCTCAAATAAAACTGTGAAGGACCTCGGCGTTACTCTGGACCCTGATCTCTCTTTTGAAGAACATATCAAGACCATTTTAAGGACAGCTTTTTTCCATCTACGTAACATTGCAAAAATCAGAAACTTTCTGTCCAAAAATGATGCAGAAAAATTAATCCATGCTTTTGTCACTTCTAGGTTAGACTACTGCAATGCTCTACTTTCCGGCTACCCGGATAAAGCACTAAATAAACTTCAGTTAGTGCTAAATACGGCTGCTAGAATCCTGACTAGAACCAAAAAATAATAAAAATGTGATCATATTACTCCAGTGCTAGCCTCTCTACACTGGCTTCCTGTCAAAGCAAGGGCTGATTTCAAGGTTTTACTGCTAACCTACAAAGCATTACATGGGCTTGCTCCTACCTATCTCTCTGATTTGGTCCTGCCGTACATACCTACACGTACGCTACGGTCACAAGACGCAGGCCTCCTAATTGTCCCTAGAATTTTTAAGCAAACAGCTGGAGGCAGGGCTTTCTCCTATAGAGCTCCATTTTTATGGAACGGTCTGCCTACCCATGTCAGAGACGCAAACTCGGTCTCAACCTTTAAGTCTCTACTGAAGACTCATCTCTTCAGTGGGTCATATGATTGAGTGTAGTCTGGCCCAGGAGTGGGAGGGTGAACGGAAAGGCTCTGGAGCAACGAACCGCCCTTGCTGTCTCTGCCTGGCCGGTTCCCCTCTTTCCACTGGGATTCTCTGCCTCTAACCCTATTACAGGGGCTGAGTCACTGGCTTAACTGGGGCTCTCTCATGCCGTCCCTGGAGGGGGTGCGTCACCTGAGTGGGTTGAGTCACTGATGTGGTCATCCTGTCTGGGTTGGCGCCCCCCCCCCCCTTGGGTTGTGCCGTGGCGGAGGTCTTTGTGGGCTATACTCAGCCTTGTCTCAGGATGGTAAGTTGGTGGTTGAAGATATCCCTCTAGTGGTGTGGGGGCTGTGCTTTGGCAAAGTGGGTGGGGTTATATCCTTCCTGTTTGGCCCTGTCCGGGGGTGTCCTCGGAATGGGCCACAGTGTCTCCTGACCCCTCCTGTCTCAGCCTCCAGTATTTATGCTGCAGTAGTTTATGTGTCGGGGGGCTAGGGTCAGTTTGTTATATCTGGAGTACTTCTCCTGTCCTATTCGGTGTCCTGTGTGAATCTAAGTGTGCGTTCTCTAATTCTCTCCTTCTCTCTTTCTCTCTCTCGGAGGACCTGAGCCCTAGGACCATGCCCCAGGACTACCTGACATGATGACTCCTTGCTGTCCCCAGTCCACCTGGCTGTGCTGCTGCTCCAGTTTCAACTGTTCTGCCTTATTATTATTCGACCATGCTGGTCATTTATGAACATTTGAACATCTTGGCCATGTTCTGTTATAATCTCCACCCGGCACAGCCAGAAGAGGACTGGCCATCCCACATATGCTCTCTCTAATTCTCTCTTTCTTTCTCTCTCTCGGAGGACCTGAGCCCTAGGACCATGCCCCAGGAATACCTGACATGATGACTCCTTGCTGTCCCCAGTCCACCTGACTGTGCTGCTGCTCCAGTTTCAACTATTCTGCCTTATTATTATTCGACCATGCTGGTCATTTATGAACATTTGAACATCTTGACCATGTTTTGTTATAATTATTATAACAAAACATGGTCAAGATGTTCAAATGTTCATAAAGAGGAAGAGGACTGGCCACCCCACATAGCCTGGTTCCTCTCTAGGTTTCTTCCTAGGTTTTGGCCTTTCTAGGGAGTTTTTCCTAGCCACCGTGCTTCTACACCTGCATTGCTTGCTGTTTGGGGTTTTACGCTGGGTTTCTGTACAGCACTTTGAGATATCAGCTGATGTACGAAGGGCTATATAAATACATTTGATTTGATTTGATTTGATATTCATAATATTTCAGTTAACAATTTAATCAGCACCCAGATTAGTCTTCAATTTAATTTTCACCCAGATTAGTGTTCAATGTGATAGAACAAAACTCAGTACAGCACATTAATTAGAAAATGTTGTTACAAATTTGAGCCACGAGATGGTGGTAGATTATAAATTTAAATAGCATGGACCTTTGATTTGTCTCTGGATAGAAATGACCCTTGGGCACAGATCTAGGATCAGTTTACTCTCACCAAATCCTAACCTTTACCATTAGCAGTAAAAACACAAACCAGACCTAAGATCAGTGCAAAGGAGCCACTTCATCTTACCCCTGTAATTATATGACTCCTAACTTATATATACTGAGTGTACCACGCCATTGACCTGGGTATGGCCTTCCTTGTGCAGTAGATCAATGGTCCTCTGGCTCAACACCTTATGGATGTAACATAGAGACAAATGGACTGTATGGAACACATTCTTGGTTCATGGAAACCAGGAGGACAACCTGCATGTGTCTCTGTCTCCCAGGGGCTACTCTACGGTTGGACACCTGGGATGGGTGGGCGGAGTTCCTCAGAGGCTGCTTCCTGGGACACAGACTGACCGTCCAACGACACCTGTCTAGGGAGAGACCTGTGAGGAGGTCAGAATACACATCTACACACTGAACTGTATGATAGACTTACTATCAACAGTGATGGTACTGAACCTTTATATAGCTTACAATGATGGTACTGACCCTGTATATAGCTTACAATGATAGTACTGACCCTGTATATAGCTTACAATGATAGTACTGACCCTGTATATAGCTTACAATGATAGTACTGACCCTGTATATAGCTTACAATGATAGTACTGACCCTGTATATAGCTTACAATAATGGTACTGACCCTGTATATAGCTTATATTCTCGTGTTTTTTTCCTTCATACGTTTTTTCTCTTACCCTGATATTTAATACTGCATTGTGGGAAAGAGCTTGCAAGTAAGCATTTTACTGTACTGTTTTATAACCCACTGTATCTTGTGAACTTGACAAAAAAAACTTGAAACGTGTTATAAATACATTGATTCTGTATTATTCCAGGTTCCAGCTCCGGGTGGCACTCTACATCGCTGCTTCTCTGGGCCACCTGGACCTGGCCGGCTGGCTGCTGGAGAGGGGGGTGCGTGTCATTGAGCCGGTGGGGGTTCACCCTTACCGTGAGTGGTGCCACCAGACGGCCCACCCCGACGTCGCCAAGTGTCCCGCTGTCTCCTCCATCGAGCGCGGCCAGCTCACCATCCTCAAACTCTTTATCGCCAGCAGCGTTCTGACCCTTGCCTGTCGGGATCCCCAGGGTCGTGACCCCCTGAGGATCGCCCTTCAGTACGGCCACAGGGAGTGTGTGAGTCACCTGGCCACCAAGCTGTGGTCTGTGGTGGTCCTCCCAGGTATGGCCCTGCCCATGCGGACATACCTCCAGATAAAGGGCTGGGTGAGGCTGGGGCAGAGGAGGGCAGCATCCAGGCACTGCATGGGCCTCAACAGGGCTCCGTTCAGGACCAGGGTGGGCGACACGGTCCTGGTAGACGGCTTCACCCTCCCCAAGATGTCCTCCAAGCCCAGGAGGAGTGAGGCCAAGGCGGGTATCGGGATGATGTCCACAGCCTCTCGATGTTTGACCCCCATCAACTGCCCATCTCATGTATCCTGCCCGCTCCGCGCCCTGGCATCCCAGGATAAACCTCTTCAACTACCGAAGCTACACCCTGTGGCCACGAGGGATGAAAGAGAGAAGAAGAGGGGATGAGGAGGGAAGGGATGTGAGGAGGATGAGAGTGGGGATCAGAACAGCAACCAATGGAGGAGCAGAGTCCCGCTCCCGCCCATTTCCAGAGACACCAATCTCAGACCTGTGTTTGCCTCGCCAAACTCCGCCCAGATCCTCACCACCTCACTGGAGGCCTTTTCTCTCCACTGCGACCGCACACCCAGAGAAAACGCCATATACTGTTTGGCCTTGGCCAGGTTAGTCCAAGTTTAAATGACAGCTACGGTGAATATGAATATTTCTCTGGAGGTTTCTTATGAAAGGTGTGAATACTGTCAGAAGAAGCCTCCTATAATCAGTGGTGGGGGGGGGGAACACATGTAAAAGCTGTTTACACACTTTTTATTTTATTTTGTTCAAGCATTTACCCACCTTTTGTGGAAGATGCATTGAAAGTAGAGGGAGCGTTACTTCTTTAATCCTGAACGGCAATCAGCATTTACCAGTCAATGGTTTTACCACTACATCACTGCCTATGATATACCCTTATCCTCCCTGAATAGATTTCAGTACAAACAAATCATGAGCCAACCATCATGCTTAGAAGGTATATAATCAAATCAAATCAAACTTTATTTGTCACATGCGCTGAATACAACAAGTGTAGATCTTTCCGTGAAATACTTTACTTACAAGCCCTTAACAAACAGTGCAGTTCAAGAAGAGTTGAAGAGAATATTTACCTAATAAACTAAAGTAACAAATAATAAAACAGTTGAACTTGTCCAGTGGCCATTTGATTAATTGTTCAGCAGTCTAATGACTTGGGGTTAGAAGCTGTTATTGGTTTACCCTAACAAGCCCTGAAACAAATATAGTGTCAGTCTTATTGGTTCACCCTAACAAGTTGTTTCAGTATGGGGAGAGGATAGAATGTAAGGGCGCTTCATTAATGTATTGAGGCCATTACATATACAGTATTTCACAATGCTAGGACACAGATTTGGTCTCCTAACCTTGTTCTGGTTGATTGACTCTCTAACAGTGCCTTCACACAGAGACCATGGTTGCAGCAGCTGAATGTAGCGCGGACTCTGTCCAGGAGGAGTGCTCAGCACATTGGGTAGACACCAGGATCCTGGTCATTAGGCAGATTAAACATACTGAAACAAGGAGGGACAACCTGGAATTGTCCAAAAAGGAACTCTTATTTTATTTATTTTTTTACAGTGAACAAGATGAGACTTTGGAACGGATGATGCCTGAAACAATGCGGACAACTTAGAATTTCGTTCCTTTGGATGAGTTTTATAGATATAGTCAGTACTGTGTTTGATTTGTGTGCAGAAAGTTTACAACGGCAGGCAGTGGATTCTCAGTCATTCCTCTCAAGGAACAAAAAACGTATCATATTTCACTGGCTATTTGTAGTAGCCAAATGTGAATGGAATTATTATTATTCTAGAATCATTCAGTTGACTGAATGTGACTATGTGATTGTACTGAATGTGACTATGTGGTTGTACTGTATGTGATTGTACTGAATGTGACTATGTGATTGTACTGAATGTGACTATGTGGTTGTACTGTACGTGATTGTAAGTGTTTGACATGGGTCTAATTGAGGCCCCCCCCCACACTTAACACTAGTTTTTATCCATAGAAATCCTCACTTGCTGATGAAGACCTATAGTGGTTGAAATCAATGTAAAATACAGTATGAACACTGCTGCCTTAAAACTCTTTTATTAAGATGTGGATCATTATTGCTCATTTAAGTGAGTCTGTGCAGTGTCAAAATAATACACCTGATACATAAGGGGGGAAAAATGCTAAAAATACCACAAGACATGAAATAATGGCATTATGGGAAAATAATACATACTGTATTTCACAGAGTATTTGACAAACTCTTTATTTACGTTACAAAACTGACAACTACTGTGATGATGTGTTAGCACAGCATGTGTCATCATTCCCCTGCAGTGTGTGGATTTACACAGCAATATAGCAGACAGCTTAAATAGTTTATTTTTATTTAACCTTTATTTCACTAGACAAGTCAGTTAAGAACAAATTCTTATTTACAATGATGGCCAAACCCGGACGACGCTGGGCCAATTATGCAGCACAATATGGGACTCCCAATCACTTGGGAGTGGGAAGGATACCAAATCCAATATCACACACTTCTTCCTTAGTATTCTGAGAACTGTCAGATAGCTGTGAGAGCTATGAGTGGATCGTGGACCCATGCATAAATGATAACTTTACTGTAACTCAGTGGGGCAAGTAGAACATCCGGGTTAGTGTATGTGCATTATCTGGACAGTTGATTGTCTTTGTCTCAAAGCCTTTCCATTTCTGGGGTATTGAAGAAGCTTCTGATCTCAACCTTGTTGACAGGTAAGAAACACTTGGTTAGTGTATGTGTCTTATCCAATGGGTTGTCAGGTGAACGTTGAAGATGCTTCTTGGAGGTGATCTAATGATGTCATTGAATCGCTGTCATTGAGTTGCTCACTGGACAAGACAATTATTCACTGAAAATTAAATCTGTCTTTCATTTCACTTATGTTGATACTTGATTGGCTATTTGCTGTCTTTTGAAAATACAAAAATAAATATAACTGTTTTATGAAGCACTTGTAGACATTCATTGTTTTCAAAATCATATTTTCAGCAAAACAGATACATACGTTTACAATATGACATCAAATCAAATAAAAATAAAGTAAGTGATATGTAAATGATTGGCCAAAGGCTCCAACCACCCAAGTCATAGACTGTTCACTCTGCTACCACACGGCAAGCGATACGAGAGCACCAAGTCTGGGACAAAAGGCTCCTTAACAGCTTCTACCCCCAAGCCATTAGACTGCTGAACAGCTTCTACCTCCAAGTCAGACTGCTGAACAGCTTCCACCCTCAAGTCATTAGACTGCTGAACAGCTTCTACCCCCAAGTCATTAGACTGCTGAACAGCTTCTACCCCAAAGTCATTAGACTGCTGAACAGCTTCTACCCCCAAGTCATTAGACGGCTGAACAGCTTCTACCCCCAAGTCATTAGACTGCTGAACAGCTTCTACCCCCAAGTCATTAGACTGCTGAACAGCTTCTACCCCCAAGCCATTAGACTGCTGAACAGCTTCTACCCCCAAGCCATTAGACTGCTGAACAGCTTCTACCCCCAAGTCATTAGACTGCTGAACAGCTTCCACCCCCAAGTCATAAGACTGCTGAACAGCTTCTACCCCAAGTCATTAGACTGCTGAACAGCTTCTACCCCCAAGCCATTAGACTGCTGAACAGCTTCTACCCCCAAGTCATTAGACTGCTGAACAGCTTCTACCCCCAAGTCATTAGACTGCTGAACAGCTTCTACCCCCAAGTCATTAGACTGCTGAACAGCTTCTACCCCCAAGTCATTAGACTGCTGAACAGCTTCTACCCCCAAGCCATTAGACTGCTGAACAGCTTCCACCCCCAAGTCATTAGACTGCTGAACAGCTTCTACCCCCAAGTCATCAGACTGATGAACGTTAATTAAATGGCCACCTGCACTATTTGCATTGACCCCCTTGGTTATTGATGTATTTTTCAAATTGTTTTCCACTGACTCTCTTGAATTGGCTCGATGCACACTCACTACACTCTACCCACACATTCACTGTGACACTGACCGACTTTCACACTAGCTGCTGCTACTGTGTTTATTATCTATCCTGATTGCCTAGTCACTTTTACCCTTACCTACATGTACATACTGTATTACCTCAACTACCTCGCACCCATGCACATTGACTCGGTACTGGTACTCCTTGTATATAGCCTTGTTATTGTTATTGTGTTACTATTTAGAAAATATTTTCTTACTTTTTAACTCTGCATTGTTGGGAATGGGCTCGTAATAAAGCATCTCACAGTTGTTTTCGGCGTATGTGACCAATACGATTAGATTCTCATCTGAACAAATGAATGTTCTCATTGTTATAATGAGGAATTTATTTAAATAATTTGGTTTTCCTTGAAGATTTGAATGTGCTGAGAAAGCCTTTCGTGATGGATCTAGACAATCTGGTGAAAAGGGAGGGTTTGCGACTCTTCTCTTCAAGTGGGAAGGACGATGCGATATCATAAATTCCCTCTGGAGAAAAGGAGCCATGAGATCTTGTCATCGTCTCTGCAACGAAAGACCATCCAGCATGCCATCAATTTACATTTTTACTCATTTATCAGACACTCTTATCCAGAGAGACTTACAAGGAGCAATTAGGATTTGGTGCCTTGCTCAAGAGCACATTGACAGATTTTGCCTCGTGAACTCAGGGATTCTGAACCAGCAACCTATCGGTTACTGGCCCAACCTCTTAACCCACTAGGCTACCACCCAGCCCACAGTACAGTATGTCATAGGTAACAACTCAGAGGAGTACAATGTCTTTCCAAATGAATTAGTGTAATGGTAAAGGGATAATGTCTCAGTCTTGACTGAGCAGCAGCCTAAACAGCAGCAGGGCTTACCTGTAAAGTACACAGTAGGGCAAATGTTCTGAGGCTGGTACTCCAGAGACTCTTGAGGACAGAGGTTCTTACTAACTTTCTTGGAACCCTGGTTGGTGGGAAAAGGCACATTAAAACAAACTGAAATGTTTTCGATATCTTAAAGTACAGCATATCAACTGCAAAGAAGCAGTGCAATGCCATGACACAAAGAATCATATAAAAGGTCAACAGCAGTGTTATTCATGAAAGATGTATGTGTACTATACCTTTGTATTGAAGGTGAGGACCTGCTCTCCAGTACTGCTGATGGTATCCCTTTCCAAATCAAACACGCCTTCTACAATGTCACTGGTGGCCACGCTGGTAGCGGACTCAAAATAACATTTAGCAGTGGCTTTGGTGATCATTTGAAGAATGACCATGCAAGTAGAAGTCTTTGGATCGTTCTGGACTGAAACATCAAAGTTTATGTTTTCATACTCATCTGACCACTGTCTCAGGAAGCACTTCACTGTCTCTTCAGCAAATATCTGGAGAAGCTGAGAGGAGAGCTCCTTGGATATGGCACATTGTTCCTTTCCCCATTTCAGCCTTGAAAGAATGGAGTCTGAAGCACTTTTGGCTGCTTCCAATGTTAAGACCTGTGGAGTGCTGTGGCTGTCCTGAAGGGCTATCACTTTATCCACCAATTCATGGCTGAAAATGTGGATGGTCCAAGTGGAAATGATTTTTCTCAATTTCCTAACAGCAGATCGGAGGTTGTCAGGATGAGAAGCACCCTGTCCATTTTCCTGTGTGTTCTCAACACTTTCCACCATAATGTCCACTACCACCCCAGCAGCTTGCCTGACTTTGTCCACAAAGGTTACAGGAAGTAAGTCCTCTGTGTGAAAGAAGTCCTCAATGATTGTGTTTCTAACAATGGGAAAGTCAATCTGAGCAGGAAACTCAGTGGGGATGGGAGTCCCGGGTAAAGCAAAGTGCCATTTCGACTGCCTTAATTTTGAAGTAGGTGTTAGAGAGATGGAGGAGCGTGAAGAAGAGGTATTTCTTGTATTTTGGCTGTCAGCACTCCTACAACGGATCGTGTCAATATCCTCCAGCATGGATCCTGAGAGCTCAGTGGTTTTAGGTAGTAATTTGTGCGGAATGTCCACACAGGCATCGTTTCCACCAGGTGTAACACTGCTCTGGTTGACCTCAAGATGGCCGAGACTTGCTCTTTGTGATGCAGGACTGCTTTGATATGTAAAGATTTGGATTGAACCAAGTGCTGTGTCTGATCTTTGAAGATCTTTTCTGAGAAACTCCGTAATCTTACTTTGCAGACTATAGTAGATGTTACGAGCAACAGACCAGATTCTTTTCTCAGAAACCTGTCCAGTGGTGAGCAGGGAGGTTCCAGATACCATGTCAGATGATTGGGTGGTCTGGGTGAGCTCCTGCTGGTCTTTCACCATGGTTTGTATAATATCAGTAGATGTGGTGGATGTAGATACAGACTGGAGGTACTTATCTGTTGTACCTTCCTCCACAATGTTAAATGATCTAGAGAGGACCTCACTCACTCCTTTCTCAGCTTTGGTTTGGAACTCATGACTAGAGAGTTTTTGGAGGCTCTTTGTTGAAAGACTGTGGGAAGATGCAATGCCTTTGGAGGCAGCCGTGCTGCAATCTAGACTTACTGGAGAGGTTCGCTCAGGAGAACCTTGGAGACGTTCAAACATGTCTTCACATGGTGTTGGGGACCTTGACAAGGAGATGTCCTTCAGCTGAGACAGAACACCACCTACCAACATGTTGACCTCAAGGGACATATCAGATATTTTCTTTCCTACTGTGGAGAAGCAAGGTGCATTTGATGTCTGATCCTCGCATGAGGTCAAGATTGTTGAAATTACCTCTTTGGTACTATTGGTCAGTAGAGCCTCGTCTGTTTCAGTCCAGAGAAGTTTTGAACTCTCGCTGACACCCCTGTGTAGAGCCACTTCAAGGTTCAAACTGTGCAAGTGAGGCACACTCTTACTAGCTTGCCTCAAGTCCTGGCTTGCCAAACCAAGGTACTCCTTAGTCCCAAGATTTCCAGAGTCCTCTGTGGGTATATGACTAGACATTCTTCTCTGCATGTCTGACCTCCGCTGGTGAATGATGAAGTCCTTTAATGTCTGCTGAATATTGTTATATAAACTAGTGGTAGCAGACCAGATCCTACTCTGTAGCTTTTGTGCATTTTCCTGGACGTCAGGTTCTCTCTCCTCTACTTCTGCAGGTTGCGCCAAGCTCTGCAGGTCTTCCACAAATGTGTCAATGATGCCAAAGGCAGCAGAATCCGCACAAATATCCTTTGACCATGTGTACTGGTTTTGAATGGAACAAGACCTGGAATAAGCAGGCTGTGCACTAGTTAAGCTACTGGTGGACTTTTTAACTAGGAACTCACTCACTGCTTGAGTGGCATTTCTTTTAAATTCCTCACTTGAGAGTTTTCTAATACAATCTAACAGACTGGTCAAAGAAGCTGAGGCCTTACTTCTGCTGTCCTCAATTTGACAGGGGAACTCACATACTATTGGTGATGAGGACCTGGAATGGGAGATATCCCCAAGCTGAGCCAGAACACCCTCTACAAATGTCTCTCTCTCAATAGAGAAGCCTGATCCTTTTTCTCCAACAGTGTTGTACAAGACCAGAAGCTCTGAGATGACTTCTTTGGTGCAAGTTGTCAGAAGGAGCTTGCTTTCTTCTGACTCAGTTTTTGCCCAAAGAAGTTTTGAGCTCTCACTTAGGCCTCTTTGTAAAGTAACTGCACCAGTGGACTCTGGCAACTGAGGCTCACTCTTACTGGGCCTATATTTCATGTCTAAGCAAGGAAGTGGAACTGTCTCCTTAAACTCAGCATTTGTGATGTTGTCATCAGATGTGACAATGCTCTTTAGGGCAAATCTCTGAAGCTTGCCGAAATAATCTTTCAAGTTGTTTTGGATGCTGTGGTAAATGTGAACAGCAGCAGACCAGGCACTCTTCTGTTGGGGACTCTCTTCAGATTCAGCCAAGGACTTCATATCTGACACAAAAGTCTTAACAACTACTGACGCTGCTGAGCCCACTGGGTGAATTGACTCTGTCTTTACAATGCCAGACAATGTTTGACCTGATACAGCACCTGTTAACTCAGACTGAATGACTGAACTAGGAAAGCTCAAACTACTGACTTTTTTGTCAAGAACTCCACTCACTGCTTGTATTGCTGATGTTTGAAACTCCCGGCTAGAGAGTTTTTGGATGCTCTTAGATGTGAGCGTGCAGGAGGAACCAGATTCACCAATATTGTAGCTGCTCTCGTATTTGCTTATCAGGGCATCAAGATCGTCAATGAAGCCAACATGCGATGCCAAAAACGTGATCTTGTCCTTCAGATCTTCCAGCAAATTCTGTTCGTTCTCGTCAACAAAAGCCACCATTGTGTCAGAGATCATGGTCATGACTTGCCCTGTTAGACTTTTGCTCTCTTGGTCAACTTTTTCAAGTTTAGCAGCCAGCTCTCTCACCATGCTCTCAGTCACCTTGGTCTGTGAGTCTCCCCTTAGCGGTGTCACTACAGAGGTTTGGCTAGCGGAGGCACTCTTAACGACCACTGATAAGGCCGACTTGACATCTTTAGCCAACTCTGCCATTACAGCAGGGGTTAGCATCATAGAGCCTGCACTTCCAGATGGAGAATTGGACATGCATGCAAGTTTGGATAGAGAACCTTGCAGGCTGTCCTGCACACAGGTGACAAGGGTGTCCTCTGAGACACCTAAGAGGACTTGTAGCGTCTCAGAGTTGGTTGTTTTCTTCTGCACATCAGACAGAGAGGTTAGAGTCCTTGGGAAAAAAAACGCAGAAATCATCAAAGTCAAACAAATAATATGTAAGGCTGTGATGCACATTCAGTGTGTCAAATACATCTGCACCATTGAAAACAATGAGGAAAACGCTGCTGTTTCTCTGAGAAAAAACCTTAGTGTGATGTCAGCCTAACTGCTTAATTTCTAAAGCCCAATAAAATGTATTTTGTATAAGTCATTTGTATTGAAACTGGCCTGTAGATATCTATCTATCCTGGCAATATCTATCCTCTACAAAAATCCAAATTGCTATAAACTTCAAATACTGTAACTTCTAATAACTTCAAGGACAATCATAAATACAAGGCAGTTTGAAGAATGTTAAAGGGAAATTTCTAAATGTTTCAACTTCATATTCATCATCTCCAGCACCACCCCAACATCAGCATATGTGAAAAATGGGCATTTCTATGTTTTGTAGTAAAAAAGAAAGAGGAAGATAAGTGTTTTCTATGACATCATCAACCAATTAGCAGGCAATGCCTACTCATAATTGGTTAAAATCACACGATGCACACTGATGATGTCATTAGAATCTAGAGCTGAGCATTTAACCAACATTTTTGTTATTTTTCGGTTTTTAAACAACTAATTGACCGACGTCGGCTCAATTATTTGAATTCCATATAGTTAATTTTTTTCTTCTTCTGTGAGCTCGATGCTCAGTTTCTGTAGAGATAAATCAGATCAAGCACGAACTATGCAATGTAGTAGGGAGTTGTAGTTTCCAACAGGCCAATATTCTACATAGTTTAGCACAGAAAATACGGCAATTAATTCCCATAATCCATTGCACGCCCACTTGCTTGTCCACTCTGTGTGGAGCAGATACGGAAACCTCATTGACTGAGACGGAGAGACGAGAGAATGCATGAGAGAGATAAAAAGCAGTTGCGTTGCGAGGATCCTCTACCTGGAAATACATGATCTAAGTGATTGACAGTTGGTGTTCAGCGGTCATAAAAGTAGGTCTTATTTACTTAGAAGAACTACTAAAATTGTGATTTTGTCAGACAGGATAAGCAGCAGCTCTATAGAGATGAGTTGATGACTTGGAATGAAATAATAAAGTCATCAAATAAATATATTATATGAGAAAGTAAATGATGGTTGATAAGTCATAAACAGTAATGGACAGTCACTACCATCATGGGACTTTTATTCATTGTTTTATTATGTGTTGTTACAGCATTCAACACACATAATCCATAGTGCATTCAATGTCTAAAAAAAGTATTGAAATCCAAAACCGTGATTATTTTTTAAATATTTGAATCGAAACCAAACCAACCTCAAAAAGCACTAATTTCTCAGCACTATTGGAAACAGTTACGTCCCTCTATATTTTTTTTACTACAAAGCATGGAAATGTGTAATTTTCACATATGGTGATGCTGGAGATGAATATGAAGTTGTTAAATTTCCCTTTAAGAACATACCTCATGGCCCCCTTGGGCAGGTAGCTTCCACTGCCCAGACTGCCCTTAGTCAGGTAAATCTCCTTGAACTTAAGTTGTGATTCCTGTTCTTCTTCCTCTTCCTGCTCCATACAGTTGGAGGAAGGGTAGGGAGTCGGGATGCGAAAGCTATTGTAAGACTTTCGACTGCCTGGCCTCTTAGGTACACCAGCCTCAGTAAATCTCACGCGGGACTTGGTGTTAGTCTTATCGTCTAACAGACTGGTGAGTGACGCTGTGAGAGATCTCTGTGACAATGGAGAAGAGGCAGCATCTTGGATGCCCAGTAGTTCGTAAAGACCTGGGATGATGATCTGCATCAGCTTGTCCGATAAAAACTGGACAATCCTCAGACACAAGCCGGCAAGCTGTTGTTTTGTCAGCTGTATTCCAGAAACAGAAGAAGTGTTTTAAAATGTTGCATAGTGCGTCTTTCAAAAGCTTATGAACAAGGTTAAACATTAGGCAGAGTTTTCATGGTAATCTGATTAAATTGTCAGTAACATGATCTTACCGGGTCAAACATGCCCTCACGAATCCCCCTCCATTGCCTGAAAACAATATTGTTATAAATGTTGTCATATCAGGATGCGTGGCAGAATAGTTTTTATTTAATTATTTGCCTGATCGTGAAGTTATACTTGCTTTGTGTCAGTTGTTTTGGCAAAATTGCAATGTGACAACTTTTCTAGCACTGAACATTTTTTTCCGATTGATCAGTTTCTAATTTGATCCTATTTCCTTGAAGGTGTGATAGTACCAAAGAAAACAGAACATACTTCTCAGTTAGGTTTTGAAGGAAGTCCATAAGTGTCAGATGTTCCACATTGTTGAGCTTCCCCTCTTCTGTGGTTTCCATCACTGAGGTTGCTCTGCTCCTGGTAGAATTGCTCTGCTCCTGGTAGAAATGTAATTATATTGCAAATAATCAAACTTAATATACAACAAATATCATACTGAAATAATTATTAACTGTTAAAGAGTGGAGGAGCATTGGCAACGTTGGGCCAATTAAACAACTGCAACACAACAGAGATGGTTGTGGTACGTCAACATTGCCAATGATAGCATCACTATAACATTTTATTGGATTAATGTTGTAATATGAAATGACATGGTCAACTTACCATCTCATTGACAGCTTCAGAGGTCAGGTGGTCATCCACCACACAGACAGGCAGGTCTAGAGACTGGGACAAGGCTCTATGGTCATAACCAGGAGAGAATGGAAACATCAGAGCAGTCCCAATGGCAGAATCTAACCACTGTCTTCATGTCAAAGACTCACTCACTCATTTGCTTTGTCAAACCTACCCCTTAGAATGACTTCGATATTAACACTGAATATATTTTGTTATTAAGAGATCTCTCAATAATAATTTTCACAATAGCATATTGGTAGTAGTCAGTGACATATTAAAGCTAAGCAGGGCTGGGTGTAGTTAAAACCCTGGATGGGGTTCGATCCCGGGCTGAGGTGCTGCCTATAGTTTTTTTCTGAAAGTGTATATAATGTTGAAAATCTGACATGGTTTCAAAGGTACAAATTCAACCTATTTTATACAAGGTTTGGCTATGCTGAATTTAGTTTACAATGATGACATCATCCTGTGGTTGAAATTTCACCCTCAAAACAACAGTTAGGCCTATACCCCATTATATCCACTACACCCCTCCCCTCCCCTCCACACACACACACACTTTATATTTTACCAATATATATGCAGCCCACCAGCCCTAAAGCATGAACATGTTTTTTTGCTAGAAAATGTGGATTAAGAGAAGCAAAATGATCCTTTTCGCTAGTTTCATCTAAATGGAAGGGCAACATGACATTGACAAACTTTGACATATCTGCTTTCACCAGGATTTAAAAACCCAGGCTTTCCTAAAATGTTTACCTCAGCCAGTCTAGAACCCAGGTGTGTCTGCAAAACACATGTACTCCTCCATAAGGTTCATGGCTTGCCTATTGTTTTATCCCAGTACAAGAGGGGCAACTGGATTCAGGATTAAACACAAGCAGTCTTTAAGGTATATCTTATTACAGTTTAGGCCTACCTTATTATTTTCTTCCATCTGGCAATATCATTTTAAGGAATGAAATCTGTTTTGTTGCTAGTATTATTAGTAACTGTAGGAAAATACAGCTGTAAAGTACAAGAATCAGCTACTTTCTGAAGGGCAGCCAAGCTCATAAGCAATTTAGAACCTACAGACAATTATGACAAAATTGGAACGCACGAATCTGTCACAAACGCCTTGTGGTCACATGTTATTTTAGGGCGTGGCTCCGCATTCGTGACCGGTTCTCTTATTTCTTTTTCCCGGTATCCGATAGTGCTGGAATTTGCGATTAATACTTTTCTCATTCCGAAACCGGATTAAATACATACCGGTAGTTAAATGACAAAAATTATGATATTCGCAATGTCATTAAGCAACAAAAAAAAATATATACTACAATTTCTAAACATGATTTTGTCATCAGTTCAGTACCATTTGTTTGATTTTGTGGACCCACGACTAGACTTTATCCATGTTAGCTAGTTGCTAGCGATGCTAGTCAGCATAGGCTGCTACGTGATAAACAGTTCGCGATAGTGAATTAGCTACCTAGCTAGCCAGCCTAACAAGCTGTCAAATCCAGTGGAAACCGATGCAACCCTGCTGCCAAATAAGGGCTAGCTCGATGACCCGTGGTAACAGTGGGGTCCCCATGAGTTTCAAGGCTTTAATAAGTGCTATCGTGCAGAAAAAGATAATAAAATACTGGTTGATGAGCTAGCTAAATTAGCTAGCAAGACGGATATGACCGTTAACAGCGTGCATGCACAAATGCATGACGACACATTGTATCTCAGTGAAGCAGGCATGCAGAACGAGATCGCCCCACCAAGCCAGATAGTAGAGGGGTACAACAACGCCGGGACACAGAGGCATAGCTCATACAATTATATTTTGTTCCAGTCAATGACAATACATGTTGAAAAATAAATACCTGTGTCAAATATATGGCATCGCATGCTAGTGCAAAGATAGCTTGCATGGATTTTTTAAAAATCCGGTGACCACTAGATGTCCTCGTATATCCACATTTAGATCAACTGTACTTGATTTTTCATCAGTACTGTGAATGACAAGCCCACTGAATCTAGTTTAATAATCTTTATACTCAGCAGGTAGAGGCCTAGGTACTTCAAATCAGTGCTTAATTTGAGCAGGATCATGCCAGAACAGGATCCGGCACCGTTCCGTTCTGGACTGTTTTGTTCCGGAACCTATTTGGCCGAATCCGGTACCTCTCGTGCCATGAAAAATCATTTTCACTTTTTGCTATTTAACAATTATAATAAAAGCGATCAATGTTCATTCGAGTTGCCTCTGTAACAGGGTTATATTGGTGATTCCCCTTGCCACTTTATTGTTAAGCCAATGGGTTTTTGGTTTGAGTTTGTCTTGCCTTCACCTACTCAACGTGGCATCTTATTGGCTGGTTTGAATAGCTGCTTACGAGGGGGGATGTTCCAGTTAAAATCGTCCCAGTGAACAAGCACCAAACCAGCGGTAAGTTGTTGGTTGCAAAGCACTGTACATCAAAAGTGATTTTTATACTTTCAGGTGATGATTTAAATGTTCAATTTATATCAAATTGTTTGTAAATGTTATTCGAACATCACACATAAGATGCAGCGGTTTTTGGAGAATATTTGTTGTGCATTTTGTTGTAGAGAATTCCCGCCAGTACTAGCTAGCAATTTACTGTGTCAAGTTACGGAAATACTGCTGTCTGTTCAGAAATAAATTAAATCATTCAGAATAGCCTAATACGTCATGAGAAGCCCTATAATTTAGCTACAGAGGACCAATAGCTTCTTTTTTAAATAGCCTAGCTGCGGATTGTAACCCAATAACAAAGAATAGCCTACAGTCGGGAACGCGAGGCAAATCTGTCAGTGAAAAAACAGCAGGCAGACAAAACAGGCCTTTTGCAATATTTCAAATACAATCGAGGGAAAACACAGATTGAAAAGCAATGACTCTTGCTGAAAAGATAAGACTATGCTGTAGACTACCAAAATATTTGATCAACTCCCAAACATTGTTTTACAAAACAGAGAGAGGGAGAGATAGGCTTTTGACACGAGCGCATCGACAATCTCCAGCGAGTGAGCTGCGCATCATTGGGTGAGTCAGTGAAACTGGAAAGCATTTTTAGGACTAATTTCCTCCTCATATTGTAGCCTACTATATGTTTCTCCACAAACCTAGGCCTATAGGCTATTGATGGATTCAAGACAAGGTCGTTTTTATTGATCTCAGATACTAAGTTTGTCAGTGTCAAAGTAGCATGCCATTTCGATCATTTGTGCTGATTAAAAAAAAGATAATGCCAAAGTCTCCAGTCATGTACAAGGATGTAGAATTGCATGAAATGCGGTTTTAAAAAGGCCAACACTTTCCCGGACCCTAGGCTACTAAAAATGTTCCCCATGTGTGCACCTTCTATATGTGTGCACCCAAGTCCATATGGGAGTTGTAGCAATGGGACAAGACTGTAACTACCAATTGGATACCACTAAATTGGAGAAGAAAAAAAAAGAAGACACCTTGGGGGTTTGTGGTATATGGCCAATATACCTCCGCGTTGCGTTGTGCCTAAGAACAGCCCTTGGCCGTGGTATATTGGCCATATACCACGCCTCCTTGGGCCTATTTTCTTAATTGTACACAATTGGACACTTTTACAATTATTGTATGGTAAACATTGACATCTGTCTGGGTGGAACACCTTCCATAATGGGTGTCTGTGTGGGACACCCTCCATTACGGCTCCATCAGTGTTGAGCCCTCTCATTCTGATTGTATGGGACACTCAATTACGGCTCCTTGTGTTTCCAATTTTCTTCCTCTGGCAGGATTACTTCCACGTGCAACTGTCAGACGACAAGCAGGTGAGGCACTTCCTGGAGCTGAGCTATGCTGGTGCCATCCTTCGGGACAGCTGGGTCCTGACAGACGTTGGCATCACCCCTAGCAGTGCCATCTGCTGCCTGCTGAAGGTACCAGCCGAACACCTAGCTGTTTCTACCCGTGCTTGAAAATGCATATCAAAGTGAGCTGGCTATTGCTTGAAACAGCTTCATACTATCATTAACATAAAGTGTTTCAGATATAGTATGGTGATATATAGTATGGTTAAATAGTATGGCTATATAGTATGATTATATAGTATCATTATATATATTATGGTGATATAGAGTGTGGTAATATATAGTATGGTTATATAGTATGGTTATATAGTATGGTTATATGGGGCGGCAGGGTAGCCTAGTGGTTAGAGCGGTGGACTAGTAACCGGAAGGTTGAACATCTGTCGTTCTGCCCCTGAACAGGCAGTTAACCCACTGTTCCTTGGCCGTCATTGAAAATAAGAATTTGTTCTTAACTGACTTGCCTAAAGGTAAAATGAAATAGTTGTAGGTGTAGGTGACCAAATACTTATTTTCCACCATAATTTGCAAATACATTCATTAAAAATCCTACAATGTGATTTTTCTGGATTTTTTTTTCTCATTTTGTCTGTCATAGTTGAAGTGTACCTATGATGAAAATTACAGGCCTCTCTCATCTTTTTAAGTGGGAGAACTTGCACAATTGGTGGCTGACTAAATACTTTTTTGCCCCACTGTATAGTGTGGTGGTATATAGTATGGTGATATATAGTATGTTGAGGTCACCCTGCTTGAGACTTAAAGTAATATTGCCCTTGCTCAACCAAGACCATGGTTATGGTAGAGTGATTGGTTAGTAAGGACACTGCTTTATACCGAGACCATGGTTATGGTAGAGTGATTGGTTAGTAAGGACACTGCTTTATACCGAGACCATGGTTATGGTAGAGTGATTGGTTAGTAAGAACACTGCTTCGTGAGTGTGAAGTGTTGTTGTACAGAGGTCCCTGGGTACATGTCCAGAGCCAGACAGGGACAGAACTCACTCTGTTCCACAAAGTTCTGTGGAAGATTTGCTAACAGAGGAGAGTGGTTATGTATCTAAGTACAAATGTAACCATCAGAATAATGTTTATTTGTGTTCCTTACTCCTTACTTACACATCCCATCATTGACATAGTCAAAGCCAGACCTTCTGTCTGTCTCTCCTTCTTGCTGGTTGACTAGAGTGGAAATCTATAGTATTGTATGGTTGACCTGGGATAGAGCTGAAATGTGGCCCGATGTAGTGTTGCCTTTGTACCAAACACCCTTACAGTCATAAACCTTTTCCCCATGTAATCGCCTCGACCTCAGTCTGGTGTTCGCTAACAGTATCTGAAGAGTCTGTATACCCAGTGGTGTATAGTACGGTAGAGCACAGCAGACTACAGAGTACAGCAGACTACAGAGTACAGCAGACTACAGAGTACAGCAGAGCACAGCAGGCCGTATAGTAGGAGAAGAAGAGGCCCTTTGGGTTCATTGAAATACATATTCATAATATTTCTGTTAACAATGTAATCTGCACCCAGATTAGTGTTCAATTTAATTTTCACCCAGATTATTGTTCAATTTAATCTGCACCCAGATTAGTCTTCAATTTAATTTTCACCCAGATTAGTGTTCAATTTAATCTGCACCCAGATTACTGTTCGATGTGATAGAACAAAACTCAGTACAGCACATTAATTAGAAAATGTTGTTACAAGTTTGAGCCACGAGATGGTGGTAGATTATAAATTTAAATAGCATGGACCTTTGATTTGTCTCTGGATAGAAATTGCCCTTGGGCACAGATCTAGGATCAGTTTACTCTCACCAAATCCTAACCTTTACCATTAGCAGTAAAAACACAAACCAGACCTAAGATCAGTGCAAAGGAGCCACTTCATCTTACCCCTGTAATTATATGACTCCTAACTTATATATACTGAGTGTACCAAACATTAGTAACACCTTCCTAATATTGAGTTGCACCCCGCCTTTTGCCATCAGAACAGCCTCAATTCGTTGGGGCATGGACTCTACAAGGTGTTTGAAAGCGTTCCCCAGGGATGCTGGCCCATGTTGACTCCAATGCTTCCAACAGTTGTGCCAAGTTGGCTGGATGTTCTTTGGGTGGTGGACCATTCATGATACACACAGGAAACTGTTGAGTGTGAAAAACCCCAGCAGCATTGCAGTTCTTGACACAAACCGGTGCACCTGGCACCTACTACCCCGTTCAAAGACACTTAAATATTTTGTCTTGCCCATTCACCCTCTGAATGGCACACATACACAATCTATGCCTGAATTGTCTCAAGGCTTAAAAATCCTTCTTTAACCTGTCCGCTCCCCTTCATCTACACTAAAGTGGATTTAACAAGTGACATCATTAAGGGTTCATAGCTTTCACCTGGATTCACCTGGTCAGTCTTTGTCATGGAAAGAACAGGTGTTCATAATGTTTTGTTTACTCGGTGTATAAACACAACATAGGTATTTATGTAAAACAAGTGAATTTACTGTATGTCCATGGTCTTATACTTCAGCGGGAGCCGGTGGTGCGTGTGTTCAGTGCCGTGACGGGGGAGACCCTCTCAGTCTTGGGCACTGTGTTTCTCCTGAGTACGTCTGTGGCCAGGCTCATGACCCTGGTGTCCCAGCAGTGTGTGCTTCCCGTCAGCTCCTTCAGACTGAGCTCTCCCACCGGCCTGCAACTCTACGACTGCAACCGGCTGCACGACTACGCCATTGACCTGGGTATGGCCTTCCTTGTGCAGTAGATCAATGGTCCTCTGGCTCAACACCTTATGGATGTAACACAGAGACAAATGGACTGTATGGAACACATTCTTGGTTCATGGAAACCAGGAGGACAACCTGCATGTGTCTCTGTCTCTCAGGGGCTACTCTACGGTTAGACACCTGGGATGGGTGGGCGGAGTTCCTCAGAGGCTGCTTCCTGGGACACAGACTGACCGTCCAACGACACCTGTCTAGGGAGAGACCTGTGATGTCAGAATACACATCTACACACTGAACTGTATGATAGACTTACTATCAACAGTGATCGAACTGAACCTTTATATAGCTTACAATTATGGTACTGACCCTGTATATAGCTTACAATGATGGTACTGACCCTTTATATAGCTTACAATGATGGTACTGACCCTGTATATAGCTTACAATGATAGTACTGACCCTGTATATAGCTTACAATGATGGTACTGACCCTGTATATAGCTTACAATGATAGTACTGACCCTGTATATAGCTTACAATGATGGTACTGACCCTGTATATAGCTTACAATGATAGTACTGACCCTGTATATAGCTTACAATGATAGTACTGACCCTGTATATAGCTTACAATGATAGTACTGACCCTGTATATAGCTTACAATGATAGTACTGACCCTGTATATAGCTTACAATGATAGTACTGACCCTGTATATAGCTTATATTCTCGTGTTTTTTCCTTCATATGTTTTTTCTCTTACCCTGATATTTAATACTGCATTGTGGGAAAGAGTTTGCAAGTAAGCTTTGTACTGTACTGTTTTATAACCCACTGTATCTTGTGAACTTGACAAAAAAAACTTGAAACGTGTTATAAATACATTGATTCTGTATTATTCCAGGTTCCAGCTCCGGGTGGCACTCTACATCGCTGCTTCTCTGGGCCACCTGGACCTGGCCGGCTGGCTGCTGGAGAGGGGGGTGCGTGTCATTGAGCCGGTGGGGGTTCACCCTTACCGTGAGTGGTGCCACCAGACGGCCCACCCCGACATCGCCAAGTGTCCCGCTGTCGCCTCCATCGAGCGCGGCCAGCTCACCATCCTCAAACTCTTTATCGCCAGCAGCGTTCTGACCCTTGCCTGTCGGGATCCCCAGGGTCGTGACCCCCTCAGGATCGCCCTTCAGTACGGCCACAGGGAGTGTGTGAGTCACCTGGCCACCAAGCTGTGCTCTGTGGTGGTCCTCCCAGGTATGGCCCTTCCCATGCGGACATACCTCCAGATAAAGGGCTGGGTGAGGCTGGGGCAGAGGAGGGCAGCATCCAGGCACTGCATGGGCCTCAACAGGGCTCCGTTCAGGACCAGGGTGGGCGACACGGTCCTGGTGGACGGCTTCACCCTCCCCAAGATGTCCTCCAAGCCCAGGAGGAGTGAGGCCAAGGCGGGTATCAGGGTGATGTCCACAGCCTCTCGACGTTTGACCCCCATCAACTGCCCATCTCATGTATCCTGCCCGCTCCGCGCCCTGGCATCCCAGGATAAACCTCTTCAACTACCGAAGCAACACCCTGTGGCCACGAGGGATGAAAGAGAGAAGAAGAGGGGATGGGAAGGGATGTGAGGAGGATGAGAGTGGGGATCAGAACAGCAACCAATGGAGGAGCAGAGTCCCGCTCCCGCCCATTTCCAGAGACACCAATCTCAGACCTGTGTTTGCCTCACCAAACTCCGCCCAGATACTCACCACCTCACTGGAGGCCTTTTCTCTCCACTGCGACCGCACACCCAGAGAAAACGCCATATACTGTTTGGCCTTGGCCAGGTTAGTCCAAGTTTAAATGACAGCTACGGTGAATATGAATATTTCTCTGGAGGTTTCTTATGAAAGGTGTGAATACTGTCAGAAGAAGCCTCCTATAATCAGTGGTGGGGGGGGGGGAACACATGTAAAAGCTGTTTACACACTTTTTATTTTATTTTGTGCAAGCATTTACCCACCTTTTGTGGAAGATGCATTGAAAGTAGAGGGAGCGTTACTTCTTTAATCCTGAACGGCAATCAGCATTTACCAGTCAATGGTTTTACCACTACATCACTGCCTATGATATAGCCTTATCCTCCCTGAATAGATTTCAGTACAAACAAATCATGAGCCAACCATCATGCTTAGAAGGTATATAGTCAAATCAACTCAAACTTTAATTTGTCACATGCGCTGAATACAACAAGTGTAGATCTTTCCGTGAAATACTTTACTTACAAGCCCTTAACAAACAGTGCAGTTCAAGAAGAGTTAAGAGAATATTTACCCAATAAACTAAAGTAACAAATAATAAAACATTTGAACTTGTCCGGTGGCCATTTGATTAATTGTTCAGCAGTGTTATGACTTGGGGTTAGAAGCTGTTATTGGTTTACCCTAACAAGTCCTGAAACAAATCATGAGCCAACTATCATGCTTAGAAGGTATATAGTGTCAGTCTTATTGGTTCACCCTAACAAGTTGTTTCAGTATGGGGAGAGGATAGAATGTAAGGGCACTTCATTAATGTATTGAGGCCATTACATATACAGTATTTCACAATGCTAGGACACAGATTTGGTCTCCTAACCTTGTTCTGGTTGATTGACTCTCTAACAGTGCCTTCACACAGAGACCATGGTTGCAGCAGCTGAATGTAGCGCGGACTCTGTCCAGGAGGAGTGCTCAGCACATTGGGTAGACACCAGGATCCTGGTCATTAGACTGCTGAACAGCTTCCACCCCCAAGCCATTAGACTGCTGAACAGCTTCTACACCCAAGTCATTAGACTGCTGAACAGCTTCTACCCCCAAGCCATTAGACTGCTGAACAGCTTCTACCCCCAAGCCATTAGACTGCTGAACAGCTTCTACACCCAAGTCATTAGACTGCTGAACTTCTTCTACCCCCAAGTCATTAGACTGCTGAACAGCTTCTACACCCAAGTCATTAGACTGCTGAACAGCTTCTACCCCCAAGTCATTAGACTGCTGAACAGCTTCTACCCCCAAGTCATTAGACTGCTGAACAGCTTCTACCCCCAAGTCATTAGACTGCTGAACAGCTTCTACACCCAAGTCATTAGACTGCTGAACTTCTTCTACCCCCAAGCCATAAGACTGCTGAACAGCTTCTACCCCCAAGTCATTAGACTGCTGAACAGCTTCTACCCCCAAGTCATTAGACTGCTGAACAGCTTCTACCCCCAAGTCATTAGACTGCTGAACAGCTTCTACCCCCAAGTCATCAGACTGATGAACGTTAATTAAATGGCCACCTGCACTATTTGCATTGACCCCCTTTGTTATTGATGTATTTTTCTAATTGTTTTCCACTGACTCTCTTGAATTGGCTCGATGCACACTCACTACACTCTACCCACACATTCACTGTGACACTGACCGACTTTCACACTAGCTGCTGCTACTGTGTTTATTATCTATCCTGATTGCCTAGTCACTTTTACCCTTACCTACATGTACATACTGTATTACCTCAACTACCTCGCACCCATGCACATTGACTCGGTACTGGTACTCCTTGTATATAGCCTTGTTATTGTTATTGTGTTACTATTTAGAAAATATTTTCTTACTTTTTAACTCTGCATTGTTGGGAATGGGCTCGTAATAAAGCATCTCACAGTTGTTTTCGGCGTATGTGACCAATACGATTAGATTCTCATCTGAACAAATGAATGCTCTCGTTGTTATAATGAGGAATTTATTTAAATAATTTGGTTTTCCTTGAAGATTTGAATGTGCTGAGAAAGCCTTTCGTGATGGATCTAGACAATCTGGTGAAAAGGGAGGGTTTGCGACTCTTCTCTTCAAGTGGGAAGGATGATGCGATATCATAAATTCCCTCTGGAGAAAAGGAGCCATGAGATGTTGTCATCGTCTCTGCAACGAAAGACCATCCAGCATGCCATCAATTTACATTTTTACTCATTTATCAGACACTCTTATCCAGAGAGACTTACAAGGAGCAATTAGGATTAAGTGCCTTGCTCAAGAGCACATTGACAGATTTTGCCTCGTGAACTCAGGGATTCTGAACCAGCAACCTATCGGTTACTGGCCCAACTTCTTAACCCACTAGGCTACCACCCAGCCCACAGTACAGTATGTCATAGGTAACAACTCAGAGGAGTACAATGTCTTTCCAAATGAATTAGTGGAATGGCAAAGGGATAATGTCTCAGTCTTGACTGAGCAGCAGCCTAAACAGCAGCAGGGCTTACCTGTAAAGTACACAGTAGGGGAAATGTTCTGAGGCTGGTACTCCAGAGACTCTTGAGGACAGAGGTTCTTACTAACTTTCTTGGAACCCTGGTTGGTAGGAAAAGGCACATTAAAACAAACTGAAATGTTTTCGATATCTTAAAGTACAGCATATCAACTGCAAAGAAGCAGTGCAATGCCATGACACAAAGAATCATATAAAAGGTCAACAGCAGTGTTATTTATGAAAGATGTATGTGTACTATACCTTTGTATTGAAGGTGAGGACCTGCTCTCCAGTACTGCTGCTGGTATCCCTTTCCAAATCAAACACGCCTTCTACAATGTCACTGGTGGCCACGCTGGTAGCGGACTCAAAATAACATTTAGCAGTGGCTTTGGTGATCATTTGAAGAATGACCATGCAAGTAGAAGTCTTTGGATCGTTCTGGACTGAAACATTAAAGTTTATGTTTTCATACTCATCTGACCACTGTCTCAGGAAGCACTTCACTGTCTCTTCAGCAAATATCTGGAGAAGCTGAGAGGAGAGCTCCTTGGATATGGCACATTGTTCCTTTCCCCATTTCAGCCTTGAAAGAATGGAGTCTGAAGCACTTTTGGCTGCTTCCAATGTTAAGACCTGTGGAGTGCTGTGGCTGTCCTGAAGGGCTATCACTTTATCCACCAATTCATGGCTGAAAATGTGGATGGTCCAAGTGGAAATGATTTTTCTCAATTTCCTAACAGCAGATCGGAGGTCGTCAAGATGAGAAGCACCCTGTCCATTTTCCTGTGTGTTCTCAACACTTTCCACCATAATGTCCACTACCACCCCAGCATCTTGCCTGACTTTGTCCACAAAGGTTACAGGAAGTAAGTCCTCTGTGTGAAAGAAGTCCTCAATGATTGTGTTTCTAACAATGGGAAAGTCAATCTGAGCAGGAAACTCAGTGGGGATGGGAGTCCCGGGTAAAGCAAAGTGCCATTTCGACTGCCTTAATTTTGAAGTAGGTGTTAGAGAGATGGAAGAGCGTGAAGAAGAGGTATTTCTTGTATTTTGGCTGTCAGCACTCCTACAACGGATCGTGTCAATATCCTCCAGCATGGATCCTGAGAGCTCAGTGGTTTTAGGTAGTAATTTGTGCGGAATGTCCACACAGGCATCGTTTCCACCAGGTGTAACACTGCTCTGGTTGACCTCAAGATGGCCGAGACTTGCTCTTTGTGATGCAGGACTGCTTTGATATGTAAAGATTTGGATTGAACCAAGTGTTGTGTCTGATCTTTGAAGATCTTTTCTGAGAAACTCCGTAATCTTACTTTGCAGACTGTAGTAGATGTTACGAGCAACAGACCAGATTATTTTCTCAGAAACCTGTCCAGTGGTGAGCAGGGAGGTTCCAGATACCATGTCAGATGATTGGGTGGTCTGGGTGAGCTCCTGCTGGTCTTTCACCATGGTTTGTATAATATCAGTAGATGTGGTGGATGTAGATACAGACTGGAGGTACTTATCTGTTGTACCTTCCTCCACAATGTTAAATGATCTAGAGAGGACCTCACTCACTCCTTTCTCAGCTTTGGTTTGGAACTCATGACTAGAACGTTTTTGGAGGCTCTTTGTTGAAAGACTGTGGGAAGATGCAATGCCTTTGGAGGCAGCCGTGCTGCAATCTAGACTTACTGGAGAGGTTCGCTCAGGAGAACCTTGGAGACGTTCAAACATGTCTTCACATGGTGTTGGGGACCTTGACAAGGAGATGTCCTTCAGCTGAGACAGAACACCACCTACCAACATGTTGACCTCAAGGGACATATCAGATATTTTCTTTCCTACTGTGGAGAAGCAAGGTGCATTTGATGCCTGATCCTCGCATGAGGTCAAGATTGTTGAAATGACCTCTTTGGTACTATTGTTCAGTAGAGCCTCGTCTGTTTCAGTCCAGAGAAGTTTTGAACTCTCGCTGACACCCCTGTGTAGAGCCACTTCAAGGTTCAAACTGTGCAAGTGAGGCACACTCTTACTAGCTTGCCTCAAGTCCTGGCTTGCCAAACAAATGTGCTCCTTAGTCCCAAGATGTCCAGAGTCCTCTGTGGGTATATGACTAGACATTCTGCTCAGCATGTCTGACCTCCGCTGATGAATGATGAAGTCCTTTAATGTCTTCTGAATATTGTTATATAAACTAGAGGTAGCAGACCAGATCCTGCTCTGTAGCTTTTGTGCATTTTCCTGGAGGTCAGGTTCTCTCTCCTCTACTTCTACAGGTTGCGCCAAGCTCTGCAGGTCTTCCACAAATGTTTCAATGATGCCAAAGGCAGCAGAATCCGCACAAATATCCTTTGACCATGTGTACTGGTTTTGTATGGAACAAGACCTGGATGCTACAGAATAAGCAGGCTGTGCACTAGTTAAGCTACTGGTGGACTTTTTAACTAGGAACTCACTCACTGCTTGAGTGGCATTTCTCTTAAATTCCTCACTTGAGAGTTTTTTCATGCAATCTAACAGACTGGTCAAAGAAGCTGTGGCCTTACTTCTGCTGTCCTCAATTTGACAGGGGAACTCACATACTATTGGTGATGAGGCCCTGGAATGGGCAATATCCCCAAGCTGAGCCAGAACACCCTCTACAAATTTATCTCTCTCAATAGAGAAGCCTGATCCTTTTTCTCCAACAGTTTACAGGGCATCCTCCTTTGACATCTCAGTGTTGTACAAGACCAGAAGCTCTGAGATGACTTCTTGGGTGCAAGTTGTCAGAAGGAGCATGCTTTCTTCTGACTCAGTTTTTGCCCAAAGAAGTTTTGAGCTCTCACTTAGGCCTCTTTGTAAAGTAACTGCACCAGTGGACTCTGGCAACTGAGGCTCACTCTTACTGGGCCTATATTTCATGTTTAAGCAAGGAAGTGGAACTGTCTCCTTAAACTCAGCATTTGTGATGTTGTCATCAGATGTGACAATGCTCTTTAAGGCACATCGCTGAAGCTTGCTGAAATAATCTTTCAAGTTGTTTTGGATGCTGTGGTAAATGTGAACAGCAGCAGACCAGGCACTCTTCTGTTGGGGACTCTCTTCAGATTCAGCCAAGGACTTCATATCTGACACGAAAGTCTTAACAACTACTGATGCTGCTGAGCCCACTGGGTGAATTGACTCTGTCTTTACAATGCCAGACAATGTTTGACCTGATACAGCACCTGTTAACTCAGACTGAATGACTGAACTAGGAAAGCTCAAACTACTGACTTTTTTGTCAAGAACTCCACTCACTGCTTGTATTGCTGATGTTTGAAACTCCCGGCTAGAGAGTTTTTGGATGCTCTTAGATGTGAGCGTGCAGGAGGAACCAGATTCACTAATATTGTAGCTGCTCTCGTATTTCCTTATCAGGGCATCAAGATCCTCAATAAAGCCAACATGCGATGCCAAAAACGTGATCTTGTCCTTCAGATCTTCCAGCAAATTCTGTTCGTTCTCGTCAACAAAAGCCACCATTGTGTCAGAGATGGTGGTCATGACTTGCCCTGTTAGACTCTTGCTCTCTTGGTCAACTTTTTCAAGTTTAACAGCCAGCTCTCTCACCATGCTCTCAGTCACCTTGGTCTGTGAGTCTCCCCTTACCGGTGTCACTAGAGAGGTGTGACTTGCGGAGGCACTCTTAACGACCACTGATAAGGCCGACTTGACATCTTTAGCCAACTCTGCCATTACAGCAGGGGTTAGCATCATAGAGCCTGCACTTCCAGATGGAGAATTGGACATGCATGCAAGTTTGGAGAGAGAACCTTGCAGGCTGTCCTGCACACAGGTGACAAGGGTGTCTGTCCTCTGAGACACCTAAGAGGACTTGTAGCGTCTCAGAGTTGGTTGTTTTCTTCTGCACATCAGACAGAGAGGTTAGAGTCCTTGGGGAAAAAAACGCAGAAATCATCAAAGTCAAACAAATAATATGTAAGGCTGTGATGCACATTCAGTGTGTCAAATACATCTGCACCATTGAAAACAATGAGGAAAACGCTGCTGTTTCTCTGAGAAAAAACCTTAGTGTGATGTCAGCCTAACTGCTTAATTTCTAAAGCCCAATAAAATGTATTTTGTATAAGTCATTTGTATTGAAACTGGCCTGTAGATATCCATCTATCCTGGCAATATCTATCCTCTACAAAAATCCAAAATTGCTATAAACTTCAAATACTGTAACTTCTAATAACTTCAAGGACAATCATAAATACAAGGCAGTTTGAAGAAATGTTAAAGGGAAATTTCTAAATGTTTCAACTTCATATTCATCATCTCCAGCACCACCCCAACATCAGCATATGTGAAAAACAGGCATTTCTATGTTTTGTAGTAAAAAAGAAAGAGGAAGATAAGTGTTTTCTATGACATCATCAACCAATTAGTAGGAAATGCCTACTCATAATTGGTTAAAATCACACGATGCACACTGATGATGTCATTAGAATCTAGAGCTGAGCATTTAACCAACATTTTTGTTATTTTTCGGTTTTTAAACAACTAATTGACCGACGTCGGCTCAATTATTTGAATTCCATATAGTTAATTTTTTTCTTCTTCTGTGAGCTCGATGCTCAGTTTCTGTAGAGATAAATCAGATCAAGCACGAACTATGCAATGTAGTAGGGAGTTGTAGTTTCCAACAGGCCAATATTCTACATAGTTTAGCACAGAATATATGGCAATTAATTCCCACAATCCATTGCACGCCCACTTGCTTGTCCACTCTGTGTGGAGCAGATACGGAAACCTCATTGACTGAGACGGAGAGACGAGAGAATGCATGAGAGAGATAAAAAGCAGTTGCGTTGCGAGGATTCTCTACCTGGAAATACATGATCTAAGTGATTGACAGTTGGTGTTCAGCGGTCATAAAAGTAGGTCTTATTTACTTAGAAGAACTACTAAAATAGTGATTTTGTCAGACAGGATAAGCAGCAGCTCTATAGAGATGAGTTGATGACTTGGAATGAAATAATAAAGTCATCAAATAAATATTTTATATGAGAAAGTAAATGATGGTTGATAAGTCATTAACAGTAATGGACAGTCACTACCATCATGGGACTTTTATTCATTGTTTTATTATGTGTTTGAGTTTATTTTATTTATTTATTTTTTATTTTTACAGGGACAGTGCACATTAATCAACGTTTCAGTAAAAGTGCCGGTTTTAGCCAGCCGGCTAATTTTCAACCGCAGTCCCTGGGCAGGTTATTAAAAACAATTACAATATAGACAATAGCAGCATAGAACAAGCAAGACATAGCAACATAGGACAAGCAAGACGTAGCATACAGACAGAGCAACATAGGACAAGCAAGACGTAGCATACAGACATAGCAACATAGGACAAGCAAGACGTAGCATACAGACAGAGCAACATAGGACAAGCAAGACGTAGCATACAGACATAGCAACATAGGACAAGCAAGACGTAGCATACAGACAGAGCAACATAGGACAAGCAAGACGTAGCATACAGACAGAGCAACATAGGACAAGCAAGACGTAGCATACAGACAGAGCAACATAGGACAAGCAAGACGTAGCATACAGACAGAGCAACATAGGACAAGCAAGACGTAGCATACAGACAGAGCAACATAGGACAAGCAAGACGTAGCATACAGACAGAGCAACATAGGACAAGCAAGACGTAGCATACAGACAGAGCAACATAGGACAAGCAAGACGTAGCATACAGACAGAGCAACATAGGACAAGCAAGACGTAGCATACAGACAGAGCAACATAGGACAAGCAAGACGTAGCATACAGACAGAGCAACATAGGACAAGCAAGACGTAGCATACAGACAGAGCAACAGGACAAGCAAGACGTAGCATACAGACAGAGCAACATAGGACAAGCAAGACGTAGCATACAGACAGAGCAACATAGGACAAGCAAGACGTAGCATACAGACAGAGCAACATAGGACAAGCAAGACGTAGCATACAGACATAGCAACATAGGACAAGCAAGACGTAGCATACAGACAGAGCAACATAGGACAAGCAAGACGTAGCATACAGACATAGCAACATAGGACAAGCAAGACGTAGCATACAGACAGAGCAACATAGGACAAGCAAGACGTAGCATACAGACAGAGCAACATAGGACAAGCAAGACGTAGCATACAGACAGAGCAACATAGGACAAGCAAGACGTAGCATACAGACAGAGCAACATAGGACAAGCAAGACGTAGCATACAGACAGAGCAACATAGGACAAGCAAGACGTAGCATACAGACAGAGCAACATAGGACAAGCAAGACGTAGCATACAGACAGAGCAACATAGGACAAGCAAGACGTAGCATACAGACAGAGCAACATAGGACAAGCAAGACGTAGCATACAGACAGAGCAACATAGGACAAGCAAGACGTAGCATACAGACAGAGCAACATAGGACAAGCAAGACGTAGCATACAGACAGAGCAACATAGGACAAGCAAGACGTAGCATACAGACAGAGCAACATAGGACAAGCAAGACGTAGCATACAGACAGAGCAACATAGGACAAGCAAGACGTAGCATACAGACAGAGCAACATAGGACAAGCAAGACGTAGCATACAGACAGAGCAACATAGGACAAGCAAGACGTAGCATACAGACAGAGCAACATAGGACAAGCAAGACGTAGCATACAGACAGAGCAACATAGGACAAGCAAGACGTAGCATACAGACAGAGCAACATAGGACAAGCAAGACGTAGCATACAGACAGAGCAACATAGGACAAGCAAGACGTAGCATACAGACAGAGCAACATAGGACAAGCAAGACGTAGCATACAGACAGAGCAACATAGGACAAGCAAGACGTAGCATACAGACAGAGCAACATAGGACAAGCAAGACGTAGCATACAGACAGAGCAACATAGGACAAGCAAGACGTAGCATACAGACAGAGCAACATAGGACAAGCAAGACGTAGCATACAGACAGAGCAACATAGGACAAGCAAGACGTAGCATACAGACAGAGCAACATAGGACAAGCAAGACGTAGCATACAGACAGAGCAACATAGGACAAGCAAGACGTAGCATACAGACAGAGCAACATAGGACAAGCAAGACGTAGCATACAGACAGAGCAACATAGGACAAGCAAGACGTAGCATACAGACAGAGCAACATAGGACAAGCAAGACGTAGCATACAGACAGAGCAACATAGGACAAGCAAGACGTAGCATACAGACAGAGCAACATAGGACAAGCAAGACGTAGCATACAGACAGAGCAACATAGGACAAGCAAGACGTAGCATACAGACAGAGCAACATAGGACAAGCAAGACGTAGCATACAGACAGAGCAACATAGGACAAGCAAGACGTAGCATACAGACAGAGCAACATAGGACAAGCAAGACGTAGCATACAGACAGAGCAACATAGGACAAGCAAGACGTAGCATACAGACAGAGCAACATAGGACAAGCAAGACGTAGCATACAGACAGAGCAACATAGGACAAGCAAGACGTAGCATACAGACAGAGCAACATAGGACAAGCAAGACGTAGCATACAGACAGAGCAACATAGGACAAGCAAGACGTAGCATACAGACAGAGCAACATAGGACAAGCAAGACGTAGCATACAGACAGAGCAACATAGGACAAGCAAGACGTAGCATACAGGCAGAGCAACATAGGACAAGCAAGACGTAGCATACAGGCAGAGCAACATAGGACAAGCAAGACGTAGCATACAGACAGAGCAACATAGGACAAGCAAGACGTAGCATACAGACAGAGCAACATAAAACAAAAAGCGTCAAGACAAAATTCATAAAAGCAACAAAGTTTCCACACCTCACAAGCTACAGACAACAGACAACATGGAAAGCGGCAACACACAGCTAGGGACCATGTTCACAAATCTGATTGACCTTTAGCCATGTCTTCAAGCATTTTGTGAAAGTGTGATATGTGGTGCAGTTATGTGTGTCTGATGGCAGTGTATTACAGACATGGGAAGCTCTCACAGAGAATGCAGATTTACTAAAGGTGCTTTTCCTTAGGGGAACTATACAGTCACCTCTCATGGCAGACCTTGTGGATCTGCTGCCATATGTCTGGGTTTTCTGTTTAACAAAAATATTGAGTGGAGGGGGAGCCAGGCCATTAAGGATCTTGAATACAAGACATGCGTCGGTGTATTGCACAAGATTTTCCCAACTCAAGAGCTCATGCTTTCTGAGGATGTAACAGTGATGATGGCTATTGGGCTTCCTATCAAGCACTTTGAGAGCCTGTTTGTAGACAGACTGAATAGGTTTTAATGTTGTACAGCAAGCTTGGGCCCAACTAGTCAAGCAGTATGTTAAGTGGGGGAGTATCATAGATTTGAAGTACAGTTTTGCTACCTCTGTAGTCAAACAATTTCGTAAAAATCGAAAATTAGCTAGGTTGAACTTGGTTATTTGAATTACCTTTTTCACATGCTTTTTAAAAGAGAGGTTGGAATCAAGTATGATGCCAAGGTACTTAAAATCGGATACCACCTGGAGCTTCTCCCCTGACACATAGACATCTGGCTCAGTAGCATCTGTTGTTACAGCATTCAACACACATAATCCATAGTGCATTCAATGTCTAAAAAAAGTATTGAAATCCAAAACCGTGATTATTTTTTAAATATTTGAATCGAAACCAAACCAACCTCAAAAAGCACTAATTTCTCAGCACTATTGGAAACAGTTACGTCCCTCTATATTTGTTTTACTACAAAGCATGGAAATGTGTAATTTTCACATATGGTGATGCTGGAGATGAATACGAAGTTGTTAAATTTCCCTTTAAGAACATACCTCATGGCCCCCTTGGGCAGGTAGCTTCCACTGCCCAGACTGCCCTTAGTCAGGTAAATCTCCTTGAACTTAAGTTGTGATTCCTGTTCTTCTTCCTCTTCCTGCTCCATACAGTTGGAGGAAGGGTAGGGAGTCGGGATGCGAAAGCTATTGTAAGACTTTCGACTGCCTGGCCTCTTAGGTACACCAGCCTCAGTAAATCTCACGCGGGACTTGGTGTTAGTCTTATCGTCTAACAGACTGGTGAGTGACGCTGTGACAGATCTCTGTGACAATGGAGAGGAGGCAGTATCTTGGATGCCCAGTAGTTCGTAAAGACCTGGGATGATGATCTGCATCAGCTTGTCCGATAAAAACTGGACAATCCTCAGACAAAAGCCGGCAAGCTGTTGTTTTGTCAGCTGTATTCCAGAAACAGAAGAAGTGTTTTAAAATGTTGCATAGTGTGTCTTTCAAAAGCTTATGAACAAGGTTAAACATTAGGCAGAGTTTTCATGGTAATCTGATTAAATTGTCAGTAACATGATCTTACCGGGTCAAACATGCCCTCACGAATCCCCCTCCATTGCCTGAAAACAATATTGTTATAAATGTTGTCATATCAGGATGCGTGGCAGAATTGTTTTTATTTAATTATTTGCCTGATCGTGAAGTTATACTTGCTTTGTGTCAGTTGTTTTGGCAAAATTGCAATGTGACAACTTTTCTAGCAATGAATTTTTTTTTCCGATTGATCAGTTTCTAATTTGATCCTATTTCCTTGAAGGTGTGATAGTACCAAAGAAAACAGAACATACTTCTCAGTTAGGTTTTGAAGGAAGTCCATAAGTGTCAGATGTTCCACATTGTTGAGCTTTCCCTCTTCTGTGGTTTCCATCACTGAGGTTGCTCTGCTCCTGGTACAATTGCTCTGCTCCTGGTAGAAATGTAATTATATTGCAAATAATCAAACTTAATAAACAACAAATATCATACTGAAATAATTATTAACTGTTAAAGAGTGGAGGAGCATTGGCAACGTTGGGCCAATTAAACAACTGCAACACAACAGAGATGGTTGTGGTATGTCAACATTGCCAATGATAGCATCACTATAACATTTTATTGGATTAATGTTGTAATATGAAATGACAAGGTCAACTTACCATCTCATTGACAGCTTCAGAGGTCAGGTGGTCATCCACCACACAGACAGGCAGGTCTAGAGACTGGGACAAGGCTCTATGGTCATAAGCAGGAGAGAATGGAAACAACATCAGAGCAGTCCCAATGGCAGAATCTAACCACTGTTTTCATGTCAAAGACTCACTTAGTAGTTAATACATGGCCACAAATAATGAGCGGTTCAAATAGATCGGCTGGGGACTTGACCCTACAAATGACTCCATGAATGACGCCTGACCTGCCCCATAACAAGTTCTTTCTTATTAGTCTCTCTCTCTTAATCTCCACACAAATATCTAACTGGACAGAGTGTAAGTGGCCTTACCTGACTCTCTGTGTCAGAAACATCATAGTCTTGTTGTTCTATGTCCTCCAGGGACATCTCAGCTACAGCAGACGGGGCAAAGCCCGGGATGATCTCTCAAACTGAAAATAATGACTGTTTATGTGAACTGAACCATTTACAGTGGCTTGCGAAAGTATTCACCCCCCTTGGCATTTTCCCTATTTTGTTGCCTTATAACCTGGAATTAAAATAGATTTTTGCACTGTCAACTGTGGGACCTTAGGTATGTGCCTTTCCAAATCATGTCCAATCAATTGAATTTACCACAGGTGGACTCCAATCATGTTGTAGAAATACCTCAAGGATGATCAAGGGAAACAGGATGCACCGGTGCTCAATTTCGAGTCTCATAGCAAAGGGTTTGAATACTTATGTAAATAAGGCATTTTAAATTGCAAAAATGTCTAAAAAACTGTTTTTGCTTTGTCATTATAGGATATTGTGTGTAGATTGATGAGGAAAATGTTGTATGTAATCCATTTTAGAATAAGGCTGTAATGTAAAAAATGAAATGTGTAAAAAGTCAAGGGGTCTGAATACTTTCCAAATGCACTGAAGCAGTCTATAAGATATATCTTATTACAGTTTAGGCCTACCTTGTTATTTTATTCCATCTGGCAATATCATATTAATGGATTAAATCTATTTAGTTTGTTTTGTTGCTAGTATTTTTATTAATTGTTTGAAAATACAAGTATTATCTACTTTCTGAAGGACAGCCAAGTTGATAGGCAACATAGAAGCTACAGACAATTATGACATCATTGGAACACATGCACGTGTCACAAACACCTTTAGCCCAAAAAAGCAGTGTAGCAGTGCTGCCCAAGCTGGGGGCAATACACTTTTATTAGGCTTTTATTCAGATTCACAAACAATGCTCTACTTGAAGTCAATGAGTAAACATGTAGCAACATGGCTGAGCTTTAACGTGTAAGTAGAAGTTGACACTAACCATATGTATATTCCTAAAATGCTTGCCCTAAATACCAGTCTAGAACCCAGGTATGTCTCCTGCTATTTATAGTATCTTTCAAGTACATCTTATTACAGTTTAGGCCTATCTTATTATTTTCTTCCATCTAGCAATATCATTTTAAGGGCAAATACACACACGTGTTGTAGGCCAATGAACTCCATAGTTTTAGTTATAGTCGTAGTTTTTCCAGGACAGCTACACCACCCGATGTTACAGGAAGGCCATAAAGATCATCAAGGACAACAACCACCCGAGCCACTGCCTGTTCACCCCGCTATCATCCAGAAGGCGAGGTCAGTACAGGTGCATCAAAGCAGGAACCGAGTGACTGAAAAACAGCTTCTATCTCAAGGCCATCAGACTGTTAAACAGCCACCACTAACATTGAGTGGCTGCTGCCAACACACTGACTCAACTCCAGCCACTTTAATAATGGGAATTGATGGGAAATGATGTACAATATATCACTAGCCACTTTAAACAATGCTACCTAATATAATGTTTACATACCCTACATTATTCATCTCATATGTATACGTATATACTGTACTCTATATCATCTACTGCATCCTTATGTAATACATGTATCACTAGCCACTTTAACTATGCCACTTTGTTTACATACTCATCTCATATGTATATACTGTACTCGATACCATCTACTGTATCTTGCCTATGCTGCTCTGTACCATCACTCATTCATATATCTTTATGTACATATTCTTTATCCCCTTACACTGTGTATAAGACAGTAGTTTTGGAATTGTTAGTTAGATTACTTGTTGGTTATTACTGCATTGTCGGAACTAGAAGCACAAGCATTTCGCTACACTCGCATTAACATCTGCTAACCATGTGTATGTGACAAATAAAATTTGATTTGATTTGATTAGATTTTAATCAGAGTTTATAATAAGGAAGGGGAATTCTGTAACAGTTTATTACATCAAAGGTATGGCAGCTATGGAGCATCATTTTCAAAACAATGTCCAAAACAGGAAATCATTGGATGTGATTCATTCGATTCTATGCAATTTCATCTTTGAGGACTGACATGGAAGCAACCATTACACAACCCTGAACTCAATAACCCCACCCCAGTTTCAGAAGAGATATCAAACCATATCTGGTCATATTGTATTACATACACCCAGGCTGTGCCTGGACAGTGATGGATGGCTATATGGAGCATCCTTGTCCATCATGTTCAGTGTGTTAGTGCTCTCACCACAGCGAGGCAGCAGAGTACCAGTTGAGGTAGGTGCAGGCAGAGCGTAGTAATTAAAGGCAGTGGTAGCCTATCCATCCCCATATCAACACCTGCAGCATCTCATGACACGCGCTCACACTCCCCCATTTACCACAACTTCCAAACTAACTGGACCTAAAACAATGTGTAACTTCGTGGCCATTCCAAGTCAGGATCACACCTAATACCAAATAGCTAAAGAGGATAAACCACAAATAAATTCATGTTTCCTAAAACAATGTGTAACTTCGTGGCCATTCCAAGTCAGGATCACACCTAATACCAAATAGCTAGAGGATAAACCACAAATAAATGCATGTTTTGTAGGGGGGAGTTGACGATTATGTGGCGGTTGTTTCACTATCGACGATGAAATTGCATTAAATCAAAAGAGTCAGACCCAATGATTTACTGTTCGTAAGGACAGAGTGACTAGTAATATTGAACATTAAGTCAAAATGTAGCTAGGGGAGTTCAAGATCCAAGATCACATTTTCTTTCTATGGATTAGCCCATCTGTCAAGTGTTGGTTGTCCAGTAAAAAACTCAAACTTCGAATTAAGATTATCAATCCGATTCTGTGATCAATGTGAATCTGTGAACAGTCTTGTGAATCTTTACTAGAGTCCCCATTAGCTAACGCTATAACGTTAGCTAATCTTCCTGTGGTCCAACACCAATTGATAAGACATTACAAACAATTACAAATGAAGACTTTACAAACATTTAACAAGTAGACAATACAGACAATTAAAATACCTGACATTCAACATTCAGTTGATGCTTTGTAGGTGATGCAATAGCTGTAAACTATAGAGCTCGTGGCCAAGGTGAGTTAAGTGGCTAGAGTGGTTTCCTGTATGCCCATGCTGCACATAGCCCACCCCAATGCACTGGTTAGCCTAGTAAACAAGCCTATACACCGCGACACTATTCACTGTTACAGTGGTCAGAGATCACAGCCAGAAGCCTACCACTACCAACGGGCTACAACTGTTCAGTATTGTTGTCTAATTTATGGACATCGTCTATGTGACTTTTTTTTAATTATCAAGTAGGCCCAACACAGCTTCAGAAGATGTAGGTACATGTATCCATTTTTCAGTTAGCATGGTCATGTTTCCTTTCACGTGAGAAATATTAACCAAAGCATCATTTTCCCTTGCTTATCTCCTTCAAAATACTGCAAGCAACAGAGCTATATAAATAATGACTGTATTGGCATGAGTCCATACCTTATTATTGACTTCAATTGGAGGTGCAATTCACTCCTTTTGACGAGTAGGTTTGGTCCTCATTTCCAGAGCAAATGTGCAACAGTTCTACACACACATATTTAACTGTCTGTTTTCATTACATCATCAGCTACCTTTGTTACATCACAAAGCCAGCTGGCTAAATCTGGCACATTTACAGAAATACAGTAGATTGTCCCTGTCAAATACATTTGATAAAAAATAAATGTCCAAAACAAACAGTGGTGGAAAAAGTCCTCAATCAGTCAGTTGTAAACAGTATGACTCAAGTAAATGTGAAAGTTGCCCAGTAAAATACTACTTGGGAAGTATTTGGTTTGAAATATTCTCAAGTATCAAAAGTAAAAATAATTTTAAAAATTAAGCAAAGCAGACAACACAATTGTATTGCTTTTTTTGAATGTAAGAATAGCCAGGGGCACACTCCAACACTTAGACATAATTTATAAACTAAGCATTTGTGTTTATTGAGTCTGCCAGATCAGGGGTAGGGGATGTTCTCTTGATAAATGTGTGAATTGGACCATTTTCCTGTCATACAAAGCATTCAAAATGTACTTTTGGGTATCAGGGAAAGTGGATGGAGTCAAAAGTACATTTCTGTCCTTTATGAATGTACTGAAGTTGTCAAAAATATAAATAGTTAAAGTACAGATACCCCCAAAACGATTTAAATCATTTTTACTTAAGTACTTTGCACCACTGAAAACAAACCTTTTCTAATGTCTCTATATCACTGGCTTGCAGGGTTTTCACCATTGACCCTTCATGTAATGGTATCGAAGTTCAAGATCCATCTTGGCTTAATGTAGGTAACAAGTATTGAAGGTGTATAACGTAAACTTTTGTTAGTCAACGTTCACGTTCGTAATGATAGTTTATTACACTTGTCTGAGCAGTCAAACTGGTATGAAAAATATCCCATTCATAATAGAAAAGACAATGTTCAGAATACCTGGAGTGACAATTGATGGAAAGGGTTTACAGCATTACAAAAGTTTGATTAAAAACGGAATATTTATTCACCCACAATTTATTCTTGGCGCACTCTTTCAACTTGAAAATTAAGTTATGTTCAAGGATATTTAGATTTTTGTGGCTTAAAAATAGAGTACAAACTCAGTCTGTACATCACTTTAATATTAATAACCAATGTCAAGGCATCATGATACAGAGAAATACATACAAATGCTACAGTCTACCAACATCAAATAAATGCTGATGACAGACATATTTATGCAAAAAACAGGGGGTAAATTAATTTAGATACAGTCACAAGCTCCAATCTGAATGGCAGCAGGGAGAATATGATGTGGACACCAAGGAACTTAATTCTCAATCCGCTCCACTACAGCCCTGTTGATGTGAATGGGGGAGTGTTCTGCCCTCCTTTTCCTGTAGTCCACGATCATCTCCTTTGTTTTGCTCATGTTGAGGGAGAGGTTGTTGTCCTGGCACCACACTGCCAGGTCTCTGACCTCCTCCCTATAGGCTGTCTCATCATTGTCGGTGATCAGGCCCACCCCTGTTGTGTCGTCAGCAAACTGAATGATGGTGTTGGAGTCGTGCTGGCCATGCAGGAGGGGACTATCCCCTGAGGGGCCCCCATGTTGAGGATCAGTGTGGCAGATGTGGTGTTGCCAAAATATAAACAAGAATAATGTTCATAAGTATGATCCCCAATCAGAGACAACAATAGATAACTGCCTCTGATTGGGAACCATACCACTCCAAACAAAGAAATACAGTGCCTTGCGAAAGTATTCGGCCCCCTTGAACTTTGCGACCTTTTGCCACATTTCAAGCTTCTAACATAAAGATATAAAACTATTTTTTTGTTAAGAATCAACAACAAGTGGGACACAATCATGAAGTGGAACGACATTTATTGGATATTTCAAACTTTTTTAACAAATCAAAAACTGAAAAATTGGGCATGCAAAATTATTCAGCCCCTTTACTTTCAGTGCAGCAAACTCTCTCCAGAAGTTCAGTGAGGATCTCTGAATGATCCAATGTTGACCTAAATGACTAATGATGATAAATACAATCCACCTGTGTGTAATCAAGTCTCCGTATAAATGCACCTGCACTGTGATAGTCTCAGAGGTCCATTAAAAGCGCAGAGAGCATCATGAAGAACAAGGAACACACCAGGCCGGTCCGAGATACTGTTGTGAAGAAGTTTAAAGCCTGGATTTGGATACGAAAAGATTTCATAAGCTTTAAACATCCCAAGGAGCACTGTGCAAGCGATAATATTGAAATGGAAGGAGTATCAGACCACTGCAAATCTACCAAGACCTGGCCGTCCCTCTAAACTTTCAGCTCATACAAGGAGAAGACTGATCAGAGATGCAGCCAAGAGGCCCATGATCACTCTGGATGAACTGCAGAGATCTACAGCTGAGGTGGGAGACTCTGTCCATAGGACAACAATCAGTCGTATATTGCACAAATCTGGCCTTTATGGAAGAGTGGCAAGAAGAAAGCCATTTCTTAAAGATATCCATAAAACACCAAACGTGGAAGAAGGTGCTCTGGTCAGATGAAACCAAAATTGAACTTTTTGGCAACAATGCAAAACATTATGTTTGGCGTAAAAGTAACACACCATCCCCACTGTCAAACATGGTGGTGGCAGCATCATGGTTTGGGCCTGCTTTTCTTCAGCAGGGACAGGGAAGATGGTTAAAATTGATGGGAAGATGGATGGAGCCAAATACAGGACCATTCTGGAAGAAAACCTGATGAAGTCTGCAAAAGACCTGAGACTGGGACGGAGATTTGTCTTCCAACAAGACAATGATCCAAAACATAAAGCAAAATCTACAATGGAATGGTTCAAAAATAAACATATCCAGGTGTTAGAATGGCCAAGTCAAAGTCCAGACCTGAATCCAATCGAGAATCTGTGGAAAGAACTGAAAACTGCTGTTCACAAATGCTCTCCATCCAACCTCACTGAGCTCGAGCTGTTTTGCAAGGAGGAATGGGAAAAAATGTCTGTCTCTCGATGTGCAAAACTGATAGAGACATACCCCAAGCGACTTACAGCTGTAATCGCAGCAAAAGGTGGCGCTACAAAGTATTAACTTAAGGGGGCTGAATAATTTTGCACGCCCAATTTTTCAGTTTTTGATTTGTTAAAAAAGTTTGAAATATCCAATAAATGTCGTTCCACTTCATGATTGTGTCCCACTTGTTGTTGATTCTTCACAAAAAAATACAGTTTTATATCTTTATGTTTGAAGCCTGAAATGTGGCAAAAGGTAGCAAAGTTCAAGGGGGCCGAATACTTTCGCAAGGCACTGTATATAGCATGGTGATATATAGTATGGTTATATAGTATGGTTAAATAGTATGGTTGTATAGTATGATTATATATATATTATGGTGATATAGAGTGTGGTAAGATATAGTATGGTTATATAGTATGATTATACAGTATGGTTATATAGTATGATTATATAGTATGATTAGGTGATTTAGTTAATTCAAACAGATGCCATTAATACAGGTAACGAGTGGAGGACAGAGGAGCCTCTTAAAGAAGAAGTTACAGGTCTGTGAGAGACAGAAATCTTGCTTGTTTGTAGGTGACCAAATACTTATTTTCCACCATAATTTGCAAATAAATTCATTCAAAATCCTACAATGTGATTTTTCTGGATTTTTTTTGTCATTTTGTCTGTTACAGGCCTCTCTCATCTTTTTAAGTGGGAGAACTTGCACAATTGGTGGCTGACTAAATACTTTTTTGCCCCACTGTATAGTGTGGTGGTATATAGTATGGTGATATATAGAATGTTGAGGTCACCCTGCTTGAGACTTAAAGTAATATTGCCCTTGCTCAACCAAGACCATGGTTATGGTAGAGTGGTTGGTTAGTAAGAACACTGCTTCGTGAGTGTGAAGTGTTGTTGTACAGAGGTCCCTGGGTACATGTCCAGAGCCAGACAGGGACAGAACTCACTCTGTTCCACTAAGTTCTGTGGAAGATTTGCTAACAGAGGAGAGTGGTTATGTATCTAAGTACAAATGTAACCATCAGAATAATGTTTATCTGTGTTCCTTGCTCCTTACTTACACATCCCATTATTGACATAGTCAAAGCCAGACCTTCTGTCTGTCTCTCCTTCTTGCTGGTTGACTAGAGTGGAAATCTATAGTATTGTATGGTTGACCTGGGATAGAGCTGAAATGTGGCCCGATGTAGTGTTGCCTTTGTACCAAACACCCTTACAGTCATAAACCTTTTCCCCATGTAATCGCCTCGACCTCAGTCTGGTGTTCGCTAACAGTATCTGAAGAGTCTGTATACCCAGTGGTATATAGTACAGTAGAGCACAGCAGAGTACAGCAGACTACAGTAGAGCACAGCAGAGTACAGCAGACAGAGTACAGCAGAGTACAGTAGAGTACAGTAGAGCACAGCAGGCTGTATAGTAGGAGAAGAAGAGGCCCTTTGGGTTCATTGAAATACATATTCATAATATTTCTGTTAACAATTTAATCTGCACCCAGATTAGTGTTCAATTTAATTTTCACCCAGATTAGTGTTCAATTTAATCTGCACCCAGATTAGTTTTCAATTTAATTTTCACCCAGATTAGTGTTCAATTTAATCTGCACCCAGATTAGTGTTCAATGTGATAGAACAAAACTCAGTACAGCACATGAATTAGAAAATGTTGTTACAAATTTGTGCCACGAGATGGTGGTAGATTATAAGTTTAAATAGCATGGACCTTTGATTTGTCTCTGGATAGAAATTGCCCTTGGGCACAGATCTAGGATCAGTTTACTCTCACCAAATCCTAACCTTTACCATTAGCAGTAAAAACACAAACCAGACCTGAGATCAGTGCAAAGGAGCCACTTCATCTTACCCCTGTAATTATATGACTCCTAACTTATATATACTGAGTGTACCAAACATTAGAAACACCTTCCTAATATTGAGTTGCACCCCGCCTTTTGCCATCAGAACAGCCTCAATTCGTTGGGGCATGGACTCTACAAGGTGTTTGAAAGCGTTCCCCAGGGTTGCTGGCCCATGTTGACTCAGTGCCGTGACGGGGGGAGACCCTCTCAGTCTTGGGCACTGTGTTTCTCCTGAGTACGTCTGTGGCCAGGCTCATGACCCTGGTGTCCCAGCAGTGTGGGCTTCCCGTCAGCTCCTTCAGACTGAGCTCTCCCACCGGCCTGCAACTCTACGACTGCAACCGGCTGCACGACTACACCATTGACCTGGGTATGGCCTTCCTTGTGCAGTAGATCAATCAGCTGTAATCGCAGCAAAAGGTGGCGCTACAAAGTATTAACTTAAGGGGGCTGAATAATTTTGCACGCTCAATTTTTCAGTTTTTGATTTGTTAAAAAAGTTTGAAATATCCAATAAATGTCGTTCCACTTCACGATTGTGTCCCACTTGTTGATTCTTCACATAAAAAATAAAAATAGTTTTATATCTTTATGTTTGAAGCCTGAAATGTGGCAAAATGTCGCAAAGTTCAAGGGGGCCGAATACTTTCGCAAGGCACTGTAGATCACCTAGATTGCCCACCCTAGTCACACCCTGACCTAACCAACCACTTTGCCTATTTGATGGTTAGTCTGAGGGCATAGCAGGATTTCATATAAGTGTCTAGATTAGTGTCCCGCTCCTTGAAAGAAGCAGCTCTAGCCTTTAGCGCGGTGTGGATGTTGCCTGTAATCCATGGCTTCTGTCGGGGATATGTACATACGGTCACTGTGGGCACGACGTTGTCGATCCACTTATTGATGTAGCCTGTGACTGAGGTGGTATACTCCTCAATGCATGTGGATGAATCGCAGAACATATTACAGTCTGTGCTAGCAAAACAGTCAACATATGACAACAAATGAATGCAATCTCATTTAATGAGGAAAATTATCTTGGGTTGGAGAAGCTTCTAGTGATGGCTCTATACATTCTGGTGAAAAGGGAGGGTTTGCGAGTCTTCTCTTCAGGTGGGAAGGAATATGCGATGTCATTTCCCTCTGGAGCAAAGGAGCCATGAGAATTTGTCCTCGACTCTGCAAAGAAAGACCATCCAGTATGTCATGGGTAACAATTCAGAGCAGAGTGCAATGTCTTTCCAAATGAATTAGTTGAACGCTAAAGTAATAATATCTTAGTCTTGAATGAGCAGCAGCAGGGCTTACCTGTAAAGTACACAGTAGGGGAAGTGTTCTGAGGCTGGTACTCCATAGACTTTTGAGGACAGTGGTTCTTTCTAACTTTCTTGGAACCCTGTTTGGTGGGAAAAGGCACATTAAAACAAACTGTTATATATCTTAAAGTACAGTATATCAACTGGAAAAAGGCAATACAATGCTAAAATACTGAATTATATAAACAAATAATATCTCATACATTCAAAAGCAGTGTTATTCATGAAAAATCTGTACTTATACCTTTATGTTAAAGCATATCTTGCTGAACATGGTTTTCTTGCTTTTCTTGGACTTGAAGATGGGGATCTGCTCTCCAGTACTGCTGGTGCTATCCCTTACCAAATCCAACATCCCTTCTACAATGTCACTGGTGGCCATGCTGGTACCGGACTCAAAAGAACATTTGGCATTGGCTTTGGTGATCATTTGATGACTTGAGCCAACTGATAAGGCATCCATCATTTTGTTGACCATGACCTTCGTGAGCTGATTCATTGTGTCACTATCCTCTGGCTTGCTCTGATTGAGCTGGATAGGAAAGACCATGCAAGTAGAGGTGCTTGGTTCATTCTGGACTGAAACATCAATGTTGATATTTTCATACTCATCTAACCACTGTTTTAGGAAGCCCTTCACTGTCTCTTCAGCAAATATCTGGAGAAGCTGAGAGGAGAGCTTCCTGGATATGGCACATTGTTCCTTTCCCCATTTCAGCCTTGAAAGAATGGAGTCTGAAGCACTTCTGGCTGCTGCCAATGTTAAGACCTGTGGAGTGCTGTGGCTGTCCTGAAGGGCTATCACTTTATCCACAAATTCATGACTGAACATGTGGATGGTCCCAGTGGAAATTATTTTTCTCAATTTCCTAACAGCAGATCGGAGGTTGTCAGGATGAAAAGCACCCTGTCCATCTTCCTGTGTGTTCTCAACACTTTCCACCATTTCATCCACTACCACCCCAGCAGCTTGCCTGACTTTGTCCACAAAGGATGGGGGAAGTAAGTTCTCTGTGTGAAACAAGTCCTGAATGATCATGTTTCTTACAATGGGGAAGTCACTCTGAGCAGATAATTCAGTGGGGATGGGAGTACCGGGCAAGGTGAAGTCCCATTCTGACTGCTTTGATTTTGAAGTAGGTGTTAGAGAGATGGAGGAGCGTGAAGAAGAGGTATTTCTTGTATTTTGGCTGTCAGCACTCCTACAACGGATCGTGCCAATATCCTCCAGCATGGATCCTGAGAGCTTAGTGGTTTTAGGTAGTAATTTGTGCGGAATGTCCACACAGGCATCGTTTCCACCAGGTCTAACACTGCTCTGGTTGACCTCAAGATGGCAGAGACTTGCTCTTTGTGAAGCAGGACTGCTTTGATATGTAAATATTGGGATTGAACCAAGTGTTGTGTCTGACATTTGAAGATCTTTTCTGAGAAACTCCGTAATCTTACTTTGCAGACTGTAGTAGATGTTACGAGCAACAGACCAGATCCTTTTCTCAGAAACCTGTCCAGTGGTGAGCAGGGAGGTTCCAGATACCATGTCAGATGATTGGGTGGTCTGGGTGAGCTCCTGCAGATCTTTCACTATGGTTTGTATAATATCAGTAGATGTGGTGGATGTAGATACAGACTGGAGGTACTTATCTGTTGTACCTTCCTCCACAACGTTAAATGATCTAGAGAGGACTTCACTCACTCCTTTCTCAGCTTTGGTTTGGAACTCATGACTAGAACGTTTTTGGAGGCTCTTTGTTGAAAGACTGTGGGAAGATGCAATGCCTTTGGAGGCAGCCGTGCTGCAATCTAGACTTACTGGAGAGGTTCGCTCAGGAGAACCTTGGAGACGTTCAAACATGTCTTCACATGGTGTTGGGGACCTTGACAAGGAGATGTCCTTCAGCTGAGACAGAACACCACCTACCAATATGTTGACCTCAAGGGACATATCAGATATTTTCTTTCCTACTGTGGAGAAGCAAGGTGCATTTGATGTCTGATCCTCGCATGAGGTCAAGATTGTTGAAATGACCTGTTTGGTACTATTGTTCATTAGACCCTCGTCTGTTTCAGTCCAGAGAAGTTTTGAACTCTCGCTGACACCCATGTGTAGAGTCACTTCCTGGTTCAAACTGGGCAAGTGAGGCACACTCTTACTAGCTTGCGTCAAGTTCTGGCTTGCCAAACCAAGGTACTCCTTAGTCACAAGATGTCCAGAGTCCTCTGTGGGTGTATGGCTAGACATTCTTCTCTGTACGTCTGACCTCCGCCGGTGAATGGTGAAGCCCTTTAATGTCTTCTTAATATTTTTATATAAACTAGTAGTAGCAGACCAGATCCTGTTCTTTCGCTTTTGTGCATTTTCCTGGAGGTCAGGTTCTCTCTCCTCTACTTCTGCAGGTTGCGCCGAGCTCTGCAGGTCTTCCACAAATGTGTCAATGATGCCAAAGGCAGCAGAATCCGCACAAATATCCTTTGACAAGGTTCTCTGGTTTTGAATGGAACAAGACCTGGATGCTACAGAATAAGCAGGCTGTGCACTAGTTAAGCTACTGGTGGACTTTTTAACTAGGAACTCACTCACTGCTTGAGTGGCATTTCTCTTAAATTCCTCACTTGAGAGTTTTCTAATACAATCTAACAGACTGGTCAAAGAAGCTGTGGCCTTACTTCTGCTGTCCTCAATTTGACAGGGGAACTCACATACTATTGGTGATGAGGCCCTGGAATGGGCAATATCCCCAAGCTGAGCCAGAACACCCTCTACAAATTTCTCTCTCTCAATAGAGAAGCCTGATCCTTTTTCTCCAACAGTGTACAGGGGGTCCTCCTTTGACATTTCAGTGTTGTACAAGACCAGAAGCTCTGAGATGACTTCTTTGGTGCAAGTTGTCAGAAGGAGCTTGCTTTCTTCTGACTCTGTTTTTGCCCAAAGAAGTTTTGAGCACTCACTTAGGCCTCTTTGTAAAGTAACTTCACCAGTGGACTCTGGCAACTGAGGCTCACTCTTACTGGGCCTATATTTCATGTCTAAGCAAGGAAGTGGAACTGTCTCCTTGAACTCAGCATTTGTGATGTTGTCATCAGATGTGACAATGCTCTTTAGGGCAAATCTCTGAAGCTTGTCGAAATAATCTTTCAAGTTGTTTTGGATGCTGTGGTAAATGTGAACAGCAGCAGACCAGGCACTCTTCTGTTGGGGACTCTCTTCAGATTCAGCCAAGGACTTCATATCTGACACGAAAGTCTTAACAACTACTGACGCTGCTGAGCCCACTGGGTGAATTGACTCTGTCTTTACAATGCCATACAATGTTTGACCTGATACAGCACCTGTTAACTCAGACTGAATGACTGAACTAGGAAAGCTCAAACTACTGACTTTTTTGTCAAGAACTCCACTCACTGCTTGTATTGCTGATGTTTGAAACTCCCGGCTAGAGAGTTTTTGGATGCTCTTAGATGTGAGCGTGCAGGAGGAACCAGATTCACTAATATTGTAGCTGCTCTCGTATTTCCTTATCAGGGCATCAAGATCCTCAATGAAGCCAACATGCGATGCCAAAAACGTGATCTTGTCCTTCAGATCTTCCAGCAAATTCTGTTTGTTCTCGTCAACAAAAGCCACCATTGTGTCAGAGATGGTGGTCATGACTTGCCCTGTTAGACTCTTGCTCTCTTGGTCAACTTTTTCAAGTTTAAAAGCCAGCTCTCTCACCATGCTCTCAGTCACCTTGGTCTGTGAGTCTCCCCTTACCGGTGTCACTAGAGAGGTTTGACTTGCGGAGGCACTCTTAACGACCACTGATAAGGCCGACTTGACATCTTTAGCCAACTCTGCCATTACAGCAGGGGTTAGCATCATAGAGCCTGCACTTCCAGATGGAGAATTGGACATGCATGCAAGTTTGGAGAGAGAACCTTGCAGGCTGTCCTGCACACAGGTGACGAGGGTGTCCTCTGAGACACCTAAGAGGACTTGTAGCGTCTCAGAGTTGGTTGTTTTCTTCTGCACATCAGACAGAGAGGTTAGAGTCCTTGGGAAAAAACCCCGCAGAAATCATCAAAGTCAAACAAATAATATGTAAGGCTGTGATGCACATTCAGTGTGTCAAATACATCTGCACCATTGAAAACAATGAGGAAAACGCTGCTGTTTCTCTGAGAAAAAACCTTAGTGTGACGTCAGCCTAACTGCTTAATTTCTAAAGCCCAATAAAATGTATTTTGTATAAGTCATTTGTATTGAAACTGGCGTGTAGATATCTATCTATCCTGGCAACATCTATCCTCTACAAAAATCCAAATTGCTATAAACTTCAAATACTGTAACTTCTAATAACTTCAAGGACAATCATAAATACAAGGCAGTTTGAAGAAATGTTAAAGGGAAATTTCTAAATGTTTCAACTTCATATTCATCATCTCCAGCACCACCCCAACATCAGCATATGTGAAAAACGGGCATTTCTATGTTTTGTAGTAAAAAAGAAAGAGGAGGATAAGTGTTTTCTATGACATCATCAACCAATTAGTAGGCAATGCCTACTCATAATTGGTTAAAATCACACCATGCACACTGATGATGTCATTAGAATCTAAAGCTGAGCATTTAACCAACATTTTTGTTATTTTTCGGTTTTTAAACAACTAATTGACCGACGTCGGCTCAATTATTTGAATTCCATATAGTTAATTTTTTTCTTCTTCTGTGAGCTCGATGCTCAGTTTCTGTAGAGATAAATCAGATCAAGCACGAACTATGCAATGTAGTAGGGAGTTGTAGTTTCCAACAGGCCAATATTCTACATAGTTTGGCACAGAAAATATGGCAATTAATTCCCATAATCCATTGCACGCCCACTTGCTTGTCCACTCTGTGTGGAGCAGATACGGAAACCTCATTGACTGAGACGGAGAGACGAGAGAATGCATGAGAGAGATAAAAAGCAGTTGCGTTGCGAGGATTCTCTACCTGGAAATACATGATCTAAGTGATTGACAGTTGGTGTTCAGCGGTCATAAAAGTAGGTCTTATTTACTTAGAAGAACTACTAAAATAGTGATTTTGTCAGACAGGATAAGCAGCAGCTCTATAGAGATGAGTTGATGACTTGGAATGAAATAATAAAGTCATCAAATAAATATTTTATATGAGAAAGTAAATTATGGTTGATAAGTCATAAACAGTAATGGACAGTCACTACCATCATGGGACTTTTATTCATTGTTTTATTATGTGTTGTTACAGCATTCAACACACATAATCCATAGTGCATTCAATGTCTAAAAAAAGTATTGAAATCCAAAACCGTGATTATTTTTTAAATATTTGAATCGAAACCAAACCAACCTCAAAAAGCACTAATTTCTCAGCACTATTGGAAACAGTTAAGTCCCTCTATATTTTTTTTACTACAAAGCATGGAAATGTGTAATTTTCACATATGGTGATGCTGGAGATGAATACGAAGTTGTTAAATTTCCCTTTAAGAACATACCTCATGGCCCCCTTGGGCAGGTAGCTTCCACTGCCCAGACTGCCCTTAGTCAGGTAAATCTCCTTGAACTTAAGTTGTGATTCCTGTTCTTCTTCCTCTTCCTGCTCCATACAGTTGGAGGAAGGGTAGGGAGTCGGGATGCGAAAGCTATTGTAAGACTTTTGACTGCCTGGCCTCTTAGGTACACCAGCCTCAGTAAATCTCACGCAGGACTTGGTGTTAGTCTTATCGTCTAACAGACTGGTGAGTGACGCTGTGAGAGATCTCTGTGACAATGGAGAAGAGGCAGCATCTTGGATGCCCAGTAGTTCGTAAAGACCTGGGATGATGATCTGCATCAGCTTGTCCGATAAAAACTGGACAATCCTCAGACACAAGCCGGCAAGCTGTTGTTTTGTCAGCTGTATTCCAGAAACAGAAGAAGTGTTTTAAAATGTTGCATAGTGCGTCTTTCAAAAGCTTATGAACAAGGTTAAACATTAGGCAGAGTTTTCATGGTAATCTGATTAAATTGTCAGTAACATGATCTTACCGGGTCAAACATACCCTCACGAATCCCCCTCCATTGCCTGAAAACAATATTGTTATAAATGTTGTCATATCAGGATGCGTGGCAGAATAGTTTTTATTTAATTATTTGCCTGATCGTGAAGTTATACTTGCTTTGTGTCAGTTGTTTTGGCAAAATTGCAATGTGACAACTTTTCTAGCACTGAACATTTTTTTCAGATTGATCAGTTTCTAATTTGATCCTATTTCCTTGAAGGTGTGATAGTACCAAAGAAAACAGAACATACTTCTCAGTTAGGTTTTGAAGGAAGTCCATAAGTGTCAGATGTTCCACATTGTTGAGCTTTCCCTCTTCTGTGGTTTCCATCACTGAGGTTGCTCTGCTCCTGGTACAATTGCTCTGCTCCTGGTAGAAATGTAATTATATTGCAAATAATCAAACTTAATTAACAACAAATATCATACTGAAATAATTATTAACTGTTAAAGAGGGGAGGAGCATTGGCAACGTTGGGCCAATTAAACAACTGCAACACAACAGAGATGGTTGTGGTACGTCAACATTGCCAATGATAGCATCACTGAAATGACAAGGTCAACATACCATCTCATTGACAGCTTCAGAGGTCAGGTGGTCATCCATCACACAGACAGGCAGGTCTAGAGACTGGGACAAGGCTCTATGGTCATAACCAGGAGAGAATGGAAACATCAGAGCAGTCCCAATGGCAGAATCTAACCACTGTCTTCATGTCAAAGACTCACTCACTCATTTGCTTTGTCAAACCTACCCCTTAGAATGACTTCGATATTAAAAACCCAGGCTTTCCTAAAATGTTTACCTCAGCCAGTCTAGAACCCAGGTGTGTCTACAAAACACATGTACTCCTCCATAAGGTTCATGGCTTGCCTATTGTTTTATCCCAGTACAAGAGGGGCAACTGGATTCAGGATTAAACACAAGCAGTCTTTAAGGTATATCTTATTACAGTTTAGGCCTACCTTATTATTTTCTTCCATCTGGCAATATCATTTTAAGGAATGAAATCTGTTTTGTTGCTAGTATTATTAGTAACTGTAGGAAAATACAGCTGTAAAGTACAAGAATCAGCTACTTTCTGAAGGGAAGCCAAGCTCATAAGCAATTTAGAACCTACAGACAATTATGACAAAATTGGAACGCATAAATGCGTCACAAACGCCTTGTGGTCACATGTTATTTTAGGGCGTGGCTCCGCATTCGTGAATTTGCGATTAATACTTTTCTCATGCCGAAACCGGATTAAATACATACCGGTAGTTAAATGACAAAAAATATGATATTCGCAATGTCATTAAGCAACAACAACAACAAAAACATAAATAGCTACTACAATTTCTAAACATGATTTTGTCATCAGTTCAGTACCATTTGTTTGATTTTGTGGACCCACGACTAGACTTTATCTATGTTAGCTAGTTGCTAGCGATGCTAGTCAGCATAGGCTGCTACGTGATAAACAGTTCGCGTTAGCGAATTAGCTACCTAGCTAGCCAGCCTAACAAACTGTCAAATCCAGTGGAAACCGATGCAACCCTGCTGCCAAATAAGGGCTAGCTCGATGACTCGATGACACTCTAACCACTAGGCTACTTGTCTTCATGAAGGGTTTCATGTGAGCCTGTTTGCATCCCTCCCAGCTGCCCACTGCATTGAGGCTAGGTAACACAGTGAGGTCCCCATGAGTTTCAACGCTTTAATAAGTGCTATCGTGCAGAAAAAGCGAATAAAATACTGGTTGATGAGCTAGCTAAGTTAGCAAGACGGGTATGACCGTTAACAGCGTGCATGCACAAATGCATGACGACACATTGAATATAAGTGAAGCAGGCATGCAGAACGAGATCGCCCCACCAAGCCAGATAGTAGAGGGGTACAACAACGCCGGGACACAGAGGCATAGCTCATACAATTATATTTTGTTCCAGTCAATGACAATACATGTTGAAAAATAAATACCTGCGTGAAATATATGGCATCGCATGCTAGTGCAAAGATAGCTTGCATGAATTTTTTTTTAAATCCGGTGACCACTAGATGTCCTCGTATATCCACATTTAGATCAACTGTACTTGATTTTTCATCAGTGCTGTGAATGACAAGCCCACTGAATCTAGTTTAATAATCTTTATACTTAGCAGGTAGAGGCATAGGTACTTCAAATCAGTGCTTAATTTGAGCAGGATCATGCCAGAACAGGATCCGGCACCGTTCCGTTCTGGACTGTTTTGTTCCGGAACCTACTTGGCCGAATCCGGTACCTCTCGTGCCATGAAAAATAATTTTCACTTTTTGCTATGTAACAATTATAATAAAAGCGATCAAAGTTCATTCGAGTTGCCTCTTCGTCAATTATCCTGCCCCCTCATCTCTCCAGAGTTGCACTTCATCATTTGTTTCCTTATAGAATCATAGCTGCATGAAGGGTTCTGGAGGAATTTTCTAAAGTTACGGAATTACTGCTGTCTGTTCAGAAATAAATTAAATCATTCAGAATAGCCTAATACGTCATGAGAAGCCCTATAATTTAGCTACAGAGGACCAATGGCCCCTTTTTTAAATAGCCTAGCTGCGGATTGTAGCCCAATAACAAAGAATAGCCTACAGTCGGGAACGCGAGGCAAATCTGTCAGTGAAAAAACAGCAGGCAGACAAAACAGGCCTTTTGCAATATTTCAAATACAATCGAGGGAAAACACAGATTGAAAAGCAATGACTCTTGCTGAAAAGATAAGACTATGCTGTAGACTACCAAAATATTTGATCAAAACCCAAACATTGTTTTACAAAACAGAGAGAGGGAGAGATAGCCTTTTGACACGAGCGCATCGACAATCTCCAGCGAGTGAGCTGCGCATCATTGGGTGAGTCAGTGAAACTGGAAAGCATTTTTAGGACTAATTTCCTCCTCATATTGTAGCCTACTATATGTTTCTCCACAAACCTAGGCCTATAGGCTATTGATGGATTCAAGACAAGGTCGTTTTTATTGATCTCAGATACTAAGTTTGTCAGTGTCAAAGTAGCCTGCCATTTCGATCATTTGTGCGGATTAAAAAAAGATAATGCCAAAGTCTCCAGTCATGTAAAAGGATGTAGAATTGCACGAAATGCGGTTTTAAAAAGGCCAACACTTTCCCGGACCCTAGGCTACTAAAAATGTTCCCCATGTGTTCACCTACTGTAAATGGCTCTACTCTACTGCTCTACCCAAATGTGATGATATGCGTTCAATGCTCTATTATAATAGGTGATCTTTTTTCTCATGAGTTCTGGTACCACAGAGCCCCCCCTCTGGCACCTCCCAATTTACAAATCAAGCTCTGCTTCAAATTTTTATTTTACAAGGCAAGTCAGTTAAAAACAAATTCTTATTTTCATTAAAGGCCTAGGAACAGTGGGTTAACTGCCTGTTCAGGGGCAGAATGACAGATTTGTACCTTGTCAGTTCAGGGATTTGAACTTGCAACCTTTCGGTTACCAGTCCAACACTCTAACCACTAGGCTACTTGTCTTCATGAAGGGTTTATGTGAGCCTGTTTGCATCCCTCCCAGCTGCCCACTGCATTGAGGCTAGGTAACACAGTCACCACAGATAAATCCATGATAACCAAAAACTTCAACAAGCATTTCTCAACGGCTGGCCATGCCTTCCTCCTGGCTTCTCCAACCTCGGCCAACAGCTCCATGGGAAAGGAAGATGATTCTAAGAAGCAATTTGTTCATTTGGCTGGTGTCAAGTAAAGTATGTGACTAGTACTTACAATAGGAGACATGGTTATGTGATGGGGTGATAGTACTTACAGTAGGAGACGTGATGGGGCGATCGTACTTACAGTAGGAGACGTGATGGGGCGATGGTACTTACAGTAGGAGACATGTGATGGGGCGATAGTACTTACAGTAGGAGACATGGTTATGTGATGGGGTGATAGTACCTACAGTAGGAGATATGGTTATGTGATGGGGCGATAGTACTTACAGTAGGAGACATGTGATGGGGCGATAGTACTTACAGTAGGAGACATGGTTATGTGATGGGGCGATAGTACTTACAGTAGGAGACGTGTGATGGGGCGATAGTACTTACAGTAGGAGACATGTGATGGGGCGATAGTACTTACAGTAGGAGACATGTGATAGGGCGATAGTACTTACAGTAGGAGACAGCCACGCCAGCAGTGCTTTGTCAACATTGTCCCATCACGCACTAGTGACTCCTGTGGCGGGCCAGGCGCAGTGCACGCAGCAGTGCCCGCTGACACGGTCGACACGGCTGGCTTCCAGGTTAAGCGGGCATGGTGTCATGAAGCAGTGTGGCTTGGCTGGGTTGTGTTTCGGAGGACGCACGGCTCTTGGCTCTCGCCTCTCCCAAGTCCATATGGGAGTTGTAGCAATGGGACAAGACTGTAACTACCAATTGGATACCACTAAATTGGAGAAGAAAAAAAAAGAAGTCACCTTGGGGGTTTGTGGTATATGGCCAATATACCTCCACGTTGCGTTGTGCCTAAGAACAGCCCTTGGCCGTGGTATATTGGCCATATACCACACCTCCTTGGGCCTTATTTCTTAATTGTACACATTTGGACACTTTTACAATTATTGTATGGTAAACATTGACATCTGCCTGGGTGGAACACCCTCCATAATGGGTGTCTGTGTGGGACACCCTCCATTACGGCTCCATCAGTGCTGAGCCCTCTCACTCTGATTGTATGGGACACTCAATTACGGCTCCTTGTGTTTCCAATCTTCTTCCTCTGGCAGGATTACTTCCACGTGCAACTGTCAGACGACAAGCAGGTGAGGCACTTCCTGGAGCTGAGCTATGCTGGTGCCATCCTTCGGGACAGCTGGGTCCTGACAGACGTTGGCATCACCCCTAGCAGTGCCATCTGCTGCCTGCTGAAGGTACCAGCCGAACACCTAGCTGTTTCTACCCGTGCTTGAAAATGCATATCAAAGTGAGCTGGCTATTGCTTGAAACAGCTTCATACTATCATTAACATAAAGTGTTTCAGATATAGTGTGGTAATATATAGTATGGTGATATATATATAGTGTGGTGATATATAGTATGGTTAAATAGTATGGTTATATAGTATGATTATATATATAATGGTGATATAGAGTGTGGTAATATATAGTATGGTGATATAGTATGGTTATATAGTATGGTGATATATATAGTATGTTTAAATAGTATGATTATATATATTGTGGTAATATATAGTATGGTGATATAGTATGATTATATAGTATGATTATATAGTATGGTTATATAGTATGATTATATAGTATGGTTATATAGTATGATTATATAGTATGGTTATATAGTATGATTATATAGTATGGTTATATTGTATGATTATGTAGTATGGTTAAATTGTATGATTATATAGTATGGTTATAATAGTATATATATAGTATGATTATATATATTATGGTTATATATAGTAAGGTGATATATAGTGTGGTGATAAATAGTATGGTTATATAGTATGGTTAAATAGTATGATTATATATATTATGGTGATATAGAGTGTGGTAATATATAGTATGGTGATATAGTATGGTGATATAGTATGGTTATATAGTATGGTTATATAATATGGTTATATAGTATGGTTATATAGTATGATTATATAGTATGGTTATATATATAGCATGGTGATATATAGTATGGTGATATAGTATGGTGATATAGTATGGTTATATAGTATGGTTATATAGTATGGTTATATAGTATGGTTATATATATAGCATGGTGATATATAGTATGGTGATATAGTATGGTGATATAGTGTGATTATATAGTATGGTTATATAGTATGGTTATATAGTATGGTTATATATATATAGCATGGTGATATATAGTATGGTGATATAGTATGGTGATATAGTGTGATTATATAGTATGGTGATATGATTATATAGCATGGTGATATATAGTATGGTAATATATAGTATGGTGATATATAGTATGGTTAAATAGTATGATTATATAGTATGGTTAAATTGTATGATTATATAGTATGGTTATATAGTATGATTATATATATTATGGTTATATATAGCATGGTTATATATAGTATGGTAATCTATAGAATGGTGATATATAGTGTGGTGATATATAGTGTGGTAATATATAGTATGGTGATATAGTATGATTATATAGTATGCTTATATAGTATGGTTATATAGTATGATTATATATATTATGGTTATATATAGTATGGTGATATATAGTATGGTGATTTATAGTGTGGTAATATATAGTATGGTGATATAGTATGGTGATAAAGTATGGTTATATATATAGCATGGTGATATTTAGTATGGTTAAATAGTATGATTATATAGTATGGTGATATAGTATGGTGATATATAGTGTGGTAATATATAGTATATTTATATATAGTATGGTGATATATAGTATGGTTATATATAGTATGGTTATATATAGTATGGTGTTATATAGTATGATTATATATGTATTATGGTGATATATAGTATGGTGATATATAGTATGGTTATATATAGTATGGTAATATATAGTATGGTGATATATAGTATGGTTAAATAGTATGATTATATAGTATGGTTATATAGTATGATTATATATATTATGGTTATATATAGCATGGTTATATATAGTATGGTGATATATAGCATGGTGATATATAGTGTGGTGATATATAGTATGGTTATATATAGTATGGTTATATATAGTATGGTGTTATATAGTATGATTATATATGTATTATGGTGATATATAGTGTGGTGATATATAGTATGGTGATATATAGTATGGTGATATATAGTATGGTGATATAGTATGGTTATATAGTATGATTATATAGTATGGTGATATATAGCGTGGTGATATGTAGTATGGTTATATAGTATGATTATATAGTATGGTTATATAGTATGATTATATAGCATGGTGATATATAGTGTGGTGATATATAGTATGGTGATATATAGTATGGTGATATATAGTATGGTGATATAGTATGATTATATAGTATGGTTATATTGTATGATTATATAGTATGGTTATATATATAGTATGGTGATATAGAGTGTGGTAATATATAGTATGGTGATATAGTATGGTTATATAGTATGATTATATATATTATGGTGATATATAGTATGGTGATATAGTATGGTGATATATAGTATGGTGATATAGAGTGTGGTGATATAGAGTGTGGTAATATATAGTATGGTGATATAGTATGGTTATATAGTATGATTATATAGTATGGTTATATATAGTATGATTAGGTGATTTAGTTCATTCAAACAGGTGCCATTAATACAGGTAACGAGTGGAGGACAGAGGAGCCTCTTAAAGAAGAAGTTACAGGTCTGTGAGAGCCAGAAATGTTGCTTGTTTGTAGGTGACCAAATACTTATTTTCCACCATAATTTGCAAATAAATTCATTAAAAATCCTACAATGTGATTTTTCTGGATTTTTTTCTCTCATTTTGTCTGTCATAGTTGAAGTGTACCTATGATGAAAATTACAGGCCTCTCTCATCTTTTTAAGTGGGAGAACTTGCACAATTGGTGGCTGACTAAATACTTTTTTGCCCCACTGTATAGTGTGGTGGTATATAGTATGGCGATATATAGTATGTTGAGGTCACCCTGCTTGAGACTTAAAGTAATATTGCCCTTGCTCAACCAAGACCATGGTTATGGTAGAGTGATTGGTTAGTAAGGACACTGCTTTATACTGAGACCATGGTTATGGTAGAGTGATTGGTTAGTAAGAACACTGCTTCGTGAGTGTGAAGTGTTGTTGTACAGAGGTCCCTGGGTACATGTCCAGAGCCAGACAGGGACAGAACTCACTCTGTCCCACAAAGTTCTGTGGAAGATTTGCTAACAGAGGAGAGTGGTTATGTATCTAAGTACAAATTTAACCATCAGAATAATGTTTATTTGTGTTCCTTAATCCTTACTTACACATCCCATCATTGACATAGTCAAAGCCAGACCTTCTGTCTGTCTCTCCTTCTTGCTGGTTGACTAGAGTGGAAATCTATAGTATTGTATGGTTGACCTGGGATAGAGCTGAAATGTGGCCCGATGTAGTGTTGCCTTTGTACCAAACACCCTTACAGTCATAAACCTTTTCCCCATGTAATCGCCTCGACCTCAGTCTGGTGTTCGCTAACAGTATCTGAAGAGTCTGTATACCCAGTGGTTTATAGTACAGTAGAGCACAGCAGAGTACAGTAGAGCACAGCAGAGTACAGCAGAGTACAGTAGAGCACAGCAGAGTACAGCAGACAGAGTACAGCAAAGTACAGCAGAGTACAGTAGAGCACAGCAGGCCGTATAGTAGGAGAAGAAGAGGCCCTTTGGGTTCATTGAAATACATATTCATAATATTTCTGTTAACAATTTAATCTGCACCCAGATTAGTCTTCAATTTAATTTACACCCAGATTAGTGTTCAATTTAATCTGCACCCAGATTAGTCTTCAATTTAATTTTCACCCAGATTAGTGTTCAATTTAATCTGCACCCAGATTAGTCTTCAATTTAATTTACACCCAGATTAGTGTTCAATTTAATTAATCTGCACCCAGATTAGTGTTCAATTTAATCTGCACCCAGATTAGTCTTCAATTTAATTTACACCCAGATTAGTGTTCAATTTAATTAATCTGCACCCAGATTAGTGTTCAATGTGATAGAACAAAACTCAGTACAGCACATTAATTAGAAAATGTTGTTACAAGTTTGAGCCACGAGATGGTGGTAGATTATAAGTTTAAATAGCATGGACCTTTGATTTGTCTCTGGATAGAAATTGCCCTTGGGCACAGATCTAGGATCAGCATACTCTCACCAAATCCTAACCTTTACCATTAACAGTAAAAACACAAACCAGACCTAAGAGCAGTGCAAAGGAGCCAGTTCATCTTAACCCTGTAATTATATGACTCCTAACTTATATATACTGAGTGTACCAAACATTAGAAACACCTTCCTAATATTGAGTTGCACCCCGCCTTTTGCCATCAGAACAGCCTCAATTCGTTGGGGCATGGACTCTACAAGGTGTTTGAAAGCGTTCCACAGGGATGCTGGCCCATGTTGACTCCAATGCTTCCAACAGTTGTGCCAAGTTGGCTGGATGTTCTTTGGGTGGTGGACCACACAGGAAACTGTTGAGTGTGAAAAACCCCAGCAGCATTGCAGTTCTTGACACAAACCGGTGCACCTGGCACCTACTACCCCGTTCAAAGGCACTTAAATATTTTGTCTTGCCCATTCACCCTCTGAATGGCACACATACACAATCCATGTCTCAATTGTCTCAAGGCTTAAAAATCCTTCTTTAACCTGTCCGCTCCCCTTCATCTACACTGAAGTGGATTTAACAAGTGACATCATTAAGGGATCATAGCTTTCACCTGGATTCACCTGGTCAGTCTTTGTCATGGAAAGAACCGGTGTTCATAATGTTTTGTTTACTCGGTGTATAAACACAACATAGGTATTTATGTAAAACAAGTGAATTTACTGAATGTCCATGGTCTTATACTTCAGCGGGAGCCGGTGGTGCGTGTGTTCAGTGCCGTGACGGGGGAGACCCTCTCAGTCTTGGGCACTGTGTTTCTCCTGAGTACGTCTGTGGCCAGGCTCATGACCCTGGTGTCCCAGCAGTGTGGGCTTCCCGTCAGCTCCTTCAGACTGAGCTCTCCCACCAGCCTGCAACTCTACGACTGCAACTGGCTGCACGACTACGCCATTGACCTGGGTATGGCCTTCCTTGTGCAGTAGATCAATGGTCCTCTGGCTCAACACCTTATGGATGTAACATAGAGACAAATGGACTGTATGGAACACATTCTTGGTTCATGGAAACCAGGAGGACAACCTGCATGTGTCTCTGTCTCCCAGGGGCTACTCTACGGTTGGACACCTGGGATGGGTGGGCGGAGTCCCTCAGAGGCTGCTTCCTGGGACACAGACTGACCGTCCAACGACACCTGTCTAGGGAGAGACCTGTGAGGAGGTCAGAATACACATCTACACACTGAACTGTATGATAGACTTACTATCAACAGTGATGGTACTGAACCTTTATATAGCTTACAATGATAGTACTGACCCTGTATATAGCTTACAATGATAGTACTGACCCTGTATATAGCTTACAATGATAGTACTGACCCTGTATATAGCTTACAATAATGGTACTGACCCTGTATTTAGCTTACAATGATAGTACTGACCCTGTATATAGCTTATAATGATAGTACTGACCCTGTATATAGCTTATATTCTCGTGTTTTTTTCCTTCATATGTTTTTTCTCTTACCCTGATATTTAATACTGCATTGTGGGAAAGAGCTTGCAAGTAAGCATTTTACTGTACTGTTTTATAACCCACTGTATCTTGTGAACTTGACAAAAAAAACTTGAAACGTGTTATAAATACATTGATTCTGTATTATTCCAGGTTCCAGCTCCGGGTGGCACTCTACATCGCTGCTTCTCTGGGCCACCTGGACCTGGCCGGCTGGCTGCTGGAGAGGGGGGTGCGTGTCATTGAGCCGGTGGGGGTTCACCCTTACCGTGAGTGGTGCCACCAGACGGCCCACCCCGACGTCGCCAAGTGTCCCGCTGTCGCCTCCATCGAGCTCGGCCAGCTCACCATCCTCAAACTCTGTATCGCCAGCAGCGTTCTGACCCTTGCCTGTCAGGATCCCCAGGGTCGTGACCCCCTGAGGATCGCCCTTCAGTACGGCCACAGGGAGTGTGTGAGTCACCTGGCCACCAAGCTGTGCTCTGTGGTGGTCCTCCCAGGTATGGCCCTGCCCATGCGGACATACCTCCAGATAAAGGGCTGGGTGAGGCTGGGGCAGAGGAGGGCAGCATCCAGGCACTGCATGGGCCTCAACAGGGCTCCGTTCAGGACCAGGGTGGGCGACACGGTCCTGGTGGACGGCTTCACCCTCCCCAAGATGTCTTCCAAGCCCAGGAGGAGTGAGGCCAAGGCGGGTATCAGGGTGATGTCCACAGCCTCTCAAAGTTTGACCCCCATCAACTGCCCATCTCATGTAACCTGCCAGCTCCGCGCCCTGGCATCCCAGGATAAACCTCTTCAACTACCGAAGCAACACCCTGTGGCCACGAGTGATGAAAGAGAGAAGAAGAGGGGATGTGGAGGGAAGGGATGTGAGGAGGATGAGAGTGGGGATCAGAACAGCAACCAATGGAGGAGCAGAGTCCCGCTCCCGCCCATTTCCAGAGACACCAATCTCAGACCTGTGTTTGCCTCGCCAAACTCCGCCCAGATACTCACCACCTCACTGGAGGCCTTTTCTCTCCACTGCGACCGCACACCCAGAGAAAACGCCATATACTGTTTGGCCTTGGCCAGGTTAGTCCAAGTTTAAATGACAGCTACGGTGAATATGAATATTTCTCTGGAGGTTTCTTATGAAAGGTGTGAATACTGTCAGAAGAAGCCTCCTATAATCAGTGGGGGGGGGGGGGGGGGGGGACACATGTAAAAGCTGTTTACACACTTTTTATTTTATTTTGTTCAAGCATTTACCCACCTTTTGTGGAAGATGCATTGAAAGTAGAGGGAGCGTTACTTCTTTAATCCTGAACGGCAATCAGCATTTACCAGTCAATGGTTTTACCACTACATCACTGCCTATGATATACCCTTATCCTCCCTGAATAGATTTCAGTACAAACAAATCATGAGCCAACCATCATGCTTAGAAGGTACATAATCAAATCAACTCAAACTTTATTTGTCACATGCGCTGAATACAACAAGTGTAGATCTTTCCGTGAAATACTTTACTTACAGGCCCTTAACAAACAGTGCAGTTCAAGAAGAGTTGAAGAGAATATTTACCCAATAAACTAAAGTAACAAATAATAAAACATTTGAACTTGTCCGGTGGCCATTTTATTAATTGTTCAGCAGTCTTATGACTTTGGGTTAGAAGCTGTTATAGGTTTACCCTAACAAGTCCTGAAACAAATCATGAGCCAACTATCATGCTTAGAAGGTATATAGTGTCAGTCTTATTGGTTCACCCTAACAAGTTGTTTCAGTATGGGGAGAGGATAGGATGTAAGGGCGCTTCATTAATGTATTGAGGCCATTACATATACAGTATTTCACAATGCTAGGACACAGATTTGGTCTCCTAACCTTGTTCTGGTTGATTGACTCTCTAACAGTGCCTTCACACAGAGACCATGGTTGCAGCAGCTGAATGTAGCGCGGACTCTGTCCAGGAGGAGTGCTCAGCACATTGGGTAGACACCAGGATCCTGGTCATTAGGCAGATTAAACATACTGAAACAAGGAGGGACAACCTGAAATTGTCCAAAAAGGAACTCTTATTTGAGTTTTTATTTTTTACAGTGAACAAGATGAGACTTTGGAACGGATGATGCCTGAAACAATGCGGACAACTTAGAATTTCGTTCCTTTGGATGAGGCTTATAGATATAGTCAGTACTGTGTTTGATTTGTGTGCAGAAAGTTTACAACGGCAGGCAGTGGATTCTCAGTCATTCCTCTCAAGGAACAAAAAACGTATCATATTTCACTGGCTATTTGTAGTAGCCAAATGTGAATGGAATTATTATTATTCTAGAATCATTCAGTTGACTGAATGTGACTGTGGTTGTGCTGTATGTGACTATGTGGTTGTACTGAATGTGACTATGTGGTTGTACTGAATGTGACTATGTGATTGTACTGAATGTGGTTGTACTGTACGTGATTGTAAGTGTTTGACATGGGTCTAATTGAGCCCCCCCCCCACACTTAACACTAGTTTTTATCCATAGAAATCCTCACTTGCTGATGAAGACCTATAGTGGTTGAAATCAATGTAAAATACAGTATGAACACTGCTGCCTTAAAACTATTTTATTAAGATGTGGATCATTATTGCTCATTTAAATGAGTCTGTGCAGTGTCAAAATAATACACCTGATACATAAGGGGGGAAAAAATGCTAAAAATACCACAAGACATGAAATAATGGCATTATGGGAAAATAATACATACTGTATTTCACGTAGAGTATTTGACAAATTCTTTATTTACGTTACAAAACTGACAACTACTGTGACGATGTGTTAGCACAGCATGTGTCATCATTCAGTCATCATCATAGACAAGTCAGTTAAGAACAAATTCTTATTTACAATGATGGCCAAACCCGGACGACGCTGGGCCAATTATGCGGCACCCTATGGGACTCCCAATCACTTGGGAGTGGGAAGGATACCAAATCCAATATCACACACTTCTTCCTTAGTATTCTGAGAACTGTCAGATAGCTGTGAGAGCTATGAGTGGATCGTGGACCCATGCATAAATGATAACTTTGCTGTAACTCAGTGGGGCAAGTAGAACGTCCGGGTTAGTGTATGTGCATTATCTGGACAGTTGATTGTCTTTGTCTCAAAGCCTTTCCATTTCTGGGGTATTGAAGAAGCTTCTGATCTCAACCTTGTTGACAGGTAAGAAACACTTGGTTAGTGTATGTGTCTTATCCAATGGGTTGTCAGGTGAACGTTGAAGATGCTTCTTGGAGGTGATCTAATGATGTCATTGAATCGATGTCATTGAGTTGCTCACTGGACAAGACAATTATTCACTGAAAATTAAATCTGTCTTTCATTTAACTTTTGTTGATACTTGATTGGCTATTTGCTGTCTTTTGAAAATACAAAAATAAATATAACTGTTTTATGAAGCACTTGTAGACATTCATTGTTTTCAAAATCATATTTTCAGCAAAACAGATACATACGTTTACAATATGACATCAAATCAAATAAAAATAAAGTAAGTGATATGTAAATGATTGGCAAAAGGCTCCAACCACCCAAGTCATAGACTGTTCACTCTGCTACCACATGGCAAGCGATACGAGAGCACCAATTCTGGGACAAAAGGCTCCTTAACAGCTTCTACCCCCAAGTCATAAGACTGCTGAACAGCTTCTACCTCCAAGTCATTAGACTGCTGAACAGCTTCTACCTCCAAGTCATTAGACTGCTGAACAGCTTCTACCCCCAAGTCATTAGACTGCTGAACAGCTTCTACCCCCCAAGTCATTAGACTGCTTAACAGCTTCTACCCCAAAGCCATTAGACTGCTGAACAGCTTCTACCCCCAAGCCATTAGACTGCTGAACAGCTTCTACCCCCAAGTCATTAGACTGCTGAACAGCTTCTACCTCCAAGTCATTAGACTGCTGAACAGCTTCTACCCCCAAGTCATTAGACTGCTGAACAGCTTCTACCCCAAAGCCATTAGACTGCTGAACAGCTTCTACCCCCAAGTCAGACTGCTGAACAGCTTCTACCTCCAAGTCATTAGACTGAAGAACAGCTTCTACCCTCAAGCCATCAGACTGCTGAACAGCTTCTATCCCAAAGCCATTAGACTGCTGAACAGCTTCTACCCCCAAGCCACCAGACTGCTGAACAGGTTCTACCCCCAAGCCATTAGACTGCTGAACAGTTTCTACCCCAAAGCCATTAGACTGCTGAACAGCTTCTACCCCAAAGCCATAAGACTGCTGAACAGCTTCTACCCCCAAATCATTAGACTGCTGAACAGCTTCTACCTCCAAGTCAGACTGCTGAACAGCTTCTACCCCCAAGTCATTAGACTGCTGAACGTTAATTAAATGGCCACCTGCACTATTTGCATTGACCCCCTTTGTTATTGATGTATTTTTCTAATTGTTTTCCACTGACTCTCTTGAATTGGCTCGATGCACACTCACTACACTCTACCCACACATTCACTGTGACACTGACCGACTTTCACACTAGCTGCTGCTACTGTGTTTATTATCTATCCTGATTGCCTAGTCACTTTTACCCTTACCTACATGTACATACTGTATTACCTCAACTACCTCCCACCCATGCACATTGACTCGGTACTGGTACTCCTTGTATATAGCCTTGTTATTGTTATTGTGTTACTATTTAGAAAATATTTTCTTAATTTTTAACTCTGCATTGTTGGGAATGGGCTCGTAATAAAGCATCTCACAGTTGTTTTCGGCGTATGTGACCAATACAATTAGATTCTCATCTGAACAAATGAATGCTCTCGTTGTTATAATGAGGAATTTATTTAAATAATTTGGTTTTCCTTGAAGATTTGAATGGGCTGAGAAAGCCTTTTGTGATGGATCTAGACAATCTGGTGAAAAGGGAGGGTTTGCGACTCTTCTCTTCAAGTGGGAAGGACGATGCGATATCATAAATTCCCTCTGGAGAAAAGGAGCCATGAGATGTTGTCATCGTCTCTGCAACGAAAGACCATCCAGCATGCCATCAATTTACATTTTTACTCATGTATCAGACACTCTTATCCAGAGAGACTTACAAGGAGCAATTAGGATTAAGTGCCTTGCTCAAGAGCACATTGACAGATTTTGCCTCGTGAACTCAGGGATTCTGAACCAGCAACCTATCGGTTACTGGCCCAACCTCTTAACCCACTAGGCTACCACCCAGCCCACAGTACAGTATGTCATAGGTAACAACTCAGAGGAGTACAACGTCTTTCCAAATGAATTAGTGGAATGGTAAAGGGATAATGTCTCAGTCTTGACTGAGCAGCAGCCTAAACAGCAGCAGGGCTTACCTGTAAAGTACACAGTAGGGGAAATGTTCTGAGGCTGGTACTCCAGAGACTCTTGAGGACAGAGGTTCTTACTAACATTATTGGAACCCTGGTTGGTGGGAAAAGGCACATTAAAACAAACTGAAATGTTTTCGATATCTTAAAGTACAGCATATCAACTGCAAAGAAGCAGTGCAATGCCATGACACAAAGAATCATATAAAAGGTCAACAGCAGTGTTATTCATGAAAGATGTATGTGTACTATACCTTTGTATTGAAGGTGAGGACCTGCTCTCCAGTACTGCTGATGGTATCCCTTTCCAAATCAAACACGCCTTCTACAATGTCACTGGTGGCCACGCTGGTAGCGGACTCAAAATAACATTTAGCAGTGGCTTTGGTGATCATTTGAAGAATGACCATGCAAGTAGAAGTCTTTGGATCGTTCTGGACTGAAACATCAAAGTTTATGTTTTCATACTCATCTGACCACTGTCTCAGGAAGCACTTCACTGTCTCTTCAGCAAATATCTGGAGAAGCTGAGAGGAGAGCTCCTTGGATATGGCACATTGTTCCTTTCCCCATTTCAGCCTTGAAAGAATGGAGTCTGAAGCACTTTTGGCTGCTTCCAATGTTAAGACCTGTGGAGTGCTGTGGCTGTCCTGAATGGCTATCACTTTATCCACCAATTCATGGCTGAAAATGTGGATGGTCCAAGTGGAAATGATTTTTCTCAATTTCCTAACAGCAGATCGGAGGTCGTCAAGATGAGAAGCACCCTGTCCATTTTCCTGTGTGTTCTCAACACTTTCCACCATAATGTCCACTACCACCCCAGCAGCTTGCCTGACTTTGTCCACAAAGGTTACAGGAAGTAAGTCCTCTGTGTGAAAGAAGTCCTCAATGATTGTGTTTCTAACAATGGGAAAGTCAATCTGAGCAGGAAACTCAGTGGGGATGGGAGTCCCGGGTAAAGCAAAGTGCCATTTCGACTGCCTTAATTTTGAAGTAGGTGTTAGAGAGATAGAAGAGCGTGAAGAAGAGGTATTTCTTGTATTTTGGCTGTCAGCACTCCTACAACGGATCGTGTCAATATCCTCCAGCATGGATCCTGAGAGCTCAGTGGTTTTAGGTAGTAATTTGTGCGGAATGTCCACACAGGCATCGTTTCCACCAGGTGTAACACTGCTCTGGTTGACCTCAAGATGGCAGAGACTTGCTCTTTGTGATGCAGGACTGCTTTGATACGTAAAGATTTGGATTGAACCAAGTGTTGTGTCTGATCTTTGAAGATCTTTTCTGAGAAACTCCGTAATCTTACTTTGCAGACTGTAGTAGATGTTACGAGCAACAGACCAGATCCTTTTCTCAGAAACCTGTCCAGTGGTGAGCAGGGAGGTTCCAGATACCATGTCAGATGATTGGGTGGTCTGGGTGAGCTCCTGCTGGTCTTTCACCATGGTTTGTATAATATCAGTAGATGTGGTGGATGTAGATACAGACTGAAGGTACTGTTCTGTTGTACCTTCCTCCACAATGTTAAATGATCTAGAGAGGACCTCACTCACTCCTTTCTCAGCTTTAGTTTGGAACTCATGACTAGAGAGTTTTTGGAGGCTCTTTGTAGAAAGACTGTGGGAAGATGCAATGCCTTTGGAGGCAGCCGTGCTGCAATCTAGACTTACTGGAGAGGTTCGCTCAGGAGAACCTTGGAGACGTTCAAACATGTCTTCACATGGTGTTGGGGACCTTGACAAGGAGATGTCCTTCAGCTGAGACAGAACACCACCTACCAACATGTTGACCTCAAGGGACATATCAGATATTTTCTTTCCTACTGTGGAGAAGCAAGGTGCATTTGATGCCTGATCCTCGCATGAGGTCAAGATTGTTGAAATTACCTCTTTGGTACTATTGGTCAGTAGAGCCTCGTCTGTTTCAGTCCAGAGAAGTTTTGAACTCTCGCTGACACCCCTGTGTAGAGCCACTTCAAGGTTCAAACTGTGCAAGTGAGGCACACTCTTACTAGCTTGCCTCAAGTCCTGGCTTGCCAAACAAATGTGCTCCTTAGTCCCAAGATGTCCAGAGTCCTCTGTGGGTATATGACTAGACGTTCTGCTCAGCATGTCTGACCTCCGCTGATGAATGATGAAGTCCTTTAATGTCTTCTGAATATTGTTATATAAACTAGTGGTAGCAGACCAGATCCTGCTCTGTAGCTTTTGTGCATTTTCCTGGAGGTCAGGTTCTCTCTCCTCTACTTTTGCAGGTTGCGCCAAGCTCTGCAGGTCTTCCACAAATGTTTCAATGATGCCAAAGGCAGCAGAATCCGCACAAATATCCTTTGACCATGTGTACTGGTTTTGAATGGAACAAGACCTGGATGCTACAGAATAAGCAGGCTGTGCACTAGTTAAGCTACTGGTGGACTTTTTAACTAGGAACTCACTCACTGCTTGAGTGGCATTTCTCTTAAATTCCTCACTTGAGAGTTTTCTAATACAATCTAACAGACTGGTCAAAGAAGCTGTGGCCTTACTTCTGCTGTCCTCAATTTGACAGGGGAACTCACATACTATTGGTGATGAGGCCCTGGAATGGGCAATATCCCCAAGCTGAGCCAGAACACCCTCTACAAATTTCTCTCTCTCAATAGAGAAGCCTGATCCTTTTTCTCCAACAGTGTACAGGGCGTCCTCCTTTGACATTGCAGTCTTGTACAAGACCAGAAGCTCTGAGATGACTTCTTTGGTGCAAGTTGTCAGAAGGAGCTTGCTTTCTTCTGACTCAGTTTTTGCCCAAAGAAGTTTTGAGCACTCACTTAGGCCTCTTTGTAAAGTAACTTCACCAGTGGACTCTGGCAACTGAGGCTCACTCTTACTGGGCCTATATTTCATGTTTAAGCAAGGAAGTGGAACTGTCTCCTTAAACTCAGCATTTGTGATGTTATCATCAGATGTGACAATGCTCTTTAAGGCACATCGCTGAAGCTTGCCGAAATAATCTTTCAAGTTGTTTTGGATGCTGTGGTAAATGTGAACAGCAGCAGACCAGGCACTCTTCTGTTGGGGACTCTCTTCAGATTCAGCCAAGGACTTCATATCTGACACGAAAGTCTTAACAACTACTGACGCTGCTGAGCCCACTGGGTGAATTGACTCTGTCTTTACAATGCCAGACAATGTTTGACCTGATACAGCACCTGTTAACTCAGACTGAATGACTGAACTAGGAAAGCTCAAACTACTGACTTTTTTGTCAAGAACTCCACTCACTGCTTGTATTGCTGATGTTTGAAAGTCCCGGCTAGAGAGTTTTTGGATGCTCTTAGATGTGAGCGTGCAGGAGGAACCAGATTCACTAATATTGTAGCTGCTCTCGTATTTGCTTATCAGGGCATCAAGATCCTCAATGAAGCCAACATGCGATGCCAAAAACGTGATCTTGTCCTTCAGATCTTCCAGCAAATTCTGTTTGTTCTCGTCAACAAAAGCCACCATTGTGTCAGAGATCATGGTCATGACTTGCCCTGTTAGACTCTTGCTCTCTTGGTCAACTTTTTCAAGTTTAGCAGCCAGCTCTCTCACCATGCTCTCAGTCACCTTGGTCTGTGAGTCTCCCCTTACCGGTGTCACTACAGAGGTTTGGCTAGCGGAGGCACTCTTAACGACCACTGATAAGGCCGACTTGACATCTTTAGCCAACTCTGCCATTACAGCAGGGGTTAGCATCATAGAGCCTGCACTTCCAGATGGAGAATTGGACATGCATGCAAGTTTGGAGAGAGAACCTTGCAGGCTGTCCTGTACACAGGTGACAAGGGTGTCCTCTGAGACACCTAAGAGGACTTGTAGCGTCTCAGAGTTGGTTGTTTTCTTCTGCACATCAGACAGAGAGGTTAGAGTCCTTGGGAAAAAAACCGCAGAAATCATCAAAGTCAAACAAATAATATGTAAGGCTGTGATGCACATTCAGTGTGTCAAATACATCTGCACCATTGAAAACAATGAGGAAAACGCTGCTGTTTCTCTGAGAAAAAACCTTAGTGTGATGTCAGCCTAACTGCTTAATTTCTAAAGCCCAATAAAGTGTATTTTGTATAAGTCATTTGTATTGAAACTGGCCTGTAGATATCTATCTATCCTGGCAATATCTATCCTCTACAAAAATCCAAATTGCTATAAACTTCAAATACTATAACTTCTAATAACTTCAAGGACAATCATAAATACAAGGCAGTTTGAAGAAATGTTAAAGGGAAATTTCTAAATGTTTCAACTTCATATTCATCATCTCCAGCACCACCCCAACATCAGCATATGTGAAAAACGGGCATTTCTATGTTTTGTAGTAAAAAAGAAAGAGGAAGATAAGTGTTTTCTATGACATCATCAACCAATTAGTAGGCAATGCCTACTCATAATTGGTTAAAATCACACGATGCACACTGATGATGTCATTAGAATCTAGAGCTGAGCATTTAACCAACATTTTTGTTATTTTTCGGTTTTTAAACAACTAATTGACCGACGTCGGCTCAATTATTTGAATTCCATATAGTTAATTTTTTTCTTCTTCTGTGAGCTCGATGCTCAGTTTCTGTAGAGATAAATCAGATCAAGCACGAACTATGCAATGTAGTAGGGAGTTGTAGTTTCCAACAGGCCAATATTCTACATAGTTTAGCACAGAAAATACGGCAATTAATTCCCATAATCCATTGCACGCCCACTTGCTTGTCCAGTCTGTGTGGAGCAGATATGGAAACCTCATTAACTGAGACGGAGAGACGAGAGAATGCATGAGAGAGATAAAAAGCAGTTGCGTTGCGAGGATTCTCTACCTGGAAATACATGATCTAAGTGATTGACAGTTGGTGTTCAGCGGTCATAAAAGTAGGTCTTATTTACTTAGAAGAACTACTAAAATAGTGATTTTGTCAGACAGAATAAGCAGCAGCTCTATAGAGATGAGTTGATGACTTGGAATGAAATAATAAAGTCATCAAATAAATATTTTATATGAGAAAGTAAATGATGGTTGATAAGTCATTAACACTAATGGACAGTCACTACCATCATGGGACTTTTATTCATTGTTTTATTATGTGTTGTTACAGCATTCAACACACATAATCCATAGTGCATTCAATGTCTAAAAAAAGTATTGAAATCCAAAACCGTGATTATTTTTTAAATATTTGAATGGAAACCAAACCAACCTCAAAAAGCACTAATTTCTCAGCACTATTGGAAACAGTTACGTCCCTCTATATTTTTTTTACTACAAAGCATGGAAATGTGTAATTTTCACATATGGTGATGCTGGAGATGAATATGAAGTTGTTAAATTTCCCTTTAAGAACATACCTCATGGCCCCCTTGGGCAGGTAGCTTCCACTGCCCAGACTGCCCTTAGTCAGGTAAATCTCCTTGAACTTAAGTTGTGATTCCTGTTCTTCTTCCTCTTCCTGCTCCATACAGTTGGAGGAAGGGTAGGGAGTTGGGATGCGAAAGCTATTGTAAGACTTTCGACTGCCTGGCCTCTTAGGTACACCAGCCTCAGTAAATCTCACGCGGGACTTGGTGTTAGTCTTATCGTCTAACAGACTGGTGAGTGACGCTGTGAGAGATCTCTGTGACAATGGAGAAGAGGCAGCATCTTGGATGCCCAGTAGTTCGTAAAGACCTGGGATGATGATCTGCATCAGCTTGTCCGATAAAAACTGGACAATCCTCAGACACAAGCCGGCAAGCTGTTGTTTTGTCAGCTGTATTCCAGAAACAGAAGAAGTGTTTTAAAATGTTGCATAGTGCGTCTTTCAAAAGCTTATGAACAAGGTTAAACATTAGGCAGAGTTTTCATGGTAATCTGATTAAATTGTCAGTAACATGATCTTACCGGGTCAAACATGCCCTCACGAATCCCCCTCCATTGCCTGAAAACAATATTGTTATAAATGTTGTCATATCAGGATGCGTGGCAGAATTGTTTTTATTTAATTATTTGCCTGATCGTGAAGTTATACTTGCTTTGTGTCAGTTGTTTTGGCAAAATTGCAATGTGACAACTTTTCTAGCACTGACCATTTTTTTCAGATTGATCAGTTTCTAATTTGATCCTATTTCCTTGAAGGTGTGATAGTACCAAAGAAAACAGAACATACTTCTCAGTTAGGTTTTGAAGGAAGTCCATAAGTGTCAGATGTTCCACATTGTTGAGCTTTCCCTCTTCTGTGGTTTCCATCACTGAGGTTGCTCTGCTCCTGGTACAATTGCTCTGCTCCTGGTAGAAATGTAATTATATTGCAAATAATCAAACTTAATTAACAACAAATATCATACTGAAATAATTATTAACTGTTAAAGAGGGGAGGAGCATTGGCAACGTTGGGCCAATTAAACAACTGCAACACAACAGAGATGGTTGTGGTACGTCAACATTGCCAATGATAGCATCACTGAAATGACAAGGTCAACTTACCATCTCATTGACAGCTTCAGAGGTCAGGTGGTCATCCATCACACAGACAGGCAGGTCTAGAGACTGGGACAAGGCTCTATGGTCATAACCAGGAGAGAATGGAAACATCAGAGCAGTCCCAATGGCAGAATCTAACCACTGTCTTCATGTCAAAGACTCACTCACTCATTTGCTTTGTCAAACCTACCCCTTAGAATGACTTCGATATTAAAAACCCAGGCTTTCCTAAAATGTTTACCTCAGCCAGTCTAGAACCCAGGTGTGTCTACAAAACACATGTACTCCTCCATAAGGTTCATGGCTTGCCTATTGTTTTATCCCAGTACAAGAGGGGCAACTGGATTCAGGATTAAACACAAGCAGTCTTTAAGGTATATCTTATTACAGTTTAGGCCTACCTTATTATTTTCTTCCATCTGGCAATATCATTTTAAGGAATGAAATCTGTTTTGTTGCTAGTATTATTAGTAACTGTAGGAAAATACAGCTGTAAAGTACAAGAATCAGCTACTTTCTGAAGGGAAGCCAAGCTCATAAGCAATTTAGAACCTACAGACAATTATGACAAAGTTGGAACGCATGAATGCGTCACAAACGCCTTGTGATCACATGTTATTTTAGGGCGTGGCTCCGCATTCGTGACCGGTTCTCATATTTCTTTTTCCCGGTATCCGTTAGTGCTGGAATTTGCGATTAATACTTTTCTCATGCCGAAACCGGATTAAATAAATACCGGTAGTTAAATGACAAAAAATATGATATTCGCAATGTCATTAAGCAACAACAACAACAAAAACATAAATAGCTACTACAATTTCTAAACATGATTTTGTCATCAGTTCAGTACCATTTGTTTGATTTTGTGGACCCACGACTAGACTTTATCCATGTTAGCTAGTTGCTAGCGATGCTAGTCAGCATAGGCTGCTACGTGATAAACAGTTCGCGTTAGCGAATTAGCTACCTAGCTAGCCAGCCTAACAAGCTGTCAAATCCAATGGAAACCGATGCAACCCTGCTGCCAAATAAGGGCTAGCTCGATGACCCGTGGTAACAGTGGGGTCCCCATGAGTTTCAAGGCTTTAATAAGTGCTATCGTGCAGAAAAAGATAATAAAATACTGGTTGATGAGCTAGCTAAATTAGCTAGCAAGACGGGTATGACCGTTAACAGCGTGCATGCACAAATGCATGACGACACATTGTATCTCAGTGAAGCAGGCATGCAGAACGAGATCGCCCCACCAAGCCAGATAGTAGAGGGGTACAACAACGCCGGGACACAGAGGCATAGCTCATACAATTATATTTTGTTCCAGTCAATGACAATACATGTTGAAAAATAAATACCTGCGTCAAATATATGGCATCACATGCTAGTGCAAAGATAGCCTGCATGAATTTTAAAATAAATCCGGTGACCACTAGATGGCCTCGTATATCCACATTTAGATCAAATATACTTGATTTTTCATCAGTACTGTGAATGACAAGCCCACTGAATCTAGTTTAATAATCTTTATACTCAGCAGGTAGAGGCCTAGGTACTTCAAATCAGTGCTTAATTTGAGCAGGATCATGCCAGAACAGGATCCGGCACCGTTCCGTTCTGGACTGTTTTGTTCCGGAACCTACTTGGCCGAATCCGGTACCTCTCGTGCCATGAAAAATAATTTTCACTTTTTGCTATGTAACAATTATAATAAAAGCGATCAAAGTTCATTCGAGTTGCCTCTTCGTCAATTATCCTGCCCCCTCATCTCTCCAGAGTTGCACTTCATCATTTGTTTCCTTATAGAATCATAGCTGCATAAAGGGTTCTGGAGGAATTTTCTAAAGTTACGGAATTACTGCTGTCTGTTCAGAAATAAATTAAATCATTCAGAATAGCCTAATACGTCATGAGAAACCCTATAATTTAGCTACAGAGGACCAATAGCTTCTTTTTTAAATAGCCTAGCTGCGGATTGTAGCCCAATAACAAAGAATAGCCTACAGTCGGGAACGCGAGGCAAATCTGTCAGTGAAAAAACAGCACGCAGACAAAACAGGCCTTTTGCAATATTTCAAATACAATCGAGGGAAAACACAGGTTGAAAAGCAATGACTCTTGCTGAAAAGATAAGACTATGCTGTAGACTACCAAAATATTTGATCAAAGCCCAAACATTGTTTTACAAAACAGAGAGAGGGAGAGATAGGCTTTTGACACGAGCGCATCGACAATCTCCAGCGAGTGAGCTGCGCATCATTGGGTGAGTCAGTGAAACTGGAAAGCATTTTTAGGACTAATTTCCTCCTCATATTGTAGCCTACTATATGTTTCTCCACAAACCTAGGCCTATAGGCTATTGATGGATTCAAGACAAGGTCGTTTTTATTGATCTCAGATACTAAGTTTGTCAGTGTCAAAGTAGCCTGCCATTTCGCTCATTTGTGCGGATTAAAAAAAAGATAATGCCAAAGTCTCCAGTCATGTAAAAGGATGTAGAATTGCACGAAATGCGGTTTTAAAAAGGCCAACACTTTCCCAGACCCTAGGCTACTAAAAATGTTCCCCATGTGTTCACCTACTGTAAATGGCTCTACTCTACTCAAATGTGATGATATGCGTTCAATGCTCTATTATAATAGGTGATCTTTTTTCTCATGAGTTCTGGTACCACAGAACCCCCCCTCTGGCACCTCCCAATTTACAAATTAAGCTCTGCTTCAAATTTTTATTTTACAAGGCAAGTCAGTTAAAAACAAATTCTTATTTTCATTAAAGGCCTAGGAACAGTGGGTTAACTGCCTGTTCAGGGGCAGAATGACAGATTTGTACGTTGTCAGTTCAGCGATTTGAACTTGCAACCTTTCGGTTAGTAGTCCAACACTCTAACCACTAGGCTACTTGTCTTCATGAAGGGTTTCATGTGAGCCTGTTTGCATCCCTCCCAGCTGCCCACTGCATTGAGGCTAGGTAACACAGTCACCACAGATAAATCCATGATAACCAAAAACCTCAACAAGCATTTCTCAACGGCTGGCCATGCCTTCCTCCTGGCTACTCCAACCTCGGCCAACAGCTCCGCCCAAGCCTCCCCAGCTTCTCCTTTACCCAAATCCAGATAGCAGATGTTCTGAAAGAGCTACAAAACCTGGACCCGTACAAATCAGCTGGGCTTGACAATCTGGACCCTCTATTTCTGAATCTATCCGCCGCTATTGTCGCAACCCCTATTACCAGCCTGTTCAACTGCTCTTTCATATCGTCTGAATTCCACAAGGATGGAAAGCTGCCGCAGTCATCCCCTTCTTCAAAGGGGGTGACACCCTGGACCCAAACTGTTAGGCAGGGCAGGATGGATATAGATCTAAGGTCTTCGAAAGCCAATTCAACAAACAGATCACTGACCATCTCGAATCCCACCGTACCTTCTCCGCTGTGCAATCTGGTTTCCTAGCCGGTCACGGGTGCACCTCAGCCAGGCTCAAGGTACTAAACGATATCATAACCGCCATCGATAGAAGACAGTACTGTGCAGCCGTCTTCATCAACCTGGCCAAGGCTTTTGACTCTGTCAATCACCATATTCTTATCGGCAGACTCAGTAGCCTCGGTTTTTCTAATGACTGCCTTGCCTGGTTCACCAACTACTTTGCAGACAGAGTTCAGTGTGTCAAATCGGAGGGCATGTTGTCCGGTCCTCTGGCAGTCTCTATGGGGGTGCCACAGGGTTCAATTCTTGGGCCGACGACACCATTCTGTATACTTCTGGCCCTTCTATGCCCCCCCCCCCCCTCGCCTCTTCCCCCTTGCAGAGAGGCTTCCTTAGATCCACCAAACGTCCCAGTCTCCCTTCCCTCCCTTCCCCCCCTGGCACTTCCTTAGACCCACCAAATGCCACCCTGTCTCCTTTCTCTCCTTGGCCCTCCCCAGAATGGTCTCCTCAGACAAACTCTAGATACAAACTTCAACACGACACACACACTGCACTCTGATATACCACACCTCCTTGGGCCTTATTTCTTAATTGTACACATTTGGACACTTTTACAATTACTGTATGGTAAACATTGACATCTGTCTTGGTGGAACACCCTCCATAATGGGTGTCTGTGTGGGACACCCTCCATTACGGCTCCATCAGTGTTGAGCCCTCTCACTCTGATTGTATGGGACACTCAATTACGTCTCCTTGTGTTTCCAATCTTCTTCCTCTGGCAGGATTACTTCCACGTGCAACGGTCAGACGACAAGCAGGTGAGGCACTTCCTGGAGCTGAGCTATGCTGGTGCCATCCTTCGGGACAGCTGGGTCCTGACAGACGTTGGCATCACCCCTAGCAGTGCCATCTGCTGCCTGCTGAAGGTACCAGCCGAACACCTAGCTGTTTCTACCCGTGCTTGAAAATGCATATCAAAGTGAGCTGGCTATTGCTTGAAACAGCTTCATACTATTTTTAACATAAAGTGTTTCAGATATAGTGTGGTTATATATAGTATGGTGGTATATAGTATGGTGATATATAGTATGGTTATATAGTATGGTTATATAGAGTGAGGTAATATATAGCATGGTGATATAGAATGGTTATATAGAGTGAGGTAATATATAGTATGGTTATATAGTATGGTTATATAGAGTGTGGTAATATATAGTATGGTGATATAGTATGGTTATATAGTATGGTTATATAGAGTGTGGTAATATATAGTATGGTGATATAGTATGGTTATATAGTATTATTATATATATTATGGTGATATAGAGTGTGGTGATATATAGTATGGTTATATAGTATGATTATACAGTATGGTTATATAGTATGATTATATAGTATGGTTATATAGTATGATTAGGTGATTTAGTTAATTCAAACAGGCGCCATTAATACAGGTAACGAGTGGAGGACAGAGGAGCCTCTTAAAGAAGTTGTTACAGGTCTGTGAGAGCCAGAAATCTTGCTTGTTTGTAGGTGACCAAATACTTATTTTCCACCATAATTTGCAAATAAATTCATTAAAAATCCTACAATGTGATTTTTCTGGATTTTTTTTCTTTCTCATTTTGTCTGTCATAGTTGAAGTGTACCTATGATGACAATTACAGGCCTCTCTCATCTTTTTAAGTGGGAGAACTTGCACAATTGGTGGCTGACTAAATACTTTTTTGCCCCACTGTATAGTGTGGTGGTATATAGTATGGTGATATATAGAATGTTGAGGTCACCCTGCTTGAGACTTAAAGTAATATTGCCCTTGCTCAACCAAGACCATGGTTATGGTAGAGTATTTGGTTAGTAAGGACACTGCTTTATACCGAGACCATGGTTATGGTAGAGTGATTGATTAGTAAGAACACTGCTTCGTGAGTGTGAAGTGTTGTTGTACAGAGGTCCGTGGGTACATGTCCAGAGCCAGACAGGGACAGAACTCACTCTGTTCCACAAAGTTCTGTGGAAGATTTGCTAACAGAGGAGAGTGGTTATGTATCTAAGTACAAATGTAACCATCAGAATAATGTTTATTTGTGTTCCTTACTTACACATCCCATCATTGACATAGTCAAAGCCAGACCTTCTGTCTGTCTCTCCTTCTTGCTGGTTGACTAGAGTGGAAATCTATAGTATTGTATGGTTGACCTGGGATAGAGCTGAAATGTGGCCCGATGTAGTGTTGCCTTTGTACCAAACACCCTTACAGTCATAAACCTTTTCCCCATGTAATCGCCTCGACCTCAGTCTGGTGTTCGCTAACAGTATCTGAAGAGTCTGTATACACAGTGGTGTATAGTACAGTAGAGCACAGCAGACTACAGCAGACTACAGTAGAGCACAGCAGACTACAGCAGACTACAGCAGACTACAGTAGAGCACAGCAGACAGAGTACAGCAGAGTACAGTAGAGCACAGCAGGCCGTATAGTAGGAGAAGAAGAGGCCCTTTGGGTTCATTGAAATACATATTCATAATATTTCTGTTAACAATTTAATCTGCACCCAGATTAGTCTTCAATTTAATTTTCACCCAGATTAGTGTTCAATTTAATTTTCACCCAGATTAGTCTTCAATTTAATTTTCACCCAGATTAGTCTTCAATTTAATTTTCACCCAGATTAGTCTTCAATTTCATTTTCACCCAGATTAGTGTTCAATTTAATTTTCACCCAGATTAGTGTTCAATTTAATCTGCACCCAGATTAGTGTTCAATGTGATAGAACAAAACTCAGTACAGCACATGAATTAGAAAATGTTGTTACAAGTTTGAGCCACGAGATGGTGGTAGATTATAAATTTAAATAGCATGGACCTTTGATTTGTCTCTGGATAGAAATTGCCCTTGGGCACAGATCTAGGATCAGCATACTCTCACCAAATCCTAACCTTTACCATTAGCAGTAAAAACACAAACCAGACCTAAGATCAGTGCAAAGGAGCCACTTCATCTTACCCCTGTAATTATATGACTCCTAACTTATATATACTGAGTGTACCAAACATTAGAAACACCTTCCTAATATTGAGTTGCACCCTGCCTTCTGCCATCAGAACAGCCTCAATTCGTTGGGGCATGGACTCTACAAGGTGTTTGAAAGCGTTCCCCAGGGATGCTGGCCCATGTTGACTCCAATGCTTCCAACAGTTGTGCCAAGTTGGCTGGATGTTCTTTGGGTGGTGGACCATTCATGATACACACAGGAAACTGTTGAGTGTGAAAAACCCCAGCAGCATTGCAGTTCTTGACACAAACCGGTGCACCTGGCACCTACTACCCCGTTCAAAGGCACTTAAATATTTTGTCTTGCCCATTCACCCTCTGAATGGCACACATACACAATCTATGCCTCAATCGTCTCAAGGCTTAAAAATCCTTCTTTAACCTGTCCGCTCCCCTACATCTACACTGAAGTGGATTTAACAAGTGACATCATTAAGGGATCATAGCTTTCACCTAGATTCACCTGGTCAGTCTTTGTCATGGAAAGAACAGGTGTTCATAATGTTTTGTTTACTCGGTGTATAAACACAACATAGGTATTTATGTAAAACAAGTGAATTTACTGTATGTCCATGGTCTTATACTTCAGCGGGAGCCGGTGGTGCGTGTGTTCAGTGCCGTGAAGGGGGAGACCCTCTCAGTCTTGGGCACTGTGTTTCTCCTGAGTACGTCTGTGGCCAGGCTCATGACCCTGGTGTCCCAGCAGTGTGGGCTTCCCGTCAGCTCCTTCAGACTGAGCTCTCCCACCGGCCTGCAACTCTACGACTGCAACCGGCTGCACGACTACGCCATTGACCTGGGTATGGCCTTCCTTGTGCAGTAGATCAATGGTCCTCTGGCTCAACACCTTATGGATGTAACACATTCTTGGTTCATGGAAACCAGGAGGACAACCTGCATGTCTCCCAGGGGCTACTCTACGGTTGGACACCTGGGATGGGTGGGCGGAGTTCCTCAGAGGCTGCTTCCTGGGACACAGACTGTCCAACGACACCTGTCTAGGGAGAGACCTGTGAGGAGGTCAGAATACACATCTACACACTGAACTGTATGATAGACTTACTATCAACAGTGATGGTACTGAACCTTTATATAGCTTACAATAATGGTACTGACCCTGTATATAGCTTACAATGATAGTACTGACCCTGTATATAGCTTACAATAATGGTACTGACCCTGTATATAGCTTACAATAATGGTACTGACCCTGTATATAGCTTACAATGATAGTACTGACCCTGTATATAGCTTACAATAATGGTACTGACCCTGTATATAGCTTACAATAATGGTACTGACCCTGTATATAGCTTACAATGATAGTACTGACCCTGTATATAGCTTACAATAATGGTACTGACCCTGTATATAGCTTACAATAATGGTACTGACCCTGTATAAAGCTTACAATGATAGTACTGACCCTGTATATAGCTTACAATAATGGTACTGACCCTGTATATAGCTTACAATAATGGTACTGACCCTGTATATAGCTTACAATGATGGTACTGATCCTGTATATAGCTTACAATAATGGTACTGACCTTGTATATAGCTTATATTCTCGTGTTTTTTTCCTTCATACGTTTTTTCTCTTACCCTGATATTTAATACTGCATTGTGGGAAAGAGCTTGCAAGTAAGCATTTTACTGTACTGTTTTATAACCCACTGTATCTTGTGAACTTGACAAAATAAATAAATAAATACATAAATACATATAAATACATTGATTCTGTATTATTCCAGGTTCCAGCTCCGGGTGGCACTCTACATCGCTGCTTCTCTGGGCCACCTGGACCTGGCCGGCTGGCTGCTGGAGAGGGGGGTGCGTGTCATTGAGCCGGTGGGGGTTCACCCTTACCGTGAGTGGTGCCACCAGACGGCCCACCCCGACGTCGCCAAGTGTCCCGCTGTCGCCTCCATCGAGCGCGGCCAGCTCACCATCCTCAAACTCTTTATTGCCAGCAGCGTTCTGACCCTTGCCTGTCGGGATCCCCAGGGTCGCGACCCCCTGAGGATCGCCCTTCAATACGGCCACAGGGAGTGTGTGAGTCACCTGGCCACCAAGCTGTGCTCTGTGGTGGTCCTCCCAGGTATGGCCCTGCCCATGCGGACATACCTCCAGATAAAGGGCTGGGTGAGGCTGGGGCAGAGGAGGGCAGCATCCAGGCACTGCATGGGCCTAAACAGGGCTCCGTTCAGGACCAGGGTGGGCGACACGGTCCTGGTGGACGGCTTCACCCTCCCCAAGATGTCCTCCAAGCCCAGGAGGAGTGAGGCCAAGGCGGGTATCAGGGTGATGTCCACTTCCTCTCGACGTTTGACCCCCATCAACTGCCCATCTCATGTATCCTGCCCGCTCCGCGCCCTGGCATCCCAGGATAAACCTCTTCAACTACCGAAGCTACACCCTGTGGCCACGAGGGATGAAAGAGAGAAGAAGAGGGGATGGGAAGGGATGTTAGGAGGATGAGAGTGGGGATCAGAACAGCAACCAATGGAGGAGCAGAGTCCCGCTCCCGCCCATTTCCAGAGACACCAATCTCAGACCTGTGTTTGCCTCGCCAAACTCCGCCCAGATACTCACCACCTCACTGGAGGCCTTTTCTCTCCACTGCGACCGCACACCCAGAGAAAACGCCATATACTGTTTGGCCTTGGCCAGGTTAGTCCAAGTTTAAATGGCAGCTACGGTGAATATGAATATTTCTCTGGAGGTTTCTTATGAAAGGTGTGAATACTGTCAGAAGAAGCCTCCTATAATCAGTGGTGGTGGGGGGGGGGACACATGTAAAAGCTGTTTACACACTTTTTATTTTATTTTGTGCAAGCATTTACCCACCTTTTGTGGAAGATGCATTGAAAGTAGAGGGAGCGTTACTTCTTTAATCCTGAACGGCAATCAGCATTTACCAGTCAATGGTTTTACCACTACATCACTGCCTATGATATACCCTTATCCTCCCTGAATAGATTTCAGTACAAACAAATCATGAGCCAACCATCATGCTTAGAAGGTACATAGTCAAATCAAATCAAATCAAACATTATTTGTCACATGCGCTGAATACAACAAGTGTGGATCTTTCCGTGAAATACTTTACTTACAAGCCCTTAACAAACAGTGCAGTTCAAGAAGAGTTTAAGAGAATATTTACCTAATAAACTGAAGTAACAAATAATAAAACAGTTGAACTTGTCCAGTGGCCATTTGATTAATTGTTCAGCAGTCTTATGACTTGGGGGTAGAAGCTGTTCAGCAGTCTTATGACTTGGGGTTAGAAGCTGTTATTGGTTTACCCTAACAAGTCTTGAAACAAATCATGAGCCAACTATCATGCTTAGAAGGTATATAGTGTCAGTCTTATTGGTTCACCCTAACAAGTTGTTTCAGTATGGGGAGAGGATAGAATGTAAGGGCACTTCATTAATGTATTGAGGCCATTACATATACAGTATTTCACAATGCTAGGACACAGATTTGGTCTCCTAACCTTGTTCTGGTTGATTGACTCTCTAACAGTGCCTTCACACAGAGACCATGGTTGCAGCAGCTGAATGTAGCGCGGACTCTGTCCAGGAGGAGTGCTCAGCACATTGGGTAGACACCAGGATCCTGGTCATTAGGCAGATTAAACATACTGAAACAAGGAGGGACAACCTGGAATTGTCCAAAAAGGAACTCTTATTTAATTTTTTATTTTTTACAGTGAACAAGATGAGACTTTGGAACGGATGATGCCTGAAACAATGCGGACAACTTAGAATTTCGTTCCTTTTGATGAGGCTTATAGATATAGTCTTTGCCTGTTTGATGGTTAGTCTGAGGGCATAGCAGGATTACATATAAGTGTCTGGATTAGTGTCCCGCTCCTTGAAAGAAGCAGCTCTAGCCTTTAGCGCGGTGTGGATGTTGCCTGTAATCCATGGCTTCTGTCGGGGATATGTACATACGGTCACTGTGGACACGACGTTGTCGATCCACTTATTGATGTAGCCTGTGACTGAGGTGGTATACTCCTCAATGCATGTGGATGAATCGCAGAACATATTACAGTCTGTGCTAGCAAAACAGTCAACATATGACAACAAATGAATGCAATCTCATTTAATGAGGAAAATTATCTTGGGTTGGAGAAGCTTCTAGTGATGGCTCTATACATTCTGGTGAAAAGGGAGGGTTTGCGACTCTTCTCTTCAGGTGGGAAGGAATATGCGATGTCATTTCCCTCTGGAGCAAAGGAGCCATGAGAATTTGTCCTCGACTCTGCAAAGAAAGACCATCCAGTATGTCATGGGTAACAATTCAGAGCAGAGTGCAATGTCTTTCCAAATGAATTAGTTGAACGCTAAAGTAATAATATCTTAGTCTTGAATGAGCAGCAGCAGGGCTTACCTGTAAAGTACACAGTAGGGGAAGTGTTCTGAGGCTGGTACTCCATAGACTTTTGAGGACAGTGGTCCTTTCTAACTTTCTTGGAACCCTGGTTGGTGGGAAAAGGCACATTAAAACAAACTGTTATATATCTTAAAGTACAGTATATCAACTGGAAAAAGGCAATACAATGCTAAAATACTGAATTATATAAACAAATAATATCTCATACTATCAAAAGCAGTGTTATTCATGAAAAATCTGTACTTGTACTATACCTTTATGTTAAAGCATATCTTGCTGAACATGGTTTTCTTGCTTTTCTTGGACTTGAAGATGGGGATCTGCTCTCCAGTACTGCTGGTGCTATCCCTTACCAAATCCAACATCCCTTCTACAATGTCTCTGGTGGCCATGCTGGTACCGGACTCAAAAGAACATTTGGCATTGGCTTTGGTGATCATTTGATGACTTGAGCCAACTGATAAGGCATCCATCATTTGGTTGACCATGACTTTCGTGAGCTGATTCATTGTGTCACTATCCTCTGGCTTGCTCGGATTGAGCTGGATAGGAAAGACCATGCAAGTAGAGGTGCTTGGTTCATTCTGGACTGAAACATCAATGTTGATATTTTCAGACTCATCTAACCACTGTTTTAGGAAGCCCTTCACTGTCTCTTCGGCAAATATCTGGAGAAGCTGAGAGGAGAGCTTCCTGGATATGGCACATTGTTCCTTTCCCCATTTCAGCCTTGAAAGAATGGAGTCTGAAGCACTTCTGGCTGCTGCCAATGTTAAGACCTGTGGAGTGCTGTGGCTGTCCTGAAGGGCTATCACTTTATCCACAAATTCATGACTGAACATGTGGATGGTCCCAGTGGAAATTATTTTTCTCAATTTCCTAACAGCAGATCGGAGGTTGTCAGGATGAAAAGCACCCTGTCCATCTTCCTGTGTGTTCTCAACACTTTCCACCATTTCGTCCACTACCACCCCAGCAGCTTGCCTGACTTTGTCCACAAAGGATGGGGGAAGTAAGTTCTCTGTGTGAAACAAGTCCTGAATGATCATGTTTCTTACAATGGGAAAGTCACTCTGAGCAGATAATTCAGTGGGGATGGGAGTACCGGGCAAGGTGAAGTCCCATTCTGACTGCTTTAATTTTGAAGTAGGTGTTAGAGAGATGGAGGAGCATGAAGAAGAGGTATTTCTTGTATTTTGGCTGTCAGCACTCCTACAACGGATCGTGCCAATATCCTCCAGCATGGATCCTGAGAGCTCAGTGGTTTTAGGTAGTAATTTGTGCGGAATGTCCACACAGGCATCGTTTCCACAAGGTGTAACACTGCTCTGGTTGACCTCAAGATGGCAGAGACTTGCTCTTTGTGAAGCAGGACTGCTTTGATATGTAAATATTGGGATTGAACCAAGTGTTGTGTCTGACATTTGAAGATCTTTTCTGAGAAACTCCGTAATCTTACTTTGCAGACTGTAGTAGATGTTACGAGCAACAGACCAGATTCTTTTCTCAGAAACCTGTCCAGTGGTGAGCAGGGAGGTTCCAGATACCATGTCAGATGATTGGGTGGTCTGGGTGAGCTCCTGCAGATCTTTCACTATGGTTTGTATAATATCAGTAGATGTGGTGGATGTAGATACAGACTGGAGGTACTTATCTGTTGTACCTTCCTCCACAATGTTAAATGATCTAGAGAGGACCTCACTCACTCCTTTCTCAGCTTTGGTTTGGAACTCATGACTAGAAAGTTTTTGGAGGCTCTTTGTTGAAAGACTGTGGGAAGATGCAATGCCTTTGGAGGCAGCCGTGCTGCAATCTAGACTTACTGGAGAGGTTCGCTCAGGAGAACCTTGGAGACGTTCAAACATGTCTTCACATGGTGTTGGGGACCTTGACAAGGAGATGTCATTCAGCTGAGACAGAACACCACCTACCAATATGTTGACCTCAAGGGACATATCAGATATTTTCTTTCCTACTGTGGAGAAGCAAGGTGCATTTGATGTCTGATCCTCGCATGAGGTCAAGATTGTTGAAATGACCTGTTTGGTACTATTGTTCATTAGACCCTCGTCTGTTTCAGTCCAGAGAAGTTTTGAACTCTCGCTGACACCCATGTGTAGAGTCACTTCCTGGTTCAAACTGGGCAAGTGAGGCACACTCTTACTAGCTTGCGTCAAGTTCTGGCTTGCCAAACCAAGGTACTCCTTAGTCACAAGATGTCCAGAGTCCTCTGTGGGTGTATGGCTAGACATTCTTCTCTGCACGTCTGACCTCCGCTGGTGAATGATGAAGTCCTTTAATGTCTTCTTAATATTGTTATATAAACTAGTGGTAGCAGACCAGATCCTGCTCTTTCGCTTTTGTGCATTTTCCTGGAGGTCAGGTTCTCTCTCCTCTACTTCTGCAGGTTGCGCCGAGCTCTGCAGGTCTTCCACAAATGTGTCAATGATGCCAAAGGCAGCAGAATCCGCACAAATATCCTTTGACAAGGTTCTCTGGTTTTGAATGGAACAAGACCTGGATGCTACAGAATAAGCAGGCTGTGCACTCGGTAAGCTACTGTTGGACTTTTTAACTAGGAACTCACTCACTGCTTGAGTGGTGTCTCTCTTGAATTCCTCACTTGAGAGTTGTTTCATGCAATCTAACAGACTGGTCAAAGAAGCTGTGGCCTTACTTCTGCTGTCCTCAATTTGACAGGGGAACTCATATACTATTGGTGATGAGGCCCTGGAATGGGAGATATCCCCAAGCTGAGCCAGAACGCCCTCTACAAATTGTTGTCTCTCAATAGAGAAGTCTGATCCTTTTTCTCCAACAGTGTACAGGGGGTCCTCCTTTGACATCTCAGTCTTGTACAAGACCAGAAGCTCTGAGATGACTTCTTTGGTGCAAGTTGTCAGAAGGAGCTTGCTTTCTTCTGACTCAGTTTGTGCCCAAAGAAGTTTTGAGCTCTCACTTAGGCCTCTTTGTAAAGTAACTTCACCAGTGGACTCTGGCAACTGAGGCTCACTCTTACTGGGCCTATATTTCATGTCTAAGCAAGGAAGTGGAACTGCCTCCTTAAACTCAGCATTTGTGATGTTGTCATCAGATGTGACAATGCTCTTTAGGGCAAATCTCTGAAGCTTGCCGAAATAATCTTTCAAGTTGTTTTGGATGCTGTGGTAAATGTGAACAGCAGCAGACCAGGCACTCTTCTGTTGGGGACTCTCTTCAGATTCAGCCAAGGACTTCATATCTGACACGAAAGTCTTAACAACTACTGACGCTGCTGAGCCCACTGGGTGAATTGACTCCGTCTTTACAATGCCAGACAATGTTTGACCTGATACAGCACCTGTTAACTCAGACTGAACGACTGAACTAGGAAATCTCAAACTACTGACTTTTTTGGCAAGAACTCCACTCACTGCTTGTATTGCTGATGTTTGAAACTCCCGGCTGGAGAGTTTTTGGATGCTCTTAGATGTGAGCGTGCAGGAGGAACCAGATTCACCAATATTGTAGCTGCTCTCGTATTTCCTTATCAGGGCATCAAGATCGTCAATGAAGCCAACATGCGATGCCAAAAACGTGATCTTGTCCTTCAGATCTTCCAGCAAATTCTGTTCGTTCTCGTCAACAAAAGCCACCATTGTGTCAGAGATCATGGTCATGACTTGCCCTGTTAGACTCTTGCTCTCTTGGTCAACTTTTTCAAGTTTAGCAGCCAGCTCTCTCACCATGCTCTCAGTCACCTTGGTCTGTGAGTCTCCCCTTACCGGTGTCACTTGAGAGGTTTGGCTAGCGGAGGCACTCTTAACGACCACTGATACGGCCGACTTGACATCTTTAATCACTTCTGCCATTACAGCAGGGGTCATCTTCGGAGAGCCTGCACTTCCAGATGGAGAATTGGACATGCATGCAAGTTTGGAGAGAGAACCTTGCAGGCTGTCCTGCACACAGGTGACGAGGGTGTCCTCTGAGATACCTAAGAGGACTTGTAGCGAGTCAGAGTTGGTTGTCTTCTTCTGCACATCAGACAGAGAGGTTCTTGAAAAAAAAACAGAAATCATCACAGTCAAACAGATAATATGTACGGCTGTGAGGAACGTTGCTCTGGTGGAGGAGTGTCAAACACATCTGCACCATTGAAAATAGTGGGGGAATCGTTGCTTTTGCTCTGGGAAAACACCTTAGTGTGGTGGAGGTGTGTCAACCACATCTAATAATAAAAAATAATAATTTATTCAACTTCTATAGTTCTTTTCATTACAGAAAGATAAGAGAAAAGCTTCTGTCGGTTTGGAGAAGAAAAAAAAAGACTAAATTATTTTATTAAATTAATTATTATACTGTTTTAAAGTCAAATAATATGATACATTAGAGTACTTTTTTTGTATAAGTAATTTGTATTTGTAAGTCGGAAGTTTACGTACACTTAGGTTGGAGTCATTAAAAGTCGTTTTTCAACCACTCCACAAATTCCTTGTTAACAAACTCTAGTTTTGGCAAGTCGGTTAGGACATCTACTTTGTGCATGACACAAGTAATTTTTCCAACAATTGTTTACAGACAGATTAGTTAACTTATAATTCACTGTATCTTAATTCCAGTGGGTCAGAAGTTTACATGCACTAAGTTGACTGTGCCTTTAAACAGCTTGGAAAATTCCAGAAAATGATGTCATGGCTTTAGAAGCTTATGTTAGGCTAATTGACATCATTTGAGTCTGTGGATGTATTTCAAGGCCAACCTTCAAACTCAGTGCCTCTTCGCTTGACATCATGAGAAAATCAAAAGAAATCAGCCAAGACCTCAGAAAAATAATTGGTTCATCCTTGGGAGCAATTTCCAAATGGCTGAAGGTACCACGTTCATCTGTACAAACAATAGTACGCAAGTATAAACACCATGGGACCACACAGCCGTGGGTGGGTGAGGATTGCAAGCCAAAGAACACCATCCCAACCGTGAAGCACAGGGTAGCAGAATCATGTTGTGGGGGTGCTTTGCAGCAGGAGGGTCTAGTGCACTTCACAAAATAGATAGCATCATGAGGCTGGAAAATTATGTGGATATATTGAAGCAACATCTCAAGACTTCAGTCAGGAAGTTAAAGCTTGGTCGCAAATGGGTCTTCCAAATGGACATGACCCCAAGCATACTTCCAAAGTTGTGGCAAAATGACTTAAGAACAACAAAGTCAAGGTATTGGAGTGGCAATCACAAAGCCCTGACCTCAATCCTATAGAACATTTGTGGGCAGAACTGAAAAAGCTTGTGCGAGCAAGGAGGCCTACAAACCTGACTCAGTCATACCAGCTCTGTCAGGAGGAATGGGCCAAAATTCTCCCAACTTATTGTGGGAAGCTTGTGGAAGGCTACCCAAAACAGTTGACCCAAGTTAAACAATTTAAAGGCAATGCAACCAAATACTATTTGAGTGTATGTAAACTTCTGACCCACTGGGAATGTGAAGAAAGAAATAAAAGCTGAAATAAATGATTCTTTCTTTTTCTATTATTCTGACATTTCACATTCTTAAAATAAAGTGGTGATTTTAACTGACCTAAAACAGGGAATTTTTATTAGGATTAAATGTCAGGAATTGTGAAAAACTGAGTTTAAATGTACTTGGCTAAGGTGTATGTAAACTCAGAATTCAACTTTATATGGCCATATCTATACTCTAAAAAAAATGTGAAATTGCTATAAACATCAAATACTGTTTAAGGACAATCATAAATAAAAGGCAGTATTGAAGAATGGTTACAGACATACCTCATGGCTGGCTTGGGCAATGGTTTTGGGCAGTAGCTTCCACTGCCCAGACTGCCCATCTCCTTAGTCAGGTACATCTCCTTGAACTTAGGTTGTTGTGATTCCTGCTCTTCTTCCTCTTCCTGATCCATACAGTTGGAGGAAGGGTAGGGAGTCGGGATGCGAAAGCTATTGTAAGACTTTCGACTGCCTGGCCTCTTAGGTACACCAGCCTCAGTAAATCTCACGCGGGGCTTGGTGTTAACCTTATCGTCTAACAGACTGGTGAGTGACGCTGTGAGAGATCTCTGTGACAATGCAGAGGAGGCAGCATCTTGGATGCCCAGTAGTTCGTAAAGACCTGGGATGATGATCTGCATCAGCTTGTCCGATAAAAACTGGACAATCCTCAGACACAAGCCGGCAAGCTGTTGTTTTGTCAGCTGTATTCCAGAAACAGAAGAAGTGTTTTAAAATGTTGCATAGTGCGTCTTTCAAAAGCTTATGAACAAGGCTAAACATTCAGTGATCATTGTATTCTAAAGAAGCTTTCAGATCTTACCGGGTCAGAAATGCCATTACGAATCCTACTCCATTGCCTGAAAATTATTCATATGAATTATTCATATTAATAGTATTAATATTGTCAGAAATGTCGGTCAGTAGAGTCATCAGATTAAACAGTATTTTACACATGCTTTGTAGCAATTGTTTTGACAACATTGTGGTGTGATGTAACTTTTTCCGCAATGGAAATGTAGTTGATGAATCTGCTTTCATACAATCCTTTACAGGTTTGATAGTAGTACTGTACCAAAGAAAATAGAACATACTCCTCAGTTAGGTTCTGCAGGAAGTTGATAATCAGTGAAAAAGACTCAAGATTTTTTGCACTGTTGAGGCTCTCTTCTTCTGTGGTTTCCACAGTGCTGCTTTGCTTCTGGTAGAAATAAACATTATGAGTCTCAAATAATGGCACCAACAGAGTCAAACTTAACATATACAACAAATATCATACTGAAAGAACTTATGAACCGTTAGAGTGGAGGAGCATTGGCAACGTTGGACAAATTTAAACAACTGAAACACAACAGAGATGGTTGTGGTACGTCAACATTGCCAATGATAGCATCACTATAACATTTTATTGGATTAATGTTGTAATATGAAATGACAAGGTCAACTTACCATCTCATTGACAGCTTCAGAGGTCAGGTGGTCATCCATCACACAGACAGGCAGGTCTAGAGACTGGGACAAGGCTCTATGGTCATAACCAGGAGAGAATGGAAACATCAGAGCAGTCCCAATGGCAGAATCTAACCACTGTCTTCATGTCAAAGACTCACTTAGTAGTTAATACATGGCCACAAATAATGAGCGGTTCAAATAGATCGGCTGGGGACTTGACCCTACAAATGACTCCATGAATGACGCCTGACCTGCCCCATAACAAGTTCTTTCTTAGTAGTCTCTCTCTCTTAATCTCCACACAAATATCTAACTGGACAGAGTGTAAGTGGCCTTACCTGACTGTCTCAGTGTCAGAAACATCATAGTCTTGTTGTTCTATGTCCTCCAGGGACATCTCAGCTACAGCAGACGGGGCAAAGCCCGGGATGATCTCTCAAACTGAAAATAATGACTGTTTATGTGAACTGAACCATTTACAGTGGCTTTGCGAAAGTATTCACCCCCCTTGGCATTTTCCCTATTTTGTTGCCTTATAACCTGGAATTAAAATAGATTTTTGCACTGTCAACTGTGGGACCTTAGGTATGTGCCTTTCCAAATCATGTCCAATCAATTGAATTTACCACAGGTGGACTCCAATCATGTTGTAGAAATACCTCAAGGATGATCAAGGGAAACAGGACGCACCGGTGCTCAATTTCGAGTCTCATAGCAAAGGGTTTGAATACTTATGTAAATAAGGTATTTCTGTTTTTTTCCGTTTTAAATTGCAAAAATGTCTAAAAAACTGTTTTTGCTTTGTCATTATAGGATATTGTGTGTAGATTGATGAGGAAAATGTTGTATGTAATCCATTTTAGAATAAGGCTGTAATGTAAAAAATGAAATGTGTAAAAAGTCAAGGGGTCTGAATACTTTCCAATTTTTTTTTATTTATTTTTATTTCACCTTTATTTAACCAGGTAGGCTAGTTGAGAACAAGTTCTCATTTGCAACTGCGACCTGGCCAAGATAAGGCATAGCAGTGTGAACAGACAACACAGAGTTACACATGGAGTAAACAATTAACAAGTCAATAACACAGTAGAAAAAAGGGGAGTCTATATATACATTGTGTGCAAAAGGCATGAGAAGGTAGGCAAATAATTACAATTATGCAGATTAACACTGGAGTGATAAATGATCAGATGGTTATGTACAGGTAGAGATTGGTGTGCAAAAGAGCAGAAAAAAAAAAAAATAAATAAAAAAATAAAAATAAAATAAAAATAAATAAATAAAAACAGTATGGGGATGAGGTAGGTGAAAATGGGTGGGCTATTTACCAATAGACTATGTACAGCTGCAGCGATCGGTTAGCTGCTCGGATAGCAGATGTTTGAAGTTGGTGAGGGAGATAAAAGTCTCCAACTTCAGCGATTTTTGCAATTCGTTCCAGTCACAGGCAGCAGAGAACTGGAACGAAAGGCGGCCAAATGAGGTGTTGGCTTTAGGGATGATCAGTGAGATACACCTGCTGGAGCGCGTGCTACGGATGGGTGTTGCCATCGTAACCAGTGAACTGAGATAAGGCGGAGCTTTACCTAGCATGGACTTGTAGATGACCTGGAGCCAGTGGGTCTGGCGACGAATATGTAGCGAGGGCCAGCCGACTAGAGCATACAAGTCGCAGTGGTGGACTGAAGCAGTCTATAAGATATATCTTATTACAGTTTAGGCCTACCTTGTTATTTTATTCCATCTGGCAATATCATATTAATGGATTAAATCTATTTAGTTTGTTTTGTTGCTAGTATTTTTATTAATTGTTTGAAAATACAAGTATTATCTACTTTCTGAAGGACAGCCAAGTTGATAGGCAACATAGAACCTACAGACAATTATGACATCATTGGAACACATGCACGTGTCACAAACACCTTTAGCCCAAAAAAGCAGTGTAGCAGTGCTGCCCAAGCTGGGGGCGATACACTTTTATTAGGCTTTTATTCAGATTCACAAACAATGCTCTACTTGAAGTCAATGAGTAAACATGTAGCAACATGGCTGAGCTTTAATGTGTAAGTAGAAGTTGACACTAACCATATGTATAATCCTAAAATGCTTGCCCTAAATACCAGTCTAGAACCCAGGTATGTCTCCTGCTATTTATAGTATCTTTAAAGTACATCTTATTACAGTTTAGGCCTACCTTATTATTTTATTCCATCTAGCAATATAATTTTAAGGTCAAATACGTACACACATGTGTTGTAGGCCAATGAACTCCATAGTTTTAATCACAGTTTATAATAAGGACGGGGAATTCTGTAACACTTTGACATCACACAGGTATGGCAGCTATGGAGAATCATTTTCAAAACATTGTCCAAAACAGGAAATCATTGGATGTGATTCATTCGATTCTATGCAATTTCATCTTTGAGGACTGACATGGAAGCAACCATTACACAACCCTGAACTCAATAACCCCACCCCAGTTTCAGAAGAGATATCAAACCATATCTGGTCATTCTGTATTACATTCTGTATTACATCCACAGCCTGGACAGTGATGGATGGCTATATGGAGCATCCTTGTCCATCATGTTCAGTGTGTTAGTGCTCTCACCACAGCGAGGCAGCAGAGTACCAGTTGAGGTAGGTGCAGGCAGAGCGTAGTAATTAAAGGCAGTGGTAGCCTATCCATCCCCATATCAACACCTGCAGCATCTCATGACACGCGCTCACACTCCCCCATTTACCACAACTTCCAAACTAACTGGACCTAAAACAATGTGTAACTTCGTGGCCATTCCAAGTCAGGATCACACCTAATACCAAATAGCTAAAGAGGATAAACCACAAATAAATTCATGTTTCCTAAAACAATGTGTAACTTCGTGGCCATTCCAAGTCAGGATCACACCTAATACCTAATAGCTAGAGGATAAACCACAAATAAATTCATGTTTTGTAGGGGGGAGTTGACGATTATGTGGTGGTTGTTTCACTATCGATGATGAAATTGCATTAAATCAAAAGAGTCAGACCCAATGATTTACTGTTCGTAAGGACAGAGTGCCACTAGTAATATTGAACATTAAGTCGAAATGTAGCTAGGGGAGTTCAAGATCCAAGATCACATTTTCTTTCTATGGATTAGCCCATCTGTCAAGTGTTGGTTGTCCAGTAAAAAACTCAAATTTCGAATTAAGATTATCAATCCGATTCTGTGATCAATGTGAATCCGTGAACAGTCTTGTGAATCTTTACTAGAGTCCCCATTAGCTAACGCTATAACGTTAGCTAATCTTCCTGTGGTCCAACACCAATTGATAAGACATTACAAACAATTACAAATGAAGACTTTACAAACATTTAACAAGTAGACAATACAGACAATTAAAATACCTGACATTCAACATTCAGTTGATGCTTTGTAGGTGATGCAATAGCTGTAAACTATAGAGCTCGTGGCCAAGGTGAGTTAAGTGGCTAGAGTGGTTTCCTGTATGCCCATGCTGCACATAGCCCACCCCAATGCACTAGTTAGCCTAGTAAACAAGCCTATACCCCGCGGGTAAATTGCCACTATTCACTGTTACAGTGGTCAGAGATCACAGCCAGAAGCCTACCACTACCAACGGGCTACAACTGTTCAGTATTGTTGTCTAATTTATGGACATCGTCTATGTGACTTTTTTTTAATTATCAAGTAGGCCCAACACAGCTTCAGAAGATGTAGGTACATTTGACCAATATTCATGTATCCATTTTTCAGTTAGCATGGTCATGTTTCCTTTCACGTGAGAAATATTAACCAAAGCATCATTTTCCCTTGCTTATCTCCTTCAAAATACTGCAAGCTACAGAGCTATATAAATAATGACTGTATTGGCATGAGTCCATACCTTATTATTGACTTCAATTGGAGGTGCAATTCACTCCTTTTGACGAGTAGGTTTGGTCCTCATTTCCAGAGCAAATGTGCAACAGTTCTACACACACATATTTAACTGTCTGTTTTCATTACATCATCAGCTACCTTTGTTACATCACAAAGCCAGCTGGCTAAATCTGGCACATTTACAGAAATACAGTAGATTGTCCCTGTCAAATACATTTGATAAAAAATAAATGTCCAAAACAAACAGTGGTGGAAAAAGTCCTCAATCAGTCAGTTGTAAACAGTATGACTCAAGTAAATGTGAAAGTTGCCCAGTAAAATACTACTTGGGAAGTATTTGGTTTGAAATATTCTCAAGTATCAAAAGTAAAAATAATTTTAAAAATTAAGCAAAGCAGACAACACAATTGTATTGCTTTTTTTGAATGTAAGAATAGCCAGGGGCACACTCCAACACTTAGACATAATTTATAAACTAAGCATTTGTGTTTATTGAGTCTGCCAGATCAGAGGTAGGGGATGTTCTCTTGATAAGTGTGTGAATTGGACCATTTTCCTGTCATACAAAGCATTCAAAATGTACTTTTGGGTATCAGGGAAAGTGGATGGAGTCAAAAGTACATTTTTGTCCTTTATGAATGTACTGAAGTTGTCAAAAATATAAATAGTTAAAGTACAGATACCCCCAAAACGGTTTAAATCATTTTTACTTAAGTACTTTGCACCACTGAAAACAAACCTTTTCTAATGTCTCTATATCACTGGCTTATCATCACCTAGATTGCCCACCCTAGTCACACCCTGACCTAACCAAATAGAGAATTAAAAAGATCTCTACGGTCAGGGCGTGACACTTTGCCTGTTTGATGGTTAGTCTGAGGGCATAGCAGGATTTCATATAAGTGTCTGGATTAGTGTCCCGCTCCTTGAAAGAAGCAGCTCTAGCCTTTAGCGCGGTGTGGATGTTGCCTGTAATCCATGGCTTCTGTCGGGGATATGTACATACGGTCACTGTGGACACGACGTTGTCGATCCACTTATTGATGTAGCCTGTGACTGAGGTGGTATACTCCTCAATGCATGTGGATGAATCGCAGAACATATTACAGTCTGTGCTAGCAAAACAGTCAACATATGACAACAAATGAATGCAATCTCATTTAATGAGGAAAATTATCTTGGGTTGGAGAAGCTTCTAGTGATGGCTCTATACATTCTGGTGAAAAGGGAGGGTTTGCGACTCTTCTCTTCAGGTGGGAAGGAATATGCGATGTCATTTCCCTCTGGAGCAAAGGAGCCATGAGAATTTGTCCTCGACTCTGCAAAGAAAGACCATCCAGTATGTCATGGGTAACAATTCAGAGCAGAGTGCAATGTCTTTCCAAATGAATTAGTTGAACGCTAAAGTAATAATATCTTAGTCTTGAATGAGCAGCAGCAGGGCTTACCTGTAAAGTACACAGTAGGGGAAGTGTTCTGAGGCTGGTACTCCATAGACTTTTGAGGACAGTGGTCCTTTCTAACTTTCTTGGAACCCTGGTTGGTGGGAAAAGGCACATTAAAACAAACTGTTATATATCTTAAAGTACAGTATATCAACTGGAAAAAGGCAATACAATGCTAAAATACTGAATTATATAAACAAATAATATCTCATACATTCAAAAGCAGTGTTATTCATGAAAAATCTGTACTTGTACTATACCTTTATGTTAAAGCATATCTTGCTGAACATGGTTTTCTTGCTTTTCTTGGACTTGAAGATGGGGATCTGCTCTCCAGTACTGCTGGTGCTATCCCTTACCAAATCCAACATCCCTTCTACAATGTCTCTGGTGGCCATGCTGGTACCGGACTCAAAAGAACATTTGGCATTGGCTTTGGTGATCATTTGATGACTTGAGCCAACTGATAAGGCATCCATCATTTGGTTGACCATGACTTTCGTGAGCTGATTCATTGTGTCACTATCCTCTGGCTTGCTCGGATTGAGCTGGATAGGAAAGACCATGCAAGTAGAGGTGCTTGGTTCATTCTGGACTGAAACATCAATGTTGATATTTTCAGACTCATCTAACCACTGTTTTAGGAAGCCCTTCACTGTCTCTTCGGCAAATATCTGGAGAAGCTGAGAGGAGAGCTTCCTGGATATGGCACATTGTTCCTTTCCCCATTTCAGCCTTGAAAGAATGGAGTCTGAAGCACTTCTGGCTGCTGCCAATGTTAAGACCTGTGGAGTGCTGTGGCTGTCCTGAAGGGCTATCACTTTATCCACAAATTCATGACTGAACATGTGGATGGTCCCAGTGGAAATTATTTTTCTCAATTTCCTAACAGCAGATCGGAGGTTGTCAGGATGAAAAGCACCCTGTCCATCTTCCTGTGTGTTCTCAACACTTTCCACCATTTCGTCCACTACCACCCCAGCAGCTTGCCTGACTTTGTCCACAAAGGATGGGGGAAGTAAGTTCTCTGTGTGAAACAAGTCCTGAATGATCATGTTTCTTACAATGGGAAAGTCACTCTGAGCAGATAATTCAGTGGGGATGGGAGTACCGGGCAAGGTGAAGTCCCATTCTGACTGCTTTAATTTTGAAGTAGGTGTTAGAGAGATGGAGGAGCATGAAGAAGAGGTATTTCTTGTATTTTGGCTGTCAGCACTCCTACAACGGATCGTGCCAATATCCTCCAGCATGGATCCTGAGAGCTCAGTGGTTTTAGGTAGTAATTTGTGCGGAATGTCCACACAGGCATCGTTTCCACAAGGTGTAACACTGCTCTGGTTGACCTCAAGATGGCAGAGACTTGCTCTTTGTGAAGCAGGACTGCTTTGATATGTAAATATTGGGATTGAACCAAGTGTTGTGTCTGACATTTGAAGATCTTTTCTGAGAAACTCCGTAATCTTACTTTGCAGACTGTAGTAGATGTTACGAGCAACAGACCAGATTCTTTTCTCAGAAACCTGTCCAGTGGTGAGCAGGGAGGTTCCAGATACCATGTCAGATGATTGGGTGGTCTGGGTGAGCTCCTGCAGATCTTTCACTATGGTTTGTATAATATCAGTAGATGTGGTGGATGTAGATACAGACTGGAGGTACTTATCTGTTGTACCTTCCTCCACAATGTTAAATGATCTAGAGAGGACCTCACTCACTCCTTTCTCAGCTTTGGTTTGGAACTCATGACTAGAAAGTTTTTGGAGGCTCTTTGTTGAAAGACTGTGGGAAGATGCAATGCCTTTGGAGGCAGCCGTGCTGCAATCTAGACTTACTGGAGAGGTTCGCTCAGGAGAACCTTGGAGACGTTCAAACATGTCTTCACATGGTGTTGGGGACCTTGACAAGGAGATGTCATTCAGCTGAGACAGAACACCACCTACCAATATGTTGACCTCAAGGGACATATCAGATATTTTCTTTCCTACTGTGGAGAAGCAAGGTGCATTTGATGTCTGATCCTCGCATGAGGTCAAGATTGTTGAAATGACCTGTTTGGTACTATTGTTCATTAGACCCTCGTCTGTTTCAGTCCAGAGAAGTTTTGAACTCTCGCTGACACCCATGTGTAGAGTCACTTCCTGGTTCAAACTGGGCAAGTGAGGCACACTCTTACTAGCTTGCGTCAAGTTCTGGCTTGCCAAACCAAGGTACTCCTTAGTCACAAGATGTCCAGAGTCCTCTGTGGGTGTATGGCTAGACATTCTTCTCTGCACGTCTGACCTCCGCTGGTGAATGATGAAGTCCTTTAATGTCTTCTTAATATTGTTATATAAACTAGTGGTAGCAGACCAGATCCTGCTCTTTCGCTTTTGTGCATTTTCCTGGAGGTCAGGTTCTCTCTCCTCTACTTCTGCAGGTTGCGCCGAGCTCTGCAGGTCTTCCACAAATGTGTCAATGATGCCAAAGGCAGCAGAATCCGCACAAATATCCTTTGACAAGGTTCTCTGGTTTTGAATGGAACAAGACCTGGATGCTACAGAATAAGCAGGCTGTGCACTCGGTAAGCTACTGTTGGACTTTTTAACTAGGAACTCACTCACTGCTTGAGTGGTGTCTCTCTTGAATTCCTCACTTGAGAGTTGTTTCATGCAATCTAACAGACTGGTCAAAGAAGCTGTGGCCTTACTTCTGCTGTCCTCAATTTGACAGGGGAACTCATATACTATTGGTGATGAGGCCCTGGAATGGGAGATATCCCCAAGCTGAGCCAGAACGCCCTCTACAAATTGTTGTCTCTCAATAGAGAAGTCTGATCCTTTTTCTCCAACAGTGTACAGGGGGTCCTCCTTTGACATCTCAGTCTTGTACAAGACCAGAAGCTCTGAGATGACTTCTTTGGTGCAAGTTGTCAGAAGGAGCTTGCTTTCTTCTGACTCAGTTTGTGCCCAAAGAAGTTTTGAGCTCTCACTTAGGCCTCTTTGTAAAGTAACTTCACCAGTGGACTCTGGCAACTGAGGCTCACTCTTACTGGGCCTATATTTCATGTCTAAGCAAGGAAGTGGAACTGCCTCCTTAAACTCAGCATTTGTGATGTTGTCATCAGATGTGACAATGCTCTTTAGGGCAAATCTCTGAAGCTTGCCGAAATAATCTTTCAAGTTGTTTTGGATGCTGTGGTAAATGTGAACAGCAGCAGACCAGGCACTCTTCTGTTGGGGACTCTCTTCAGATTCAGCCAAGGACTTCATATCTGACACGAAAGTCTTAACAACTACTGACGCTGCTGAGCCCACTGGGTGAATTGACTCCGTCTTTACAATGCCAGACAATGTTTGACCTGATACAGCACCTGTTAACTCAGACTGAACGACTGAACTAGGAAATCTCAAACTACTGACTTTTTTGGCAAGAACTCCACTCACTGCTTGTATTGCTGATGTTTGAAACTCCCGGCTGGAGAGTTTTTGGATGCTCTTAGATGTGAGCGTGCAGGAGGAACCAGATTCACCAATATTGTAGCTGCTCTCGTATTTCCTTATCAGGGCATCAAGATCGTCAATGAAGCCAACATGCGATGCCAAAAACGTGATCTTGTCCTTCAGATCTTCCAGCAAATTCTGTTCGTTCTCGTCAACAAAAGCCACCATTGTGTCAGAGATCATGGTCATGACTTGCCCTGTTAGACTCTTGCTCTCTTGGTCAACTTTTTCAAGTTTAGCAGCCAGCTCTCTCACCATGCTCTCAGTCACCTTGGTCTGTGAGTCTCCCCTTACCGGTGTCACTTGAGAGGTTTGGCTAGCGGAGGCACTCTTAACGACCACTGATACGGCCGACTTGACATCTTTAATCACTTCTGCCATTACAGCAGGGGTCATCTTCGGAGAGCCTGCACTTCCAGATGGAGAATTGGACATGCATGCAAGTTTGGAGAGAGAACCTTGCAGGCTGTCCTGCACACAGGTGACGAGGGTGTCCTCTGAGATACCTAAGAGGACTTGTAGCGAGTCAGAGTTGGTTGTCTTCTTCTGCACATCAGACAGAGAGGTTCTTGAAAAAAAAACAGAAATCATCACAGTCAAACAGATAATATGTACGGCTGTGAGGAACGTTGCTCTGGTGGAGGAGTGTCAAACACATCTGCACCATTGAAAATAGTGGGGGAATCGTTGCTTTTGCTCTGGGAAAACACCTTAGTGTGGTGGAGGTGTGTCAACCACATCTAATAATAAAAAATAATAATTTATTCAACTTCTATAGTTCTTTTCATTACAGAAAGATAAGAGAAAAGCTTCTGTCGGTTTGGAGAAGAAAAAAAAAGACTAAATTATTCTGTTTTAAAGTCAAATAATATGATACATTAGAGTACTTTTTTTGTATAAGTAATTTGTATTTGTAAGTCGGAAGTTTACGTACACTTAGGTTGGAGTCATTAAAAGTCGTTTTTCAACCACTCCACAAATTCCTTGTTAACAAACTCTAGTTTTGGCAAGTCGGTTAGGACATCTACTTTGTGCATGACACAAGTAATTTTTCCAACAATTGTTTACAGACAGATTAGTTAACTTATAATTCACTGTATCTTAATTCCAGTGGGTCAGAAGTTTACATGCACTAAGTTGACTGTGCCTTTAAACAGCTTGGAAAATTCCAGAAAATGATGTCATGGCTTTAGAAGCTTATGTTAGGCTAATTGACATCATTTGAGTCTGTGGATGTATTTCAAGGCCAACCTTCAAACTCAGTGCCTCTTCGCTTGACATCATGAGAAAATCAAAAGAAATCAGCCAAGACCTCAGAAAAATAATTGGTTCATCCTTGGGAGCAATTTCCAAATGGCTGAAGGTACCACGTTCATCTGTACAAACAATAGTACGCAAGTATAAACACCATGGGACCACACAGCCGTGGGTGGGTGAGGATTGCAAGCCAAAGAACACCATCCCAACCGTGAAGCACAGGGTAGCAGAATCATGTTGTGGGGGTGCTTTGCAGCAGGAGGGTCTAGTGCACTTCACAAAATAGATAGCATCATGAGGCTGGAAAATTATGTGGATATATTGAAGCAACATCTCAAGACTTCAGTCAGGAAGTTAAAGCTTGGTCGCAAATGGGTCTTCCAAATGGACATGACCCCAAGCATACTTCCAAAGTTGTGGCAAAATGACTTAAGAACAACAAAGTCAAGGTATTGGAGTGGCAATCACAAAGCCCTGACCTCAATCCTATAGAACATTTGTGGGCAGAACTGAAAAAGCTTGTGCGAGCAAGGAGGCCTACAAACCTGACTCAGTCATACCAGCTCTGTCAGGAGGAATGGGCCAAAATTCTCCCAACTTATTGTGGGAAGCTTGTGGAAGGCTACCCAAAACAGTTGACCCAAGTTAAACAATTTAAAGGCAATGCAACCAAATACTATTTGAGTGTATGTAAACTTCTGACCCACTGGGAATGTGAAGAAAGAAATAAAAGCTGAAATAAATGATTCTTTCTTTTTCTATTATTCTGACATTTCACATTCTTAAAATAAAGTGGTGATTTTAACTGACCTAAAACAGGGAATTTTTATTAGGATTAAATGTCAGGAATTGTGAAAAACTGAGTTTAAATGTACTTGGCTAAGGTGTATGTAAACTCAGAATTCAACTTTATATGGCCATATCTATACTCTAAAAAAAATGTGAAATTGCTATAAACATCAAATACTGTTTAAGGACAATCATAAATAAAAGGCAGTATTGAAGAATGGTTACAGACATACCTCATGGCTGGCTTGGGCAATGGTTTTGGGCAGTAGCTTCCACTGCCCAGACTGCCCATCTCCTTAGTCAGGTACATCTCCTTGAACTTAGGTTGTTGTGATTCCTGCTCTTCTTCCTCTTCCTGATCCATACAGTTGGAGGAAGGGTAGGGAGTCGGGATGCGAAAGCTATTGTAAGACTTTCGACTGCCTGGCCTCTTAGGTACACCAGCCTCAGTAAATCTCACGCGGGGCTTGGTGTTAACCTTATCGTCTAACAGACTGGTGAGTGACGCTGTGAGAGATCTCTGTGACAATGCAGAGGAGGCAGCATCTTGGATGCCCAGTAGTTCGTAAAGACCTGGGATGATGATCTGCATCAGCTTGTCCGATAAAAACTGGACAATCCTCAGACACAAGCCGGCAAGCTGTTGTTTTGTCAGCTGTATTCCAGAAACAGAAGAAGTGTTTTAAAATGTTGCATAGTGCGTCTTTCAAAAGCTTATGAACAAGGCTAAACATTCAGTGATCATTGTATTCTAAAGAAGCTTTCAGATCTTACCGGGTCAGAAATGCCATTACGAATCCTACTCCATTGCCTGAAAATTATTCATATGAATTATTCATATTAATAGTATTAATATTGTCAGAAATGTCGGTCAGTAGAGTCATCAGATTAAACAGTATTTTACACATGCTTTGTAGCAATTGTTTTGACAACATTGTGGTGTGATGTAACTTTTTCCGCAATGGAAATGTAGTTGATGAATCTGCTTTCATACAATCCTTTACAGGTTTGATAGTAGTACTGTACCAAAGAAAATAGAACATACTCCTCAGTTAGGTTCTGCAGGAAGTTGATAATCAGTGAAAAAGACTCAAGATTTTTTGCACTGTTGAGGCTCTCTTCTTCTGTGGTTTCCACAGTGCTGCTTTGCTTCTGGTAGAAATAAACATTATGAGTCTCAAATAATGGCACCAACAGAGTCAAACTTAACATATACAACAAATATCATACTGAAAGAACTTATGAACCGTTAGAGTGGAGGAGCATTGGCAACGTTGGACAAATTTAAACAACTGAAACACAACAGAGATGGTTGTGGTACGTCAACATTGCCAATGATAGCATCACTATAACATTTTATTGGATTAATGTTGTAATATGAAATGACAAGGTCAACTTACCATCTCATTGACAGCTTCAGAGGTCAGGTGGTCATCCATCACACAGACAGGCAGGTCTAGAGACTGGGACAAGGCTCTATGGTCATAACCAGGAGAGAATGGAAACATCAGAGCAGTCCCAATGGCAGAATCTAACCACTGTCTTCATGTCAAAGACTCACTTAGTAGTTAATACATGGCCACAAATAATGAGCGGTTCAAATAGATCGGCTGGGGACTTGACCCTACAAATGACTCCATGAATGACGCCTGACCTGCCCCATAACAAGTTCTTTCTTAGTAGTCTCTCTCTCTTAATCTCCACACAAATATCTAACTGGACAGAGTGTAAGTGGCCTTACCTGACTGTCTCAGTGTCAGAAACATCATAGTCTTGTTGTTCTATGTCCTCCAGGGACATCTCAGCTACAGCAGACGGGGCAAAGCCCGGGATGATCTCTCAAACTGAAAATAATGACTGTTTATGTGAACTGAACCATTTACAGTGGCTTTGCGAAAGTATTCACCCCCCTTGGCATTTTCCCTATTTTGTTGCCTTATAACCTGGAATTAAAATAGATTTTTGCACTGTCAACTGTGGGACCTTAGGTATGTGCCTTTCCAAATCATGTCCAATCAATTGAATTTACCACAGGTGGACTCCAATCATGTTGTAGAAATACCTCAAGGATGATCAAGGGAAACAGGACGCACCGGTGCTCAATTTCGAGTCTCATAGCAAAGGGTTTGAATACTTATGTAAATAAGGTATTTCTGTTTTTTTCCGTTTTAAATTGCAAAAATGTCTAAAAAACTGTTTTTGCTTTGTCATTATAGGATATTGTGTGTAGATTGATGAGGAAAATGTTGTATGTAATCCATTTTAGAATAAGGCTGTAATGTAAAAAATGAAATGTGTAAAAAGTCAAGGGGTCTGAATACTTTCCAAATTTTTTTTATTTATTTTTATTTCACCTTTATTTAACCAGGTAGGCTAGTTGAGAACAAGTTCTCATTTGCAACTGCGACCTGGCCAAGATAAGGCATAGCAGTGTGAACAGACAACACAGAGTTACACATGGAGTAAACAATTAACAAGTCAATAACACAGTAGAAAAAAGGGGAGTCTATATATACATTGTGTGCAAAAGGCATGAGAAGGTAGGCAAATAATTACAATTATGCAGATTAACACTGGAGTGATAAATGATCAGATGGTTATGTACAGGTAGAGATTGGTGTGCAAAAGAGCAGAAAAAAAAAATAAAAAAAAAATAAAAAAAAAATAAATAAAAATAAAAAAATAAAAATAAAATAAAAATAAATAAATAAAAACAGTATGGGGATGAGGTAGGTGAAAATGGGTGGGCTATTTACCAATAGACTATGTACAGCTGCAGCGATCGGTTAGCTGCTCGGATAGCAGATGTTTGAAGTTGGTGAGGGAGATAAAAGTCTCCAACTTCAGCGATTTTTGCAATTCGTTCCAGTCACAGGCAGCAGAGAACTGGAACGAAAGGCGGCCAAATGAGGTGTTGGCTTTAGGGATGATCAGTGAGATACACCTGCTGGAGCGCGTGCTACGGATGGGTGTTGCCATCGTAACCAGTGAACTGAGATAAGGCGGAGCTTTACCTAGCATGGACTTGTAGATGACCTGGAGCCAGTGGGTCTGGCGACGAATATGTAGCGAGGGCCAGCCGACTAGAGCATACAAGTCGCAGTGGTGGACTGAAGCAGTCTATAAGATATATCTTATTACAGTTTAGGCCTACCTTGTTATTTTATTCCATCTGGCAATATCATATTAATGGATTAAATCTATTTAGTTTGTTTTGTTGCTAGTATTTTTATTAATTGTTTGAAAATACAAGTATTATCTACTTTCTGAAGGACAGCCAAGTTGATAGGCAACATAGAACCTACAGACAATTATGACATCATTGGAACACATGCACGTGTCACAAACACCTTTAGCCCAAAAAAGCAGTGTAGCAGTGCTGCCCAAGCTGGGGGCGATACACTTTTATTAGGCTTTTATTCAGATTCACAAACAATGCTCTACTTGAAGTCAATGAGTAAACATGTAGCAACATGGCTGAGCTTTAATGTGTAAGTAGAAGTTGACACTAACCATATGTATAATCCTAAAATGCTTGCCCTAAATACCAGTCTAGAACCCAGGTATGTCTCCTGCTATTTATAGTATCTTTAAAGTACATCTTATTACAGTTTAGGCCTACCTTATTATTTTATTCCATCTAGCAATATAATTTTAAGGTCAAATACGTACACACATGTGTTGTAGGCCAATGAACTCCATAGTTTTAATCACAGTTTATAATAAGGACGGGGAATTCTGTAACACTTTGACATCACACAGGTATGGCAGCTATGGAGAATCATTTTCAAAACATTGTCCAAAACAGGAAATCATTGGATGTGATTCATTCGATTCTATGCAATTTCATCTTTGAGGACTGACATGGAAGCAACCATTACACAACCCTGAACTCAATAACCCCACCCCAGTTTCAGAAGAGATATCAAACCATATCTGGTCATTCTGTATTACATTCTGTATTACATCCACAGCCTGGACAGTGATGGATGGCTATATGGAGCATCCTTGTCCATCATGTTCAGTGTGTTAGTGCTCTCACCACAGCGAGGCAGCAGAGTACCAGTTGAGGTAGGTGCAGGCAGAGCGTAGTAATTAAAGGCAGTGGTAGCCTATCCATCCCCATATCAACACCTGCAGCATCTCATGACACGCGCTCACACTCCCCCATTTACCACAACTTCCAAACTAACTGGACCTAAAACAATGTGTAACTTCGTGGCCATTCCAAGTCAGGATCACACCTAATACCAAATAGCTAAAGAGGATAAACCACAAATAAATTCATGTTTCCTAAAACAATGTGTAACTTCGTGGCCATTCCAAGTCAGGATCACACCTAATACCTAATAGCTAGAGGATAAACCACAAATAAATTCATGTTTTGTAGGGGGGAGTTGACGATTATGTGGTGGTTGTTTCACTATCGATGATGAAATTGCATTAAATCAAAAGAGTCAGACCCAATGATTTACTGTTCGTAAGGACAGAGTGCCACTAGTAATATTGAACATTAAGTCGAAATGTAGCTAGGGGAGTTCAAGATCCAAGATCACATTTTCTTTCTATGGATTAGCCCATCTGTCAAGTGTTGGTTGTCCAGTAAAAAACTCAAATTTCGAATTAAGATTATCAATCCGATTCTGTGATCAATGTGAATCCGTGAACAGTCTTGTGAATCTTTACTAGAGTCCCCATTAGCTAACGCTATAACGTTAGCTAATCTTCCTGTGGTCCAACACCAATTGATAAGACATTACAAACAATTACAAATGAAGACTTTACAAACATTTAACAAGTAGACAATACAGACAATTAAAATACCTGACATTCAACATTCAGTTGATGCTTTGTAGGTGATGCAATAGCTGTAAACTATAGAGCTCGTGGCCAAGGTGAGTTAAGTGGCTAGAGTGGTTTCCTGTATGCCCATGCTGCACATAGCCCACCCCAATGCACTAGTTAGCCTAGTAAACAAGCCTATACCCCGCGGGTAAATTGCCACTATTCACTGTTACAGTGGTCAGAGATCACAGCCAGAAGCCTACCACTACCAACGGGCTACAACTGTTCAGTATTGTTGTCTAATTTATGGACATCGTCTATGTGACTTTTTTTTAATTATCAAGTAGGCCCAACACAGCTTCAGAAGATGTAGGTACATTTGACCAATATTCATGTATCCATTTTTCAGTTAGCATGGTCATGTTTCCTTTCACGTGAGAAATATTAACCAAAGCATCATTTTCCCTTGCTTATCTCCTTCAAAATACTGCAAGCTACAGAGCTATATAAATAATGACTGTATTGGCATGAGTCCATACCTTATTATTGACTTCAATTGGAGGTGCAATTCACTCCTTTTGACGAGTAGGTTTGGTCCTCATTTCCAGAGCAAATGTGCAACAGTTCTACACACACATATTTAACTGTCTGTTTTCATTACATCATCAGCTACCTTTGTTACATCACAAAGCCAGCTGGCTAAATCTGGCACATTTACAGAAATACAGTAGATTGTCCCTGTCAAATACATTTGATAAAAAATAAATGTCCAAAACAAACAGTGGTGGAAAAAGTCCTCAATCAGTCAGTTGTAAACAGTATGACTCAAGTAAATGTGAAAGTTGCCCAGTAAAATACTACTTGGGAAGTATTTGGTTTGAAATATTCTCAAGTATCAAAAGTAAAAATAATTTTAAAAATTAAGCAAAGCAGACAACACAATTGTATTGCTTTTTTTGAATGTAAGAATAGCCAGGGGCACACTCCAACACTTAGACATAATTTATAAACTAAGCATTTGTGTTTATTGAGTCTGCCAGATCAGAGGTAGGGGATGTTCTCTTGATAAGTGTGTGAATTGGACCATTTTCCTGTCATACAAAGCATTCAAAATGTACTTTTGGGTATCAGGGAAAGTGGATGGAGTCAAAAGTACATTTTTGTCCTTTATGAATGTACTGAAGTTGTCAAAAATATAAATAGTTAAAGTACAGATACCCCCAAAACGGTTTAAATCATTTTTACTTAAGTACTTTGCACCACTGAAAACAAACCTTTTCTAATGTCTCTATATCACTGGCTTATCATCACCTAGATTGCCCACCCTAGTCACACCCTGACCTAACCAAATAGAGAATTAAAAAGATCTCTACGGTCAGGGCGTGACACTTTGCCTGTTTGATGGTTAGTCTGAGGGCATAGCAGGATTTCATATAAGTGTCTGGATTAGTGTCCCGCTCCTTGAAAGAAGCAGCTCTAGCCTTTAGCGCGGTGTGGATGTTGCCTGTAATCCATGGCTTCTGTCGGGGATATGTACATACGGTCACTGTGGACACGACGTTGTCGATCCACTTATTGATGTAGCCTGTGACTGAGGTGGTATACTCCTCAATGCATGTGGATGAATCGCAGAACATATTACAGTCTGTGCTAGCAAAACAGTCAACATATGACAACAAATGAATGCAATCTCATTTAATGAGGAAAATTATCTTGGGTTGGAGAAGCTTCTAGTGATGGCTCTATACATTCTGGTGAAAAGGGAGGGTTTGCGACTCTTCTCTTCAGGTGGGAAGGAATATGCGATGTCATTTCCCTCTGGAGCAAAGGAGCCATGAGAATTTGTCCTCGACTCTGCAAAGAAAGACCATCCAGTATGTCATGGGTAACAATTCAGAGCAGAGTGCAATGTCTTTCCAAATGAATTAGTTGAACGCTAAAGTAATAATATCTTAGTCTTGAATGAGCAGCAGCAGGGCTTACCTGTAAAGTACACAGTAGGGGAAGTGTTCTGAGGCTGGTACTCCATAGACTTTTGAGGACAGTGGTCCTTTCTAACTTTCTTGGAACCCTGGTTGGTGGGAAAAGGCACATTAAAACAAACTGTTATATATCTTAAAGTACAGTATATCAACTGGAAAAAGGCAATACAATGCTAAAATACTGAATTATATAAACAAATAATATCTCATACATTCAAAAGCAGTGTTATTCATGAAAAATCTGTACTTGTACTATACCTTTATGTTAAAGCATATCTTGCTGAACATGGTTTTCTTGCTTTTCTTGGACTTGAAGATGGGGATCTGCTCTCCAGTACTGCTGGTGCTATCCCTTACCAAATCCAACATCCCTTCTACAATGTCTCTGGTGGCCATGCTGGTACCGGACTCAAAAGAACATTTGGCATTGGCTTTGGTGATCATTTGATGACTTGAGCCAACTGATAAGGCATCCATCATTTGGTTGACCATGACTTTCGTGAGCTGATTCATTGTGTCACTATCCTCTGGCTTGCTCGGATTGAGCTGGATAGGAAAGACCATGCAAGTAGAGGTGCTTGGTTCATTCTGGACTGAAACATCAATGTTGATATTTTCAGACTCATCTAACCACTGTTTTAGGAAGCCCTTCACTGTCTCTTCGGCAAATATCTGGAGAAGCTGAGAGGAGAGCTTCCTGGATATGGCACATTGTTCCTTTCCCCATTTCAGCCTTGAAAGAATGGAGTCTGAAGCACTTCTGGCTGCTGCCAATGTTAAGACCTGTGGAGTGCTGTGGCTGTCCTGAAGGGCTATCACTTTATCCACAAATTCATGACTGAAAAGGTGGATGGTCCCAGTGGAAATTATTTTTCTCAATTTCCTAACAGCAGATCGGAGGTTGTCAGGATGAGAAGCACCCTGTCCATCTTCCTGTGTGTTCTCAACACTTTCCACCATTTCGTCCACTACCACCCCAGCAGCTTGCCTGACTTTGTCCACAAAGGATGGGGGAAGTAAGTTCTCTGTGTGAAACAAGTCCTGAATGATCATGTTTCTTACAATGGGAAAGTCACTCTGAGCAGATAATTCAGTGGGGATGGGAGTACCGGGCAAGGTGAAGTCCCATTCTGACTGCTTTGATTTTGAAGTAGGTGTTAGAGAGATGGAGGAGCGTGAAGAAGAGGTATTTCTTGTATTTTGGCTGTCAGCACTCCTACAACGGATCGTGTCAATATCCTCCAGCATGGATCCTGAGAGCTTAGTGGTTTTAGGTAGTAATTTGTGCGGAATGTCCACACAGGCATTGTTTCCACCAGGTGTAACACTGCTCTGGTTGACCTCAAGATGGCAGAGACTTGCTCTTTGTGAAGCAGGACTGCTTTGATATGTAAATATTTGGATTGAACCAAGTGTTGTGTCTGACATTTGAAGATCTTTTCTGAGAAACTCCGTAATCTTACTTTGCAGACTGTAGTAGATGTTACGAGCAACAGACCAGATTATTTTCTCAGAAACCTGTCCAGTGGTGAGCAGGGAGGTTCCAGATACCATGTCAGATGATTGGGTGGTCTGGGTGAGCTCCTGCAGATCTTTCACTATGGTTTGTATAATATCAGTAGATGTGGTGGATGTAGATACAGACTGGAGGTACTTATCTGTTGTACCTTCCTCCACAATGTTAAATGATCTAGAGAGGACCTCACTCACTCCTTTCTCAGCTTTGGTTTGGAACTCATGACTAGAGAGTTTTTGGAGGCTCTTTGTTGAAAGACTGTGGGAAGATGCAATGCCTTTGGAGGCAGCCGTGCTGCAATCTAGACTTACTGGAGAGGTTCGCTCAGGAGAACCTTGGAGACGTTCAAACATGTCTTCACATGGTGTTGGGGACCTTGACAAGGAGATGTCCTTCAGCTGAGACAGAACACCACCTACCAACATGTTGACCTCAAGGGACATATCAGATATTTTCTTTCCTACTGTGGAGAAGCAAGGTGCATTTGATGTCTGATCCTCGCATGAGGTCAAGATTGTTGAAATGACCTGTTTGGTACTATTGTTCATTAGACCCTCGTCTGTTTCAGTCCAGAGAAGTTTTGAACTCTCGCTGACACCCATGTGTAGAGTCACTTCCTGGTTCAAACTGGGCAAGTGAGGCACACTCTTACTAGCTTGCGTCAAGTTCTGGCTTGCCAAACCAAGGTACTCCTTAGTCCCAAGATGTCCAGAGTCCTCTGTGGTTGTACGGCTAGACATTCTTCTCTGCACGTCTGACCTCCGCCGGTGAATGGTGAAGCCCTTTAATGTCTTCTTAATATTTTTATATAAACTAGTGGTAGCAGACCAGATCCTGTTCTTTCGCTTTTGTCCATTTTCCTGGAGGTCAGGTTCTCTCTCCTCTACTTCTGCAGGTTGCGCCAAGCTCTGCAGGTCTTCCACAAATGTGTCAATGATGCCAAAGGCAGCAGAATCCGCACAAATATCCTTTGACAAGGTTCTCTGGTTTTGAACGGAACAAGACTTGGATGCTACAGAATAAGCAGGCTGTGCACTAGTTAAGCTACTGTTGGACTTTTTAACTAGGAACTCACTCACTGCTTGAGTGGTGTCTCTCTTGAATTCCTCACTTGAGAGTTTTTTCATGCAATCTAATAGACTGGTCAAAGCTGTGGCCTTACTTCTGCTCTCCTCAATTTGACAGGGGAACTCATATACTATTGGTGATGAGGCCCTGGAATGGGAGATATCCCCAAGCTGAGCCAGAACGCCCTCTACAAATTGTTGTCTCTCAATAGAGAAGTCTGATCCTTTTTCTCCAACAGTGTACAGGGGGTCCTCCTTTGACATCTCAGTGTTGTACAAGACCAGAAGCTCTGAGACGACTTCTTTGGTGCAAGTTGTCAGAAGGAGCTTGCTTTCTTCTGACTCAGTTTGTGCCCAAAGAAGTTTTGAGCACTCACTTAGGCCTCTTTGTAAAGTAACTTCACCAGTGGACTCTGGCAACTGAGGCTCACTCTTACTGGGCCTATATTTCATGTCTAAGCAAGGAAGTGGAACTGTCTCCTTAAACTCAGAATTTGTGATGTTGTCATCAGATGTGACAATGCTCTTTAGGGCAAATCTCTGAAGCTTGCCGAAATAATCTTTCAAGTTGTTTTGGATGCTGTGGTAAATGTGAACAGCAGCAGACCAGGCACTCTTCTGTTGGGGACTCTCTTCAGATTCAGCCAAGGACTTCATATCTGACACGAAAGTCTTAACAACTACTGACGCTGCTGAGCCCACTGGGTGAATTGCCTCTGTCTTTACAATGCCAGACAATGTTTGACCTGATACAGCAGCTGTTAACTCAGACTGAACGACTGAACTAGGAAAGCTCAAACTACTGACTTTTTTGGCAAGAACTCCACTCACTGCTTGTATTGCTGATGTTTGAAACTCCCGGCTGGAGAGTTTTTGGATGCTCTTAGATGTGAGCGTGCAGGAGGAACCAGATTCACCAATATTGTAGCTGCTCTCGTATTTCCTTATCAGGGCATCAAGATCGTCAATGAAGCCAACATGCGATGCCAAAAACGTGATCTTGTCCTTCAGATCTTTCAGCAAATTATGTTGGTTCTCGTCAACAAAAGCCACCATTGTGTCAGAGATCATGGTCATGACTTGCCCTGTTAGACTCTTGCTCTCTTGGTCAACTTTTTCAAGTTTAGCAGCCAGCTCTCTCACCATGCTCTCAGTCACCTTGGTCTGTGAGTCTCCCCTTACCGGTGTCACTTGAGAGGTTTGGCTAGCGGAGGCACTCTTAACGACCACTGATAAGGCCGACTTGACATCTTTAATCACTTCTGCCATTACAGCAGGGGTCATCTTCGGAGAGCCTGCACTTCCAGATGGAGAATTGGACATGCATGCAAGTTTGGAGAGAGAACCTTGCAGGCTGTCCTGCACACAGGTGACGAGGGTGTCCTCTGAGACACCTAAGAGGACTTGTAGCGAGTCAGAGTTGGTTGTCTTCTTCTGCACATCAGACAGAGAGGTTCTTGAAAAAAAAAAACAGAAATCATCACAGTCAAACAAATAATATGTAATGCTGTGAGGAACGTTGCTCTGGTGGAGGTGTGTCAACCACATCTAATGATAAAAAATAATAATTTATTCAACTTCTATAGTTCTTTTCATTACAGAAAGATGAATGAGAAAAGCCTTTAAAGCCTTTAAACAGCTTGGAAAATTCCAGAAAACGATGTCATGGCTTTAGAAGCTTATGTTAGGCTAATTGACATTATTTGAGTCTGTGGATGTATTTCAAGGCCAACCTTCAAACTCAGTGCCTCTTCGCTTGACATCATGAGAAAATCAAAAGACATCAGCCAAGACCTCAGAAAAATAATTGGTTCATCCTTGGGAGCAATTTCCAAATGGCTGAAGGTACCACGTTCATCTGTACAAACAATACCACGCAGCCGTCATACACTCAGGAAGGAGACGCGTTCTGTCTCCTAGAGATGAACGTACTTGGGTGCGAAAAGTGCAAATCAATCCCAGAACAACAGCAATGGACCGTGTGAAGATGCTGGAGGAAACAGGTACAAAAGTATCTATATCCACAGTAAAACGAGTCCTATATCGACATTACCTGAAAGGCCGCTCAGCAGGGAAGAAGCCACTGCTCCGGAAGCCGCCATAAAAAACCCAGACTACGGTTTGCAACTGCACATGGGGACAAAGATCGTACTTTTTGGAGAAATGTCCTCTGGTCTGATGAAACCAAAATAGAACTGTTTGGGCATAATGACCATCATTATGTTTGGAGGAAAAGGGTGAGGCTTGCAAGCCAAAGAACACCATCCCAACCGTGAAGCACGGGGGTAGCAGAATCATGTTGTGGGGGTGCTTTGCTGCAGGAGGGTCTAGTGCACTTCACAAAATAGATAGCATAATGAGGATGGAAAATAATGTGGATATATTGAAGCAACATCTCAAGACTTCAGTCAGGAAGTTAAAGCTTGGTCGCAAATGGGTCTTCCAAATGGACATGACCCCAAGCATACTTCCAAAGTTGTGGCAAAATGACTTAAGAACAACAAAGTCAAGGTATTGGAGTGACCATCACAAAGCCCTGACCTCAATCCTATAGAACATTTGTGGGCAGAACTGAAAAAGCTTGTGCTAGGAAGGAGGCCTACAAACCTGACTCAGTCGTACCAGCTCTGTCAGGAGGAATGGGCCAAAATTCTCCCAACTTATTGTGGGAAGCTTGTGGAAGGCTACCCAAAACATTTGACCCAAGTTAAACAATTTAAAGGCAATGCTACCAAATACTATTTGAGTGTATGTAAACTTCTGACCCACTGGGAATGTGAAGAAAGAAATAAAAGCTGAAATAAATTATTATTTCTTCTTCTATTATTCTGACATTTCACATTCTTAAAATAAAGTGCTGATTTTAACTGACCTAAAACAGGGAAATTTTACTAGGATTAAATGTCAGGAATTGTGAAAAACTGAGTTTAAATGTACTTGGCTAAGGTGTATGTAAACTCCGAATTCAACTTTATATGGCCATATCTATACTCTAAAAAAAATGTGAAATTGCTATAAACATCAAATACTGTTTAAGGACAATCATAAATAAAAGGCAGTATTGAAGAATGGTTACAGACATACCTCATGGCTGGCTTGGGCAATGGTTTTGGGCAGTAGCTTCCACTGCCCAGACTGCCCATCTCCTTAGTCAGGTAAATCTCCTTGAACTTAAGTTGTTGTGATTCCTGCTCTTCTTCCTCTTCCTGATCCATACAGTTGGAGGAAGGGTAGGGAGTCGGGATGCGAAAGCTATTGTAAGACTTTCGACTGCCTGGCCTCTTAGATACACCAGCCTCAGTAAATCTCACGTGGGACTTGGTGTTAACCTTATCGTCTAACAGACTGGTGAGTGACGCTGTGAGAGATCTCTGTGACAATGGAGAGGAGGCAGCATCTTGGATGCCCAGTAGTTCGTAAAGACCTGGGATGATGATCTGCATCAGCTTGTCCGATAAAAACTGGACAATCCTCAGACACAAGCCGGCAAGCTGTTGTTTTGTCAGCTGTATTCCAGAAACAGAAGAAGTGTTTTAAAATGTTGCATAGTGCGTCTTTCAAAAGCTTATGAACAAGGCTAAACATTCAGTGATCATTGTATTCTAAATAAGCTTTCAGATCTTACCGGGTCAGAAATGCCATTACGAATCCTACTCCATTGCCTGAAAATTATGCATATGAATCATTCATATTAATAGTATTAATATTGTCAGAAATGTCGGTCAGTAGAGTCATCAGATTAAACAGTATTTTACACATGCTTTGTAGCAATTGTTTTGACAACATTGTGGTGTGATGTAACTTTTTCTGCAATGGAAATGTAGTTGATGAATCTGCTTTCATACAATCCTTTACAGGTTTGATAGTAGTACTGTACCAAAGAAAATAGAACATACTCCTCAGTTAGGTTCTGCAGGAAGTTGATAATCAGTGAAAAAGACTCAAGATTTTTCGCACTGTTGAGGCTCTCTTCTTCTGTGGTTTCCACAGTGCTGCTTTGCTTCTGGTAGAAATCAACATTATGAGTCTCAAATAATGGCACCAACAGAGTCAAACTTAACATATATCATACTGAAAGAACTTATGAACCGTTAGAGTGTGGAGGAGCATTGGCAACGTTGGACAAATTTAAACAACTGAAACACAACAGAGATGGTTGTGGTACGTCAACATTGCCAATGATAGCATCACTATAACATTTTATTGGATTAATGTTGTAATATGAAATGACAAGGTCAACTTACCATCTCATTGACAGCTTCAGAGGTCAGGTGGTCATCCATCACACAGACAGGCAGGTCTAGAGACTGGGACAAGGCTCTATGGTCATAACCAGGAGAGAATGGAAACATCAGAGCAGTCCCAATGGCAGAATCTAACCACTGTCTTCATGTCAAAGACTTGACCCTACAAATGACTCCATGAATGACACCTGACCTGCCCCATAACAAGTTCTTTCTTATTAGTCTGTCTCTCTTAATCTCCACACAAATATCTAACTGGACAGAGTGTAAGTGGCCTTACCTGACTGTCTCAGTGTCAGAAACATCATAGTCTTGTTGTTCTATGTCCTCCAGGGACATCTCAGCTACAGCAGACGGGGCAAAGCCCGGGATGATCTCTCAAACTGAAAATAATGACTGTTTATGTGAACTGAACCATTTACAGTGGCTTGCGAAAGTATTCACCCCCCTTGGCATTTTCCCTATTTTGTTGCCTTATAACCTGGAATTAAAATAGATTTTTGCACTGTCAACTGTGGGACTTTAGGTATGTGCCTTTCCAAATCATGTCCAATCAATTGAATTTACCACAGGTGGACTCCAATCATGTTGTAGAAATACCTCAAGGATGATCAAGGGAAACAGGATGCACCGGTGCTCAATTTCGAGTCTCATAGCAAAGGGTTTGAATACTTATGTAAATAAGGCATTTCTGTTTTTTTTCCATTTTAAATTGCAAAAATGTCTAAAAAACTGTTTTTGCTTTGTCATTATAGGATATTGTGTGTAGATTGATGAGGAAAATGTTGTATGTAATCCATTTTAGAATAAGGCTGTAATGTAAAAAATGAAATGTGTTAAAAGTCAAGGGGTCTGAATACTTTCCAAATGCACTGAAGCAGTCTATAAGATATATCTTATTACAGTTTAGGCCTACCTTGTTATTTACTTCCATCTGGCAATATCATATTAATGGATTAAATCTATTTAGTTTGTTTTGTTGCTAGTATTTTTATTAATAGTTTGAAAATACAAGTATTATCTACTTTCTGAAGGACAGCCAAGTTGATAGGCAACATAGAACCTACAGACAATTATGACATCATTGGAACACATGCACGTGTCACAAACACCTTTAGCCCAAAAAAGCAGTGTAGCAGTGCTGCCAAAGCTGGGGGCAATACACTTTTATTAGGCTTTTATTCAGATTCACAAACAATGCTCTACTTGAAGTCAATGAGTAAACATGTAGCAACATGGCTGAGCTTTAACGTGTAAGTAGAAGTTGACACTAACCATATGTATAATCCTAAAATGCTTGCCCTAAATACCAGTCTACAACCCAGGTATGTCTCCTGCTATTTATAGTATCTTTCAAGTACATCTTATTACAGTTTAGGCCTATCTTATTATTTTCTTCCATCTAGCAATATCATTTTAAGGGCAAATACACACACGTGTTGTAGGCCAATGAACTCCATAGTTTTAATCAGAGTTTATAATAAGGAAGGGGAATTCTGTAACAGGTTATGACATCAAAGGTATGGCAGCTATGGAGAATCATTTTCAAAACAATGTCCAAAACGGGAAATCATTGGATGTGATTCATTCGATTCTACGCAATTTCATCTTTGAGGACTGACATGGAAGCAACCATTACACAACCCTGAACTCAATAACCCCACCCCAGTTTCAGAAGAGATATCAAACCATATCTGGTCATATTGTATTACATACACCCAGGCTGTGCCTGGACACAGATGGATGGCTATATGGAGCATCCTTGTCCATCATGTTCAGTGTGTTAGTGCTCTCACCACAGAGAGGCAGCAGCCTCCACTGAGCAGCTCAGCAGCCTCCACTGAGCAGCTCAGCAGCCTCCACTGAGCAGCTCAGCAGCCTCCACTGAGCAGCTCAGCAGCCTCCACTGAGCAGCTCAGCAGCCTCCACTGAGCAGCTCAGCAGCCTCAGCAGCCTCCATTGATATATACTTATACTGTATTGCAATGCTTCTGGTCACTTCCACACTATGATTTGTCTATTTGTTTTGGGATTTGTGTGTTGGCCTGTTTTGAAATAGTTTGATAATAACCTACTACTTTGACCTAATGCACTTCATCAATGATGGTGGTTGTATTGTTTTGGATTTGTACTGATAAGCATCATGTTGTCTTACTCCAGGGAACTTTCCAGCAAATGTGGATCTCAAAACAGGAGTTCGAAGAGGGCGGGAAGCAGTGCGTAGACAGGAAGTGCCCTTGATCGACCACCAACAGCATCTGCTGCCTCCAGAACTCACAATAACATGTCTAGTTTAACCTTTTACTGTGAGCTCAGGAACACCCAAGGACGGTAGTTCTGTCGATTTAAAAAAATGTTTTTTTAAAAACTGGATAATGGAATCTGCCTTTATCATTTTTTGTAGAAAACATGAACTATAACGAACCGTGTCACATATTCCATTGCTATGAAAAGGGTGAAAGGCTGAGTTCCTTTTGACTCCATCTTCAGTATGCCATTTTCAGTTTGTTTATGGACCTTATATTCTGATCTCAACCTTCTTGACAGGTAAGAAACACTTGGTTAGTGTATGTGTCTTATCCAATGGGTTGTCAGGTGAACGTTGAAGATGCTTCTTGGAGGTGATCTAATGATGTCATTGAATCGCTGTCATTGAGTTGCTCACTGGACAAGACAATTATTCACTGAAAATTAAATCTGTCTTTCATTACACTTATGTTGATACTTGATTGGCTATTTGCTGTCTTTTGAAAATACAAAAATAAATAACTGTTTTATGAAGCACTTGTAGACATGCATTGTTTTCAAAATCATATTTTCAGCAAAACAGATACATACTTTTACAATATGACATCAAATCAAATAAAAATAAAATAAGTGATATGTAAATGATTGTCAAAAGGCTCCAACCACCCAAGTCATAGACTGTTCACTCTGCTACCACACGGCAAGCGATACGAGAGCACCAAGTCTGGGACAAAAGGCTCCTTAACAGCTTCTACTCCCAAGCCATAAGACTGCTGAACAGCTTCTACCCCCAAGCCATAAGACTGCTGAACAGCTTCTACCCCCAAGCCATAAGACTGCTGAACAGCTTCTACCCCCAAGCCATAAGACTGCTGAACAGCTTCTACCCCCAAGTCATTAGACTGCTGAACAGCTTCTACCCCCAAGCCATAAGACTGCTGAACAGCTTCTACCCCCAAGCCATTAGACTGCTGAACAGCTTCTACCCAAGCCATTAGACTGCTGAACAGCTTCTACCCCCAAGTCATTAGACTGCTGAACAGCTTCTACCCCCAAGTCATTAGACTGCTGAACAGCTTCTACCCCCAAGTCATTAGACTGCTGAACAGCTTCTACCCCCAAGTCATTAGACTGCTGAACGTTAATTAAATGGCCACCTGCACTATTTGCATTGACCCCCTTTGTTATTGATGTATTTTTCTAATTGTTTTCCACTGACTCTCTTGAATTGGCTCGATGCACACTCACTACACTCTACCCACACATTCACTGTGACACTGACCGACTTTCACACTAGCTGCTGCTACTGTGTTTATTATCTATCCTGATTGACTAGTCACTTTTACCCTTACCTACATGTACATACTGTATTACCTCAACTACCTCGCACCCATGCACATTGACTCAGTACTGGTACTCCTTGTATATAGCCTTGTTATTGTTATTGTGTTACTATTTAGAAAATATGTTCTTACTTTTTAACTCTGCATTGTTGGGAATGGGCTCGTAATAAAGCATCTCACAGTTGTTTTCGGCGTATGTGACCAATACGATTAGATTCTCATCTGAACAAATGAATGCTCTCGTTGTTTATAATGAGGAATTTATTTAAATAATTTGGTTTTCCTTGAAGATTTGAATGTGCTGAGAAAGCCTTTCGTGATGGATCTAGACAATCTGGTGAAAAGGGAGGGTTTGCGACTCTTCTCTTCAAGTGGGAAGGACGATGCGATATCATAAATTCCCTCTGGAGAAAAGGAGCCATGAGATGTTGTCATCGTCTCTGCAACGAAAGACCATCCAGCATGCCATCAATTTACATTTTTACTAATTTATCAGACACTCTTATCCAGAGAGACTTACAAGGAGCAATTACGATTAAGTGCCTTGCTCAAGAGCACATTGACAGATTTTGCCTCGTGAACTCAGGGATTCTGAACCAGCAACCTATCGGTTACTGGCCCAACCTCTTAACCCACTAGGCTACCACCCAGCCCACAGTACAGTATGTCATAGGTAACAACTCAGAGGAGTACAATGTCTTTCCAAATGAATTAGTGGAATGGTAAAGGGATAATGTCTCAGTCTTGACTGAGCAGCAGCCTAAACAGCAGCAGGGCTTACCTGTAAAGTACACAGTAGGGGAAATGTTCTGAGGCTGGTACTCCAGAGACTCTTGAGGACAGAGGTTCTTACTAACATTCTTGGAACCCTGGTTGGTGGGAAAAGGCACATTAAAACAAACTTAAATTTTTTCGATATCTTAAAGTACAGCATATCAACTGCAAAGAACCAGTGCAATGCCATGACACAAAGAATCATATAAAAGGTCAACAGCAGTGTTATTCATGAAAGATGTATGTGTACTATACCTTTGTGTTAAAGGTGAGGACCTGCTCTCCAGTACTGCTGATGGTATCCCTTTCCAAATCAAACACGCCTTCTACAATGTCACTGGTGGCCACGCTGGTAGCGGACTCAAAATAACATTTAGCAGTGGCTTTGGTGATCATTTGAAGAATGACCATGCAAGTAGAAGTCTTTGGATCGTTCTGGACTGAAACATCAAAGTTTATGTTTTCATACTCATCTGACCACTGTCTCAGGAAGCACTTCACTGTCTCTTCAGCAAATATCTGGAGAAGCTGAGAGGAGAGCTCCTTGGATATGGCACATTGTTCATTTCCCCATTTCAGCCTTGAAAGAATGGAGTCTGAAGCACTTTTGGCTGCTTCCAATGTTAAGACCTGTGGAGTGCTGTGGCTGTCCTGAAGGGCTATCACTTTATCCACCAATTCATGGCTGAAAATGTGGATGGTCCAAGTGGAAATGATTTTTCTCAATTTCCTAACAGCAGATCGGAGGTCGTCAAGATGTGAAGCACCCTGTCCATTTTCCTGTGTGTTCTCAACACTTTCCACCATAATGTCCACTACCACCCCAGCAGCTTGCCTGACTTTGTCCACAAAGGTTACAGGAAGTAAGTCCTCTGTGTGAAAGAAGTCCTCAATGATTGTGTTTCTAACAATGGGAAAGTCAATCTGAGCAGGAAACTCAGTGGGGATGGGAGTCCCGGGTAAAGCAAAGTGCCATTTCGACTGCCTTAATTTTGAAGTAGGTGTTAGAGAGATAGAAGAGCGTGAAGAAGAGGTATTTCTTGTATTTTGGCTGTCAGCACTCCTACAACGGATCGTGCCAATATCCTCCAGCATGGATCCTGAGAGCTCAGTGGTTTTAGGTAGTAATTTGTGCGGAATGTCCACACAGGCATCGTTTCCACCAGGTGTAACACTGCTCTGGTTGACCTCAAGATGGCAGAGACTTGCTCTTTGTGAAGCAAGACTGCTTTGATATGTAAATATTTGGATTGAACCAAGTGTTGTGTCTGATCTTTGAAGATCTTTTCTGAGAAACTCCGTAATCTTACTTTGCAGACTGTAGTAGATGTTACGAGCAACAGACCAGATTCTTTTCTCAGAAACCTGTCCAGTGGTGAGCAGGGAGGTTCCAGATACCATGTCAGATGATTGGGTGGTCTGGGTGAGCTCCTGCTGGTCTTTCACCATGGCTTGTATAATATCAGTAGATGTGGTGGATGTAGATACAGACTGGAGGTACTTATCTGTTGTAGCGTCCTCCACAATGTTAAATGATCTAGAGATGACATCACTCACTCCTTTCTCAGCTTTGGTTTGGAACTCATGACTAGTGAGTTTTTGGAGGCTCTTTGTTGAAAGACTGTGGGAAGATGCAATGCCTTTGGAGGCAGCCGTGCTGCAATCTAGACTTACTGGAGAGGTTCGCTCAGGAGAACCTTGGAGATGTTCAAACATGTCTTCACATGGTGTTGGGGACCTTGACAAGGAGATGTCCTTCAGCTGAGACAGAACACCACCTACCAACATGTTGACCTCAAGGGACATATCAGATATTTTCTTTCCTACTGTCGAGAAGCAAGGTGCATTTGATGCCTGATCCTCGCATGAGGTCAAGATTGTTGAAATGACCTCTTTGGTACTATTGGTCAGTAGAGCCTCGTCTGTTTCAGTCCAGAGAAGTTTTGAACTCTCGCTGACACCCCTGTGTAGAGCCACTTCAAGGTTCAAACTGTGCAAGTGAGGCACACTCTTACTAGCTTGCCTCAAGTCCTGGCTTGCCAAACAAATGTGCTCCTTAGTCCCAAGATGTCCAGAGTCCTCTGTGGGTATATGAGTAGACATTCTGCTCAGCATGTCTGACCTCCGCTGATGAATGATGAAGTCCTTTAATGTCCTCTGAATATTGTTATATAAACTAGTGGTAGCAGACCAGATCCTGCTCTGAAGCTTTTGTGCATTTTCCTGGAGGTCAGGTTCTCTCTCCTCTACTTCTGCAGGTTGCGCCGAGCTCTGCAGGTCTTCCACAAATGTTTCAATGATGCCAAAGGCAGCAGAATCCGCACAAATATCCTTTGACCATGTGTACTGGTTTTGAATGGAACAAGACCTGGATGCTACAGAATAAGCAGGCTTTGCACTAGTTAAGCTACTGGTGGACTTTTTAACTAGGAACTCACTCACTGCTTGAGTGGCATTTCTCTTAAATTCCTCACTTGAGAGTTTTCTAATACAATCTAACAGACTGGTCAAAGAAGCTGTGGCCTTACTTCTGCTGTCCTCAATTTGACAGGGGAACTCACATACTATTGGTGATGAGGCCCTGGAATGGGCAATATCCCCAAGCTGAGCCAGAACACCCTCTACAAATTTCTCTCTCTCAATAGAGAAGCCTGATCCTTTTTCTCCAACAGTGTACAGGGCGTCCTCCTTTGACATCTCAGTGTTGTACAAGACCAGAAGCTCTGAGATGACTTCTTTGGTGCAAGTTGTCAGAAGGAGCTTGCTTTCTTCTGACTCAGTTTTTGCCCAAATAAGTTTTGAGCTCTCACTTAGGCCTCTTTGTAAAGTAACTGCACCAGTGGACTCTGGCAACTGAGGCTCACTCTTACTGGGCCTATATTTCATGTCTAAGCAAGGAAGTGGAACTGTCTCCTTGAACTCAGCATTTTTGATGTTATCATCAGATGTGACAATGCTCTTTAAGGCACATCGCTGAAGCTTGTCGAAATAATCTTTCAAGTTGTTTTGGATGCTGTGGTAAATGTGAACAGCAGCAGACCAGGCACTCTTCTGTTGGGGACTCTCTTCAGATTCAGCCAAGGACTTCATATCTGACACGAAAGTCTTAACAACTACTGACGCTGCTGAGCCCACTGGGTGAATTGACTCTGTCTTTACAATGCCAGACAATGTTTGACCTGATACAGCACCTGTTAACTCAGACTGAACGACTGAACTAGGAAAGCTCAAACTACTGACTTTTTTGTCAAGAACTCCACTCACTGCTTGTATTGCTGATGTTTGAAACTCCCGGCTAGAGAGTTTTTGGATGCTCTTAGATGTGAGCGTGCAGGAGGAACCAGATTCACTAATATTGTAGCTGCTCTCGTATTTCCTTATCAGGGCATCAAGATCCTCAATGAAGCCAACATGCGATGCCAAAAACGTGATCTTGTCCTTCAGATCTTCCAGCAAATTCTGTTGGTTCTCGTCAACAAAAGCCACCATTGTGTCAGAGATGGTGGTCATGACTTGCCCTGTTAGACTCTTGCTCTCTTGGTCAACTTTTTCAAGTTTAACAGCCAGCTCTGTCACCATGCTCTCAGTCAACTTGGTCTGTGAGTCTCCCCTTACCGGTGTCACTAGAGAGGTTTGACTTGCGGAGGCACTCCTAACGACCACTGATAAGGCCGACTTGACATCTTTAGCCAACTCTGCCATTACAGCAGGGGTTAGCATCATAGAGCCTGCACTTCCAGATGGAGAATTGGACATGCATGCAAGTTTGGAGAGAGAACCTTGCAGGCTGTCCTGCACACAGGTGACGAGGGTGTCCTCTGAGACACCTAAGAGGACTTGTAGCGTCTCAGAGTTGGTTGTTTTCTTCTGCACATCAGACAGAGAGGTTAGAGTCCTTGGGGAAAAAAACCGCAGAAATCATCAAAGTCAAACAAATAATATGTAAGGCTGTGATGCACATTCAGTGTGTCAAATACATCTGCACCATTGAAAACAATGAGGAAAACGCTGCTGTTTCTCTGAGAAGAAAAAACCTTAGTGTGATGTCAGCCTAACTGCTTAATTTCTAAAGCCCAATAAAATGTATTTTGTATAAGTCATTTGTATTGAAACTGGCCTGTAGATATCTTTCTATCCTGGCAACATCTATCCTCTACAAAAATCCAAATTGCTATAAACTTCAAATACTGTAACTTCTAATAACTTCAAGGACAATCATAAATACAAGGCAGTTTGAAGAAATGTTAAAGGGAAATTTCTAAATGTTTCAACTTCATATTCATCATCTCCAGCACCACCCCAACATCAGCATATGTGAAAAACGGGCATTTCTATGTTTTGTAGTAAAAAAAGAAAGAGGAAGATAAGTGTTTTCTATGACATCATCAACCAATTAGTAGGCAATGCCTACTCATAATTGGTTAAAATCACACGATGCACACTGATGATGTCATTAGAATCTAGAGCTGAGCATTTAACCAACATTTTTGTTATTTTTCGGTTTTTAAACAACTAATTGACCGACGTCGGCTCAATTATTTGAATTCCATATAGTTAATTTTTTTCTTCTTCTGTGAGCTCGATGCTCAGTTTCTGTAGAGATAAATCAGATCAAGCACGAACTATGCAATGTAGTAGGGAGTTGTAGTTTCCAACAGGCCAATATTCTACATAGTTTAGCACAGAAAATACGGCAATTAATTCCCATAATCCATTGCACGCCCACTTGCTTGTCCACTCTGTGTGGAGCAGATACGGAAACCTCATTAACTGAGACGGAGAGACGAGAGAATGCATGAGAGAGATAAAAAGCAGTTGCGTTGCGAGGATTCTCTACCTGGAAATACATGATCTAAGTGATTGACAGTTGGTGTTCAGCGGTCATAAAAGTAGGTCTTATTTACTTAGAAGAACTACTAAAATTGTGATTTTGTCAGACAGGATAAGCAGCAGCTCTATAGAGATGAGTTGATGACTTGGAATGAAATAATAAAGTCACCAAATAAATATTTTATATGAGAAAGTAAATGATGGTTGATAAGTCATAAACAGTAATGGACAGTCACTACCATCATGGGACTTTTATTCATTGTTTTATTATGTGTTGTTACAGCATTCAACACACATAATCCATAGTGCATTCAATGTCTAAAAAAAGTATTGAAATCCAAAACCGTGATTATTTTTTAAATATTTGAATGGAAACCAAACCAACCTCAAAAAGCACTAATTTCTCAGCACTATTGGAAACAGTTACGTCCCTCTATATTTTTTTTACTACAATGCATGGAAATGTGTAATTTTCACATATGGTGATGCTGGAGATGAATATGAAGTTGTTAAATTTCCCTTTAAGAACATACCTCATGGCCCCCTTGGGCAGGTAGCTTCCACTGCCCAGACTGCCCTTAGTCAGGTAAATCTCCTTGAACTTAAGTTGTGATTCCTGTTCTTCTTCCTCTTCCTGCTCCATACAGTTGGAGGAAGGGTAGGGAGTCGGGATGCGAAAGCTATTGTAAGACTTTCGACTGCCTGGCCTCTTAGGTACACCAGCCTCAGTAAATCTCACGCGGGACTTGGTGTTAGTCTTATCGTCTAACAGACTGGTGAGTGACGCTGTGAGAGATCTCTGTGACAATGGAGAAGAGGCAGCATCTTGGATGCCCAGTAGTTCGTAAAGACCTGGGATGATGATCTGCATCAGCTTGTCCGATAAAAACTGGACAATCCTCAGACACAAGCCGGCAAGCTGTTGTTTTGTCAGCTGTATTCCAGAAACAGAAGAAGTGTTTTAAAATGTTGCATAGTGCGTCTTTCAAAAGCTTATGAACAAGGTTAAACATTAGGCAGAGTTTTCATGGTAATCTGATTAAATTGTCAGTAACATGATCTTACCGGGTCAAACATGCCCTCACGAATCCCCCTCCATTGCCTGAAAACAATATTGTTATAAATGTTGTCATATCAGGATGCGTGGCAGAATAGTTTTTATTTAATTATTTGCCTGATCGTGAAGTTATACTTGCTTTGTGTCAGTTGTTTTGGCAAAATTGCAATGTGACAACTTTTCTAGCACTGAACATTTTTTTCAGATTGATCAGTTTCTAATTTGATCCTATTTACTTGAAGGTGTGATAGTACCAAAGAAAACAGAACATACTTCTCAGTTAGGTTTTGAAGGAAGTCCATAAGTGTCAGATGTTCCACAATGTTGAGCTTTCCCTCTTCTGTGGTTTCCATCACTGAGGTTGCTCTGCTCCTGGTAGAATTGCTCTGCTCCTGGTAGAAATGTAATTATATTGCAAATAATCAAACTTAATTAACAGCAAATATCATACTGAAATAATTATTAACTGTTAAAGAGGGGAGGAGCATTGGCAACGTTGGGCCAATTAAACAACTGCAACACAACAGAGATGGTTGTGGTACGTCAACATTGCCAATGATAGCATCACTGAAATGACAAGGTCAACTTACCATCTCATTGACAGCTTCAGAGGTCAGGTGGTCATCCATCACACAGACAGGCAGGTCTAGAGACTGGGACAAGGCTCTATGGTCATAACCAGGAGAGAATGGAAACATCAGAGCAGTCCCAATGGCAGAATCTAACCACTGTCTTCATGTCAAAGACTCACTCACTCATTTGCTTTGTCAAACCTACCCCTTAGAATGACTTCGATATTAAAAACCCAGGCTTTCCTAAAATGTTTACCTCAGCCAGTCTAGAACCCAGGTGTGTCTACAAAACACATGTACTCCTCCATAAGGTTCATGGCTTGCCTATTGTTTTATCCCAGTACAAGAGGGGCAACTGGATTCAGGATTAAACACAAGCAGTCTTTAAGGTATATCTTATTACAGTTTAGGCCTACCTTATTATTTTCTTCCATCTGGCAATATCATTTTAAGGAATGAAATCTGTTTTGTTGCTAGTATTATTAGTAACTGTAGGAAAATACAGCTGTAAAGTACAAGAATCAGTTACTTTCTGAAGGGAAGCCAAGCTCATAAGCAATTTAGAACCTACAGACAATGATGACAAAGTTGGAACGCATGATTGCGTCACAAACGCCTTGTGGTCACATGTTATTTTAGGGCGTGGCTCCGCATTCGTGACCGGTTCTCATATTTCATGCCGAAACCGGATTAAATACATACCGGTAGTTAAATGACAAAAAATATGATATTCGCAATGTCATTAAGCAACAACAACAACAAAAACATAAATAGCTACTACAATTTCGAAACATAATTTTGTCATCAGGTCAGTACCATTTGTTTGATTTTGTGGACCCACGACTAGACTTTATCCATGTTAGCTAGTTGCTAGCGATGCTAGTCAGCATAGGCTGCTACGTGATAAACAGTTCGCGTTAGCGAATTAGCTACCTAGCTACCCAGCCTAACAAGCTGTCAAATCCAATGGAAACCGATGCAACCCTGCTGCCAAATAAGGGCTAGCTCGATGACCCGTGGTAACAGTGGGGTCCCCATGAGTTTCAAGGCTTTAATAAGTGCTATCGTGCAGAAAAAGCGAATAAAATACTGGTTGATGAGCTAGCTAAATTAGCTAGCAAGACGGATATGACCGTTAACAGCGTGCATGCACAAATGCATGACGACACATTGTATCTCAGTGAAGCAGACATGCAGAACGAGATCGCCCCACCAAGCCAGATAGTAGAGGGGTACAACAACGCCGGGACACAGAGGCATAGCTCATACAATTATATTTTGTTCCAGTCAATGACAATACATGTTGAAAAAGAAATACCTGCGTCAAATATATGGCATCGCATGCTAGTGCAAAGATAGCTTGCATGAGTTTTAAAAAATCAGGTGACCACTAGATGTCCTCGTATATCCACATTTAGATCAACTGTACTTGATTTTTCATCAGTACTGTGAATGACAAGCCCACTGAATCTAGTTTAATAATCTTTATACTCAGCAGGTAGAGGCCTAGGTACTTCAAATCAGTGCTTAATTTGAGCAGGATCATGCCAGAACAGGATCCGGCACCGTTCCGTTCTGGACTGTTTTGTTCCGGAACCTACTTGCCCGAATCCGGTACCTCTCGTGCCATGAAAAATAATTTTCACTTTTTGCTATGTAACAATTATAATAAAAGCGATCAAAGTTCATTCGAGTTGCCTCTTCGTCAATTATCCTGCCCCCTCATCTCTCCAGAGTTGCACTTCATCATTTGTTTCCTTATAGAATCATAGCTGCATGAAGGGTTCTGGAGGAATTTTCTAAAGTTACGGAATTACTGCTGTCTGTTCAGAAATAAATTAAATCATTCAGAATAGCCTAATACGTCATGAGAAGCCCTATAATTTAGCTACAGAGGACCAATAGCTTCTTTTTTAAATAGCCTAGCTGCGGTTTGTAGCCCAATAACAAAGAATAGCCTACAGTCGGGAACGCGAGGCAAATCTGTCAGTGAAAAAACAGCAGGCAGACAAAACGGGCCTTTTGCAATATTTCAAATACAATCGAGGGAAAACACAGATTGAAAAACAATGACTGTTGCTGAAAAGATAAGACTATGCTGTAGACTACCAAAATATTTGATCAACTCCCAAACATTGTTTTACAAAACAGAGAGAGGGAGAGATAGGCTTTTGACACGAGCGCATCGACAATCTCCAGCGAGTGAGCTGCGCATCATTGGGTGAGTCAGTGAAACTGGAAAGCATTTTTAGGACTAATTTCCTCCTCATATTGTAGCCTACTATATGTTTCTCCACAAACCTAGGCCTATAGGCTATTGATGGATTCAAGACAAGGTCGTTTTTATTGATCTCAGATACTAAGTTTGTCAGTGTCAAAGTAGCCTGCCATTTCGATCATTTGTGCGGATTAAAAAAAGATAATGCCAAAGTCTCCAGTCATGTAAAAGGATGTAGAATTGCACGAAATGCGGTTTTAAAAATGCCAACACTTTCCCGGACCCTAGGCTACTAAAAATGTTCCCCATGTGTTCACCTACTGTAAATGGCTCTACTCTACTGCTCTACCCAAATGTGATGATATGCGTTCAAGCTCTATTATAATAGGTGATCTTTTTTCTCATGAGTTCTGGTACCACAGAGCCCCCCCTCTGGCACCTCCCAATTTACAAATTAAGCTCTGCTTCAAATTTTTATTTTACAAGGCAAGTCAGTTAAAAACAAATTCTTATTTTCATTAAAGGCCTAGGAACAGTGGGTTAACTGCCTGTTCAGGGGCAGAATGACAGATTTGTACGTTGTCAGTTCAGGGATTTGAACTTGCCACCTTTCGGTTACCAGTCCAACACTCTAACCACTAGGCTACTTGTCTTCATGAAGGGTTTATGTGAGCCTGTTTGCATCCCTCCCAGCTGCCCACTGCATTGAGGCTAGGTAACACAGTCACCACAGATAAATCCATGATAACCAAAAACTTCAACAAGCATTTCTCAACGGCTGGCCATGCCTTCCTCCTGGCTTCTCCAACCTCGGCCAACAGCTCCATGGGAAAGGAAGATGATTCTAAGAAGCAATTTGTTCATTTGGCTGGTGTCAAGTAAAGTATGTGACTAGTACTTACAATAGGAGACATGGTTATGTGATGGGGTGATAGTACTTACAGTAGGAGACGTGATGGGGCGATGGTACTTACAGTAGGAGACATGTGATGGGGCGATAGTACTTACAGTAGGAGACATGGTTATGTGATGGGGTGATAGTACCTACAGTAGGAGATATGGTTATGTGATGGGGCGATAGTACTTACAGTAGGAGACATGTGATGGGGCGATAGTACTTACAGTAGGAGACATGGTTATGTGATGGGGTGATAGTACTTACAGTAGGAGACGTGTGATGGGGCGATAGTACTCACAGTAGGAGACATGTGATGGGGCGATAGTACTTACAGTAGGAGACATGTGATAGGGCGATAGTACTTACAGTAGGAGACAGCCACGCCAGCAGTGCTTTGTCAACATTGTCCCATCACGCACTAGTGACTCCTGTGGCGGGCCAGGCGCAGTGCACGCAGCAGTGCACGCTGACACGTCGACACGGCTGGCTTCCAGGTTAAGCGGGCATGGTGTCATGAAGCAGTGTGGCTTGGCTGGGTTGTGTTTCGGAGGACGCACGGCTCTCGCCTCTCCCAAGTCCATATGGGAGTTGTAGCAATGGGACAAGACTGTAACTACCAATTGGATACCACTAAATTGGAGAAGAAAAAAAAAGAAGTCACCTTGGTGGTTTGTTGTATATGGCCAATATACCTCCACGTTGCGTTGTGCCTAAGAACAGCCCTTGGCCGTGGTATATTGGCCATATACCACACCTCCTTGGGCCTTATTTCTTAATTGTACACATTTGGACACTTTTACAATTATTGTATGGTAAACATTGACATCTGCCTGGGTGGGACACCCTCCATTACGGCTCCATCAGTGCTGAGCCCTCTCACTCTGATTGTATGGGACACTCAATTACGGCTCATTGTGTTTCCAATCTTCTTCCTCTGGCAGGATTACTTCCACGTGCAACTGTCAGACGACAAGCAGGTGAGGTACTTCCTGGAGCTGAGCTATGCTGGTGCCATCCTTCGGGACAGCTGGGTCCTGACAGACGTTGGCATCACCCCTAGCAGTGCCATCTGCTGCCTGCTGAAGGTACCAGCCGAACACCTAGCTGTTTCTACCGTGCTTGAAAATGCATATCAAAGTGAGCTGGCTATTGCTTGAAACAGCTTCATACTATCATTAGCATAAAGTGTTTCAGATATAGTGTGGTAATATATAGTATTGGTTATATAGTATGGTTAAATAGTATGGTTATATAGTATGATTATATATATTATGGTGATATAGAGTGTGGTAATATATAGTATGATTATATAGTATGGTTATATAGTATGATTATATAGTATGATTATATAGTATGATTAGGTATGATTAGGTGATTTAGTTCATTCAAACAGGTGCCATTAATACAGGTAACGAGTGGAGGACAGAGGAGCCTCTTAAAGAAGAAGTTACAGGTCTGTGAGAGCCAGAAATGTTGCTTGTTTGTAGGTGACCAAATACTTATTTTCCACCATAATTTGCAAATAAATTCATTAAAAATCCTACAATGTGATTTTTCTGGATTTTTTTTCTTTCTCATTTTGTCTGTCATAGTTGAAGTGTACCTATGATGAAAATTACAGGCCTCTCTCATCTTTTTAAGTGGGAGAACTTGCACAATTGGTGGCTGACTAAATACTTTTTTTGCCCCACTGTATAGTGTGGTGGTATATAGTATGGTGATATATAGTATGTTGAGGTCACCCTGCTTGAGACTTAAAGTAATATTGCCCTTGCTCAACCAAGACCATGGTTATGGTAGAGTATTTGGTTAGTAAGGACACTGCTTTATACCGAGACCATGGTTATGGTAGAGTGATTGATTAGTAAGAACACTGCTTCGTGAGTGTGAAGTGTTGTTGTACAGAGCTCCCTGGGTACATGTCCAGAGCCAGACAGGGACAGAACTCACTCTGTTCCACAAAGTTCTGTGGAAGATTTGCTAACAGAGGAGAGTGGTTATGTATCTAAGTACAAATTTAACCATCAGAATAATGTTTATTTGTGTTCCTTACTCCTTACTTACACATCCCATCATTGACATAGTCAAAGCCAGACCTTCTGTCTGTCTCTCCTTCTTGCTGGTTGACTAGTGTGGAAATCTATAGTATTGTATGGTTGACCTGGGATAGAGCTGAAATGTGGCCCGATGTAGTGTTGCCTTTGTACCAAACACCCTTACAGTCATAAACCTTTTCCCCATGTAATCGCCTCGACCTCAGTCTGGTGTTCGCTAACAGTATCTGAAGAGTCTGTATACCCAGTGGTGTATAGTACAGTAGAGCACAGCAGACTACAGTAAAGTACAGCAGACAGAGTACAGCAGAGTACAGTAGAGTACAGTAGAGCACAGCAGACTACAGTAGAGTACAGTAGAGTACAGTAGAGCACAGCAGAGTACAGTAGAGTACAGTAGAGCACAGCAGAGTACAGCAGAGTACAGCAGACAGAGTACAGTAGAGCACAGCAGAGTACAGCAGACAGAGTGCAGTAGAGTACAGTAGAGCACAGCAGAGTACAGCAGAGTACAGCAGACAGAGTACAGCAGAGTACAGTAGAGCACAGCAGGCCGTATAGTAGGAGAAGAAGAGGCCCTTTGGGTTCATTGAAATACATATTCATATATTTATATATTCTTGACCCAGAAAATATAAAAAACTATCGGCCTATATCGAATCTTCCATTCCTCTCAAACATTTTAGAAAAGGCTGTTGCGCAACAACTCATTGCCTTCCTGAAGACAAACAATGTATACGAAATGCTTCAGTCTGGTTGTAGACCCCATCATAGCACTGAGACGGCACTTGTGAAGGTGGTAAATGACATTTTAATGGCATCGGACCGAGGCTCTGCATCTGTCCTCGTGCTCCTAGACCTTAGTGCTGCTTTTGATACCATCGATCACCACATTCTTTTGGAGAGATTGGAAACCCAAATTGGTCTACACGGACAAGTTCTGGCCTGGTTTAGATCTTATCTGTCGGAAAGATATCAGTTTGTCTCTGTGAATGGTTTGTCCTCTGACAAATCAACTGTAAATTTCGGTGTTCCTCAAGGTTCCGTTTTAGGATCACTATTGTTTTCACTATATATTTTACCTCTTGGGGATGTTATTCGAAAACATAATGTTAACTTTCACTGCTATGCGGATGACACACAGCTGTACATTTCAATTAAACATGGTGAAGCCCCAAAATTGCCCTTGCTAGAAGAATGTGTTTCAGACATAAGGAAGTGGATGGCTGCAAACCTTCTACTTTTAAACTCGGACAAAACAGAGATACTTGTTCTAGGTCCCAAGAAACAAAGAGATCTTCTGTTGAATCTGACAATTAATCTTAATGGTTGTACAGTCGTCTCAAATAAAACTGTGAAGGACCTCGGCGTTACTCTGGACCCTGATCTCTCTTTTGAAGAACATATCAAGACCATTTCAAGGACAGCTTTTTTCCATCTACGTAACATTGCAAAAATCAGAAACTTTCTGTCCAAAAATGATGCAGAAAAATTAATCCATGCTTTTGTCACTTCTAGGTTAGACTACTGCAATGCTCTACTTTCCGGCTACCCGGATAAAGCACTAAATAAACTTCAGTTAGTGCTAAATACGGCTGCTAGAATCCTGACTAGAACCAAAAAAAATAATAATTTTGATCATATTACTCCAGTGCTAGCCTCTCTACACTGGCTTCCTGTCAAAGCAAGGGCTGATTTCAAGGTTTTACTGCTAACCTACAAAGCATTACATGGGCTTGCTCCTACCTATCTCTCTGATTTGGTCCTGCCGTACATACCTACACGTACGCTACGGTCACAAGACGCAGGCCTCCTAATTGTCCCTAGAATTTTTAAGCAAACAGCTGGAGGCAGGGCTTTCTCCTATAGAGCTCCATTTTTATGGAACGGTCTGCCTACCCATGTCAGAGACGCAAACTCGGTCTCAACCTTTAAGTCTCTACTGAAGACTCATCTCTTCAGTGGGTCATATGATTGAGTGTAGTCTGGCCCAGGAGTGGGAGGGTGAACGGAAAGGCTCTGGAGCAACGAACCGCCCTTGCTGTCTCTGCCTGGCCGGTTCCCCTCTTTCCACTGGGATTCTCTGCCTCTAACCCTATTACAGGGGCTGAGTCACTGGCTTTACTGGGGCTCTCTCATGCCGTCCCTGGAGGGGGTGCGTCACCTGAGTGGGTTGAGTCACTGATGTGGTCATCCTGTCTGGGTTGGACCCCCCCCCCCCCCCCCCCCCCCCCCCCCTTGGGCTGTGCCGTGGCGGAGGTCTTTGTGGGCTATACTCAGCCTTGTCTCAGGATGGTAAGTTGGTGGTTGAAGATATCCCTCTAGTGGTGTGGGGGCTGTGCTTTGGCAAAGTGGGTGGGGTTATATCCTTCCTGTTTGGCCCTGTCCGGGGGTGTCCTCGGAATGGGCCACAGTGTCTCCTGACCCCTCCTGTCTCAGGCTCCAGTATTTATGCTGCAGTAGTTTATGTGTCGGGGGGCTAGGGTCAGTTTGTTATATCTGGAGTACTTCTCCTGTCCTATTCGGTGTCCTGTGTGAATCTAAGTGTGCGTTCTCTAATTCTCTCCTTCTCTCTTTCTCTCTCTCGGAGGACCTGAGCCCTAGGACCATGCCCCAGGACTACCTGACATGATGACTCCTTGCTGTCCCCAGTCCACCTGGCTGTGCTGCTGCTCCAGTTTCAACTGTTCTGCCTTATTATTATTCGACCATGCTGGTCATTTATGAACATTTGAACATCTTGGCCATGTTCTGTTATAATCTCCACCCGGCACAGCCAGAAGAGGACTGGCCATCCCACATATGCTCTCTCTAATTCTCTCTTTCTTTCTCTCTCTCGGAGGACCTGAGCCCTAGGACCATGCCCCAGGAATACCTGACATGATGACTCCTTGCTGTCCCCAGTCCGCCTGACTGTGCTGCTGCTCCAGTTTCAACTATTCTGCCTTATTATTATTCGACCGTGCTGGTCATTTATGAACATTTGAACATCTTGACCATGTTTTGTTATAATCTCCACCCGGCACAGCCAGAAGAGGACTGGCCACCCCACATAGCCTGGTTCCTCTCTAGGTTTCTTCCTAGGTTTTGGCCTTTCTAGGGAGTTTTTCCTAGCCACCGTGCTTCTACACCTGCATTGCTTGCTGTTTGGGGTTTTAGGCTGGGTTTCTGTACAGCACTTTGAGATATCAGCTGATGTACGAAGGGCTATATAAATACATTTGATTTGATTTGATTTGATATTCATAATATTTCAGTTAACAATTTAATCTGCACCCAGATTAGTGTTCAATTTAATTTTCACCCAGATTAGTGTTCAATTTAATCTGCACCCAGATTAGTGTTCAATTTAATTTTCACCCAGATTAGTGTTCAATTTAATCTGCACCCAGATTAGTGTTCAATTTAATTTTCACCCAGATTAGTGTTCAATTTAATCTGCACCCAGATTAGTCTTCAATTTAATTTTCACCCAGATTAGTGTTCAATTTAATCTGCACCCAGATTAGTTTCCATTGTTATAGAACAAAACTCAGTACAGCACATGAATTAGAAAATGTTGTTACAAATTTGAGCCACGAGATGGTGGTAGATTATAAATTTAAATAGCATGGACCTTTGATTTGTCTCTGGATAGAAATTACCCTTGGGCACAGATCTAGGATCAGTTTACCCTCACCAAATCCTAACCTTTACCATTAGCAGTAAAAACACAAACCAGACCTAAGATCAGTGCAAAGGAGCCACTTCATCTTACCCCTGTAATTATATGACTCCTAACTTATATATACTGAGTGTACCAAACATTAGAAACACCTTCCTAATATTGAGTTGCACCCCGCCTTTTGCCATCAGAACAGCCTCAATTCGTTGGGGCATGGACTCTACAAGGTGTTTGAAAGCGTTCCCCAGGGATGCTGGCCCATGTTGACTCCAATGCTTCCAACAGTTGTGCCAAGTTGGCTGGATGTTCTTTGGGTGGTGGACCATTCATGATACACACAGGAAACTGTTGAGTGTGAAAAACCCCAGCAGCATTGCAGGTCTTGACACAAACCGGTGCACCTGGCAACTACTACCCCGTTCAAAGGCACTTAAATATTTTGTCTTGCCCATTCACCCTCTGAATGGCACACATACACTATCTATGCCTCAATTGTCTCAAGGCTTAAAAATCCTTCTTTAACCTGTCTGCTCCCCTTCATCTACACTGAAGTGGATTTAACAAGTGACATCATTAAGGGATCATAGCTTTCACCTGGATTCACCTGGTCAGTCTTTGTCATGGAAAGAACAGGTGTTCATAATGTTTTGTTTACTCGGTGTATAAACACAACATAGGTATTTATGTAAAACAAGTGAATTTACTGTATGTCCATGGTCTTATACTTCAGCGGGAGCCGGTGGTGCGTGTGTTCAGTGCCGTGACGGGGGAGACCCTCTCAGTCTTGGGCACTGTGTTTCTCCTGAGTACGTCTGTGGCCAGGCTCATGACCCTGGTGTCCCAGCAGTGTGGGCTTCCCGTCAGCTCCTTCAGACTGAGCTCTCCCACCAGCCTGCAACTCTACGACTGCAACCGGCTGCACGACTACGCCATTGACCTGGGTATGGCCTTCCTTGTGCAGTAGATCAATGGTCCTCTGGCTCAACACCTTATGGATGTAACATAGAGACAAATGGACTGTATGGAACACATTCTTGGTTCATGGAAACCAGGAGGACAACCTGCATGTGTCTCTGTCTCTCAGGGGCTACTCTACGGTTGGACACCTGGGATGGGTGGGCGGAGTTCCTCAGAGGCTGCTTCCTGGGACACAGACTGACCGTCCAACGACACCTGTCTAGGGAGAGACCTGTGATGAGGTCAGAATACACATCTACACACTGAACTGTATGATAGACTTACTATCAACAGTGATGGTACTGAACCTTTATATAGCTTACAATGATAGTACTGACCCTGTATATAGCTTACAATGATAGTACTGACCCTGTATATAGCTTACAATGATAGTACTGACCCTGTATATAGCTTACAATAATGGTACTGACCCTGTATTTAGCTTACAATGATAGTACTGACCCTGTATATAGCTTATAATGATAGTACTGACCCTGTATATAGCTTATATTCTCGTGTTTTTTTCCTTCATATGTTTTTTCTCTTACCCTGATATTTAATACTGCATTGTGGGAAAGAGCTTGCAAGTAAGCATTTTACTGTACTGTTTTATAACCCACTGTATCTTGTGAACTTGACAAAAAAAACTTGAAACGTGTTATAAATACATTGATTCTGTATTATTCCAGGTTCCAGCTCCGGGTGGCACTCTACATCGCTGCTTCTCTGGGCCACCTGGACCTGGCCGGCTGGCTGCTGGAGAGGGGGGTGCGTGTCATTGAGCCGGTGGGGGTTCACCCTTACCGTGAGTGGTGCCACCAGACGGCCCACCCCGACGTCGCCAAGTGTCCCGCTGTCGCCTCCATCGAGCGCGGCCAGCTCACCATCCTCAAACTCTGTATCGCCAGCAGCGTTCTGACCCTTGCCTGTCAGGATCCCCAGGGTCATGACCCCCTGAGGATCGCCCTTCAGTACGGCCACAGGGAGTGTGTGAGTCACCTGGCCACCAAGCTGTGCTCTGTGGTGGTCCTCCCAGGTATGGCCCTGCCCATGCGGACATACCTCCAGATAAAGGGCTGGGTGAGGCTGGGGCAGAGGAGGGCAGCATCCAGGCACTGCATGGGCCTCAACAGGGCTCCGTTCAGGACCAGGGTGGGCGACACGGTCCTGGTGGACGGCTTCACCCTCCCCAAGATGTCCTCCAAGCCCAGGAGGAGTGAGGCCAAGGCGGGTATCAGGGTGATGTCCACAGCCTCTCGACGTTTGACCCCCATCAACTGCCCATCTCATGTATCCTGCCCGCTCCGCGCCCTGGCATCCCAGGATAAACCTCTTCAACTACCGAAGCAACACCCTGTGGCCACGAGGGATGAAAGAGAGAAGAGGGGATGTGAGGAGGATGAGAGTGGGGATCAGAACAGCAACCAATGGAGGAGCAGAGTCCCGCTCCCGCCCATTTCCAGAGACACCAATCTCAGACCTGTGTTTGCCTCGCCAAACTCCACCCAGATCCTCACCACCTCACTGGAGGCCTTTTCTCTCCACTGCGACCGCACACCCAGAGAAAACGCCATATACTGTTTGGCCTTGGCCAGGTTAGTCCAAGTTTAAATGACAGCTACGGTGAATATGAATATTTCTCTGGAGGTTTCTTATGAAAGGTGTGAATACTGTCAGAAGAAGCCTCCTATAATCAGTGGTGGTGGGGGGGACACATGTAAAAGCTGTTTACACACTTTTTATTTTATTTTGTGCAAGCATTTACCCACCTTTTGTGGAAGATGCATTGAAAGTAGAGGGAGCGTTACTTATTTAATCCTGAACGGCAATCAGCATTTACCAGTCAATGGTTTTACCACTACATCACTGCCTATGATATACCCTTATCCTCCCTGAATAGATTTCAGTACAAACAAATCATGAGCCAACCATCATGCTTAGAAGGTACATAGTCAAATCAAATCAAATCAAACTTTATTTGTCACATGCGCTGAATACAACAAGTGTAGATCTTTCCGTGAAATACTTTACTTACAAGCCCTTAACAAACAGTGCAGTTCAAGAAGAGTTAAGAGAATATTTACCCAATAAACTAAAGTAACAAATAATAAAACAGTTGAACTTGTCCGGTGGCCATTTGATTAATTGTTCAGCAGTCTTATGACTTGGGGTTAGAAGCTGTTATAGGTTTACCCTAACAAGTCCTGAAACAAATCATGAGCCAACCATCATGCTTAGAAGGTATATAGTGTCAGTCTTATTGGTTCACCCTAACAAGTTGTTTCAGTATGGGGAGAGGATAGGATGTAAGGGCGCTTCATTAATGTATTGAAGCCATTACATATACAGTATTTCACAATGCTAGGACACAGATTTGGTCTCCTAACCTTGTTCTGGTTGATTGACTCTCTAACAGTGCCTTCACACAGAGACCATGGTTGCAGCAGCTGAATGTAGCGCGGACTCTGTCCAGGAGGAGTGCTCAGCACATTGGGTAGACACCAGGATCCTGGTCATTAGGCAGATTAAACATACTGAAACAAGGAGGGACAACTTGGAATTGTCCAAAAAGGAACTCTTATTTGAGTTTTTATTTTTTACAGTGAACAAGATGAGACTTTGGAACGGATGATGCCTGAAACAATGCGGACAACTTAGAATTTCGTTCCTTTGGATGAGGCTTATAGATATAGTCAGTACTGTGTTTGATTTGTGTGCAGAAAGTTTACAACGGCAGGCAGTGGATTCTCAGTCATTCCTCTCAAGGAACAAAAAACGTATCATATTTCACTGGCTATTTGTAGTAGCCAAATGTGAATGGAATTATTATTATTCTACAATCATTCAGTTGACTGAATGTGACTGTGGTTGTGCTGTATGTGACTATGTGGTTGTACTGAATGTGACTATGTGGTTGTACTGAATGTGGTTGTACTGTATGTGATTGTACTGAATGTGACTATGTGATTGTACTGAATGTGACTATGTGATTGTACTGAATGTGACTATGTGGTTGTGCTGTATGTGATTGTACTGAATGTGACTATGTGATTGTACTGAATGTGACTATGTGGTTGTGCTGTATGTGACTATGTGGTTGTGCTGTATGTGATTGTACTGAATGTGACTATGTGATTGTACTGAATGTGACTATGTGGTTGTGCTGTATGTGATTGTACTGAATGTGACTATGTGATTGTACTGAATGTGACTATGTGATTGTACTGAATGTGACTATGTGGTTGTGCTGTATGTGATTGTACTGAATGTGACTATGTGATTGTACTGAATGTGACTATGTGGTTGTGCTGTATGTGATTGTACTGTACGTAATTGTAAGTGTTTGACATGGGTCTAATTGAGGCTCCAACCCCCTGCCTTAAAACTCTTTTATTAAGATGTGGATCATTATTGCTCATATGAGTCTGTGCAGTGTCAAAATAATACATTCTTATTTACAATGATGGCCAAACCCGGACGACGCTGGGCCAATTATGCAGCACCCTATGGGACTCCCAATCACTTGGGAGTGGGAAGGATACCAAATCCAATATCACACACTTCTTCCTTAGTATTCTGAGAACTGTCAGATAGCTGTGAGAGCTATGAGTGGATCGTGGACCCATGCATAAATGATAACTTTACTGTAACTCAGTGGGGCAAGTAGAACATCCGGGTTAGTGTATGTGCATTATCTGGAGAGTTGATTGTCTTTGTCTCAAAGCCTTTCCATTTCTGGGGTATTGAAGAAGCTTCTGATCTCAACCTTCTTGACAGGTAAGAAACACTTGGTTAGTGTATGTGTCTTATCCAATGGGTTGTCAGGTGAACGTTGAAGATGCTTCTTGGAGGTGATCTAATGATGTCATTGAGTTGCTCACTGGACAAGACAATTATTCACTGAAAATTAAATCTGTCTTTCATTTCACTTTTGTTGATACTTGATTGGCTATTTGCTGTCTTTTGAAAATACAAAAATAAATATAACTGTTTTATGAAGCACTTGTAGACATTCATTTTTTTTCAAAATCATATTTTCAGCAAAACAGATACATACGTTTACAATATGACATCAAATCAAATAAAAATAAAGCAAGTGGTATGTAAATGATTGGCAAAAGGCTCCAACCACCCAAGTCATAGACTGTTCACTCTGCTACCACACGGCAAGCGATACGAGAGCACCAAGTCTGGGACAAAAGGCTCCTTAACAGCTTCTACCCCCAAGTCATTAGACTGCTGAACAGCTTCTACCCCCAAGTCATTAGACTGCTGAACAGCTTCTACCTCCAAGTCATTAGACTGCTGAACAGCTTCCACCCTCAAGTCATTAGACTGCTGAACAGCTTCTACCCCCAAGTCATTAGACTGCTGAACAGCTTCTACCCCCAAGTCATTAGACTGCTGAACAGCTTCCACCCCAAGTCATTAGACTGCTGAACAGCTTCTACCCCCAAGTCATTAGACTGCTGAACAGCTTCTACCCCCAAGTCATTAGACTGCTGAACAGCTTCTACACTCAAGTCATTAGACTGCTGAACAGCTTCTACCCCCAAGTCATTAGACTGCTGAACAGCTTCCACCCTCAAGTCATTAGACTGCTGAACAGCTTCTACCCCCAAGTCATTAGACTGCTGAACAGCTTCTACCCCCAAGTCATTAGACTGCTGAACAGCTTCCACCCCCAACTCATTAGACTGCTGAACAGCTTCTACCCCCAAGTCATTAGACTGTTGAACAGCTTCTACCCCCAAGTCATCAGACTGCTGAACAGCTTCTACCCTCAAGTCATTAGACTGCTGAACAGCTTCTACCCCCAAGTCATTAGACTGCTGAACAGCTTCTACCCCCAAGTCATTAGACTGCTGAACAGCTTCTACCCCCAAGTCATTAGACTGCTGAACAGCTTCTACCCCCAAGTCATTAGACTGCTGAACAGCTTCCACCCCCAACTCATTAGACTGCTGAACAGCTTCTACCCCCAAGTCATTAGACTGCTGAACAGCTTCCACCCCCAACTCATTAGACTGCTGAACAGCTTCTACCCCCAAGTCATTAGACTGTTGAACAGCTTCTACCCCCAAGTCATCAGACTGCTGAACAGCTTCTACCCTCAAGTCATTAGACTGCTGAACAGCTTCTACCCCCAAGTCATTAGACTGCTGAACAGCTTCCACCCCAAGTCATTAGACTGCTGAACAGCTTCCACCCCAAGTCATTAGACTGCTGAACAGCTTCTACCCCCAAGTCATTAGACTGCTGAACAGCTTCTACCCCCAAGTCATTAGACTGCTGAACAGCTTCTACACTCAAGTCATTAGACTGCTGAACAGCTTCTACCCCCAAGTCATTAGACTGCTGAACAGCTTCCACCCTCAAGTCATTAGACTGCTGAACAGCTTCTACCCCCAAGTCATTAGACTGCTGAACAGCTTCTACCCCCAAGTCATTAGACTGCTGAACAGCTTCCACCCCCAACTCATTAGACTGCTGAACAGCTTCTACCCCCAAGTCATTAGACTGTTGAACAGCTTCTACCCCCAAGTCATCAGACTGCTGAACAGCTTCTACCCTCAAGTCATTAGACTGCTGAACAGCTTCTACCCCCAAGTCATTAGACTGCTGAACAGCTTCTACCCCCAAGTCATTAGACTGCTGAACAGCTTCTACCCCCAAGTCATTAGACTGCTGAACAGCTTCTACCCCCAAGTCATTAGACTGCTGAACAGCTTCCACCCCCAACTCATTAGACTGCTGAACAGCTTCTACCCCCAAGTCATTAGACTGCTGAACAGCTTCCACCCCCAACTCATTAGACTGCTGAACAGCTTCTACCCCCAAGTCATTAGACTGTTGAACAGCTTCTACCCCCAAGTCATCAGACTGCTGAACAGCTTCTACCCTCAAGTCATTAGACTGCTGAACAGCTTCTACCCCCAAGTCATTAGACTGCTGAACAGCTTCTACCCCCAAGTCATTAGACTGCTGAACAGCTTCTACCCCCAAGTCATTAGACTGCTGAACAGCTTCCACCCCCAACTCATTAGACTGCTGAACAGCTTCTACCCCCAAGTCATTAGACTGCTGAACAGCTTCTACCCCCAAGCCATAAGACTGCTGAACAGCTTCTACCCCAAAGTCATTAGACTGCTGAACAGCTTCTACTCCCAAGCCACTAGACTGCTGAACAGCTTCTACCCCCAAGTCATTAGACTGCTGAACAGCTTCTACCCCCAAGCCATAAGACTGATGAACGTTAATTAAATGGCCACCTGCACTATTTGCATTGACCCCCTTGGTTATTGATGTATTTTTCTAATTGTTTTCCACTGACTCTCTTGAATTGGCTCGATGCACACTCACTACACTCTACCCACACATTCACTGTGACACTGACCGACTTTCACACTAGCTGCTGCTACTGTGTTTATTATCTATCCTGATTGACTAGTCACTTTTACCCTTACCTACATGTACATACTGTATTACCTCAACTACCTCGCACCCATGCACATTGACTCGGTACTGGTACTCCTTGTATATAGCCTTGTTATTGTGTTACTATTTAGAAAACATTTTCTTACTTTTTAACTCTGCATTGTTGGGAATGGGCTCGTAATAAAGCATCTCACAGTTGTTTTCGGCGTATGTGACCAATACGATTAGATTCTCATCTGAACAAATGAATGCTGTCGTTGTTATAATGAGGAATTTATTTAAATAAATGTGGTTTTCCTTGAAGATTTGAATGGGCTGAGAAAGCCTTTCGTGATGGATCTAGACAATCTGGTGAAAAGGGAGGGTTTGCGACTCTTCTCTTCAAGTGGGAAGGACGATGCGATATCATAAATTCCCTCTGGAGAAAAGGAGCCATGAGATTTTGTCATCGTCTCTGCAACGAAAGACCATCCAGCATGCCATCAATTTACATTTTTTCTCATTTATCAGACATCAGACAGACTTACAAGGAGCAATTAGGATTAAGTGCCTTGCTCAAGAGCACATTGACAGATTTTGCCTCGTGAACTCAGGGATTCTGAACCAGCAACCTATCGGTTACTGGCCCAACCTCTTAACCCACTAGGCTACCACCCAGCCCACAGTACAGTATGTCATAGGTAACAACTCAGAGGAGTACAACGTCTTTCCAAATGAATTAGTGGAATGGTAAAGGGATAATGTCTCAGTCTTGACTGAGCAGCAGCCTAAACAGCAGCAGGGCTTACCTGTAAAGTACACAGTAGGGGAAATGTTCTGAGGCTGGTACTCCAGAGACTCTTGAGGACAGAGGTTCTTACTAACATTCTTGGAACCCTGGTTGGTGGGAAAAGGCACATTAAAACAAACTGAAATGTTTTCGATATCTTAAAAGTACAGCATATCAACTGCAAAGAAGCAGTGCAATGCCATGACACAAAGAATCATATAAAAGGTCAACAGCAGTGTTATTCATGAAAGATGTATGTGTACTATACCTTTGTATTGAAGGTGAGGACCTGCTCTCCAGTACTGCTGATGGTATCCCTTTCCAAATCAAACACGCCTTCTACAATGTCACTGGTGGCCACGCTGGTAGCGGACTCAAAATAACATTTAGCAGTGGCTTTGGTGATCATTTGAAGAATGACCATGCAAGTAGAAGTCTTTGGATCGTTCTGGACTGAAACATCAAAGTTTATGTTTTCATACTCATCTGACCACTGTCTCAGGAAGCACTTCACTGTCTCTTCAGCAAATATCTGGAGAAGCTGAGAGGAGAGCTCCTTGGATATGGCACATTGTTCATTTCCCCATTTCAGCCTTGAAAGAATGGAGTCTGAAGCACTTTTGGCTGCTTCCAATGTTAAGACCTGTGGAGTGCTGTGGCTGTCCTGAAGGGCTATCACTTTATCCACCAATTCATGACTGAAAATGTGGATGGTCCAAGTGGAAATGATTTTTCTCAATTTCCTAACAGCAGATCGGAGGTCGTCAGGATGAGAAGCACCCTGTCCATCTTCCTGTGTGTTCTCAACACTTTCCACCATAATGTCCACTACCACCCCAGCAGCTTGCCTGACTTTGTCCACAAAGGTTACAGGAAGTAAGTCCTCTGTGTGAAAGAAGTCCTCAATGATTGTGTTTCTAACAATGGGAAAGTCAATCTGAGCAGGAAACTCAGTGGGGATGGGAGTCCCGGGTAAAGCAAAGTGCCATTTCGACTGCCTTAATTTTGAAGTAGGTGTTAGAGAGATAGAAGAGCGTGAAGAAGAGGTATTTCTTGTATTTTGGCCGTCAGCACTCCTACAACGGATCGTGTCAATATCCTCCAGCATGGATCCTGAGAGCTCAGTGGTTTTAGGTAGTAATTTGTGCGGAATGTCCACACAGGCATCGTTTCCACCAGGTGTAACACTGCTCTGGTTGACCTCAAGATGGCCGAGACTTGCTCTTTGTGATGCAGGACTGCTTTGATATGTAAAGATTTGGATTGAACCAAGTGTTGTGTCTGATCTTTGAAGATCTTTTCTGAGAAACTCCGTAATCTTACTTTGCAGACTGTAGTAGATGTTACGAGCAACAGACCAGATTCTTTTCTCAGAAACCTGTCCAGTGGTGAGCAGGGAGGTTCCAGATACCATGTCAGATGATTGGGTGGTCTGGGTGAGCTCCTGCTGGTCTTTCACCATGGTTTGTATAATATCAGTAGATGTGGTGGATGTAGATACAGACTGGAGGTACTTATCTGTTGTACCTTCCTCCACAATGTTAAATGATCTAGAGAGGACCTCACTCACTCCTTTCTCAGCTTTAGTTTGGAACTCATGACTAGAGAGTTTTTGGAGGCTCTTTGTTGAAAGACTGTGGGAAGATGCAATGCCTTTGGAGGCAGCCGTGCTACAATCTACACTTACTGGAGAGGTTCGCTCAGGAGAACCTTGGAGACGTTCAAACATGTCTTCACATGGTGTTGGGGACCTTGACAAGGAGATGTCCTTCAGCTGAGACAGAACACCACCTACCAACATGTTGACCTCAAGGGACATATCAGATATTTTCTTTCCTACTGTGGAGAAGCAAGGTGCATTTGATGCCTGATCCTCGCATGAGGTCAAGATTGTTGAAATGACCTCTTTGGTACTATTGGTCAGTAGAGCCTTGTCTGTTTCAGTCCAGAGAAGTTTTGAACTCTCGCTGACACCCCTGTTTAGAGCCACTTCAAGGTTCAAACTGTGCAAGTGAGGCACACTCTTACTAGCTTGCCTCAAGTCCTGGCTTGCCAAACAAATGTGCTCCTTAGTCCCAAGATGTCCAGAGTCCTCTGTGGGTATATGACTAGACGTTCTGCTCAGCATGTCTGACCTCCGCTGATGAATGATGAAGTCCTTTAATGTCTTCTGAAAATTGTTATATAAACTAGTGGTAGCAGACCAGATCCTGCTCTGTAACCTTTGTGAATTTTCCTGGAGGTCAGGTTCTCTCTCCTCTACTTCTGCAGGTTGCGCCAAGCTCTGCAGGTCTTCCGCAAATGTTTCAATGATGCCAAAGGCAGCAGAATCCGCACAAATATCCTTTGACCATGTGTACTGGTTTTGAATGGAACAAGACCTGGATGCTACAGAATAAGCAGGCTGTGCACTAGTTAAGCTACTGGTGGACTTTTTAACTAGGAACTCACTCACTGCTTGAGTGGCATTTCTCTTAAATTCCTCACTTGAGAGTTTTCTAATACAATCTAACAGACTGGTCAAAGAAGCTGTGGCCTTACTTCTGCTGTCCTCAATTTGACAGGGGAACTCACATACTATTGGTGATGAGGCCCTGGAATGGGCAATATCCCCAAGCTGAGCCAGAACACCCTCTACAAATGTATCTCTCTCAATAGAGAAGCCTGATCCTTTTTCTCCAACAGTGTACAGGGGGTCCTCCTTTGACATTTCAGTGTTGTACAAGACCAGAAGCTCTGAGATGACTTCTTTGGTGCAAGTTGTCAGAAGGAGCTTGCTTTCTTCTGACTCAGTTTTTGCCCAAAGAAGTTTTGAGCTCTCACTTAGGCCTCTTTGTAAAGTAACTTCACCAGTGGACTCTGGCAACTGAGGCTCAATCTTACTGGGCCTATATTTCATGTCTAAGCAAGGAAGTGGAACTGTCTCCTTAAACTCAGCATTTGTGATGTTGTCATCAGATGTGACAATGCTCTTTAGGGCAAATCTCTGAAGCTTGCCGAAATAATCTTTCAAGTTGTTTTGGATGCTGTGGTAAATGTGAACAGCAGCAGACCAGGCACTCTTCTGTTGGGGACTCTCTTCAGATTCAGCCAAGGACTTCATATCTGACACGAAAGTCTTAACAACTACTGACGCTGTTGAGCCCACTGGGTGAATTGACTCTGTCTTTACAATGCCAGACAATGTTTGACCTGATACAGCACCTGTTAACTCAGACTGAATGACTGAACTAGGAAAGCTCAAACTACTGACTTTTTTGTCAAGAACTCCACTCACTGCTTGTATTGCTGATGTTTGAAACTCCCGGCTAGAGAGTTTTTGGATGCTCTTAGATGTGAGCGTGCAGGAGGAACCAGATTCACTAATATTGTAGCTGCTCTCGTATTTCCTAATCAGGGCATCAAGATCCTCAATGAAGCCAACATGCGATGCCAAAAACGTGATCTTGTCCTTCAGATCTTCCAGCAAACTCTGTTCGTTCTCGTCAACAAAAGCCACCATTGTGTCAGAGATGGTGGTCATGACTTGCCCTGTTAGACTCTTGCTCTCTTGGTCAACTTTTTCAAGTTTAAAAGCCAGCTCTCTCACCATGCTGTCAGTCACCTTGGTCTGTGAGTCTCCCCTTACCGGTGTCACTAGAGAGATTTGACTTGCGGAGGCACTCTTAACGACCACTGATAAGGCCGACTTGACATCTTTAGCCAACTCTGCCATTACAGCAGGGGTTAGCATCATAGAGCCTGCACTTCCAGATGGAGAATTGGACATGCATGCAAGTTTGGAGAGAGAACATTGCAGGCTGTCCTGCACACAGGTGACAAGGGTGTCCTCTGAGACACCTAAGAGGACTTGTAGCGTCTCAGAGTTGGTTGTTTTCTTCTGCACATCAGACAGAGAGGTTAGAGTCCTTGGGAAAAAAACCCGCAGAAATCATCAAAGTCAAACAAATAATATGTAAGGCTGTGATGCACATTCAGTATGTCAAATACATCTGCACCATTGAAAACAATGAGGAAAACGCTGCTGTTTCTCTGAGAAAAAACCTTAGTGTGATGTCAGCCTAACTGCTTAATTTCTAAAGCCCAATAAAATGTATTTTGTATAAGTCATTTGTATTGAAACTGGCCTGTAGATATCTACCTATCCTGGCAATATCTATCCTCTACAAAAATCCAAATTGCTATAAACTTCAAATACTGTAACTTCTAATAACTTCAAGGACAATCATAAATACAAGGCAGTTTGAAGAAATGTTAAAGGGAAATTTCTAAATGTTTCAACTTCATATTCATCATCTCCAGCACCACCCCAACATCAGCATATGTGAAAAACGGGCATTTCTATGTTTTGTAGTAAAAAAAGAAAGAGGAAGATAAGTGTTTTCTATGACATCATCAACCAATTAGTAGGCAATGCCTACTCATAATTGGTTAAAATCACACGATGCACACTGATGATGTCATTAGAATCTACAGCTGAGCATTTAACCAACATTTTTGTTATTTTTCGGTTTTTAAACAATTAATTGACCGACGTCGGCTCAATTATTTGAATTCCATATAGTTAATTTTTTTCTTCTTCTGTGAGCTCGATGCTCAGTTTCTGTAGAGATAAATCAGATCAAGCACGAACTATGCAATGTAGTAGGGAGTTGTAGTTTCCAACAGGCCAATATTCTACATAGTTTAGCACAGAAAATACGGCAATTAATTCCCATAATCCATTGCACGCCCACTTGCTTGTCCACTCTGTGTGGAGCAGATACGGAAACCTCATTGACTGAGACGGAGAGACGAGAGAATGCATGAGAGAGATAAAAAGCAGTTGCGTTGCGAGGATTCTCTACCTGGAAATACATGACCTAAGTGATTGACAGTTGGTGTTCAGCGTTCATAAAAGTAGGTCTTATTTACTTAGAAGAACTACCAAAATAGTGGTTTTGTCAGACAGGATAAGCAGCAGCTCTATAGAGATGAGTTGATGACTTGGAATGAAATAATAAAGTCATCAAATACATATTTTATATGAGAAAGTAAATGATGGTTGATAAGTCATAAACAGTAATGGACAGTCACTACCATCATGGGACTTTTATTCATTGTTTTATTATGTGTTGTTACAGCATTCAACACACATAATCCATAGTGCATTCAATGTCTAAAAAAAGTATTGAAATCCAAAACCGTGATTATTTTTTAAATATTTGAATCGAAACCAAACCAACCTCAAAAAGCACTAATTTCTCAGCACTATTGGAAACAGTTACGTCCCTCTATATTTTTTTTACTACAAAGCATGGAAATGTGTAATTTTCACATATGGTGATGCTGGAGATGAATATGAAGTTGTTAAATTTCCCTTTAAGAACATACCTCATGGCCCCCTTGGGCAGGTAGCTTCCACTGCCCAGACTGCCCTTAGTCAGGTAAATCTCCTTGAACTTAAGTTGTGATTCCTGTTCTTCTTCCTCTTCCTGCTCCATACAGTTGGAGGAAGGGTAGGGAGTCGGGATGCGAAAGCTATTGTAAGACTTTCGACTGCCTGGCCTCTTAGGTACACCAGCCTCAGTAAATCTCACGCGGGACTTGGTGTTAGTCTTATCGTCTAACAGACTGGTGAGTGACGCTGTGAGAGATCTCTGTGACAATGGAGAAGAGGCAGCATCTTGGATGCCCAGTAGTTCGTAAAGACCTGGGATGATGATCTGCATCAGCTTGTCCGATAAAAACTGGACAATCCTCAGACACAAGCCGGCAAGCTGTTGTTTTGTCAGCTGTATTCCAGAAACAGAAGAAGTGTTTTAAAATGTTGCATAGTGCGTCTTTCAAAAGCTTATGAACAAGGTTAAACATTAGGCAGAGTTTTCATGGTAATCTGATTAAATTGTCAGTAACATGATCTTACCGGGTCAAACATGCCCTCACGAATCCCCCTCCATTGCCTGAAAACAATATTGTTATAAATGTTGTCATATCAGGATGCGTGGCAGAATTATTTTTATTTAATTATTTGCCTGATCGTGAAGTTATACTTGCTTTGTGTCAGTTGTTTTGACAAAATTGCAATGTGACAACTTTTCTAGCACTGAACATTTTTTTCAGATTGATCAGTTTCTAATTTGATCCTATTTCCTTGAAGGTGTGATAGTACCAAAGAAAACAGAACATACTTCTCAGTTAGGTTTTGAAGGAAGTCCATAAGTGTCAGATGTTCCACATTGTTGAGCTTTCCCTCTTCTGTGGTTTCCATCACTGAGGTTGCTCTGCTCCTGGTAGAATTGCTCTGCTCCTGGTAGAAATGTAATTATATTGCAAATAATCAAACTTAATTAACAACAAATATCATACTGAAATAATTATTAACTGTTAAAGAGGGGAGGAGCATTGGCAACGTTGGGGCAATTAAACAACTGCAACACAACAGAGATGGTTGTGGTACGTCAACATTGCCAATGATAGCATCACTGAAATGACAAGGTCAACTTACCATCTCATTGACAGCTTCAGAGGTCAGGTGGTCATCCATCACACAGACAGGCAGGTCTAGAGACTGGGACAAGGCTCTATGGTCATAACCAGGAGAGAATGGAAACATCAGAGCAGTCCCAATGGCAGAATCTAACCACTGTCTTCATGTCAAAGACTCACTCACTCATTTGCTTTGTCAAACCTACCCCTTAGAATGACTTCGATATTAAAAACCCAGGCTTTCCTAAAATGTTTACCTCAGCCAGTCTAGAACCCAGGTGTGTCTACAAAACACATGTACTCCTCCATAAGGTTCATGGCTTGCCTATTGTTTTATCCCAGTACAAGAGGGGCAACTGGATTCAGGATTAAACACAAGCAGTCTTTAAGGTATATCTTATTACAGTTTAGGCCTACCTTATTATTTTCTTCCATCTGGCAATATCATTTTAAGGAATGAAATCTGTTTTGTTGCTAGTATTATTAGTAACTGTAGGAAAATACAGCTGTAGAGTACAAGAATCAGCTACTTTCTGAAGGGCAGCCAAGCTCATAAGCAATTTAGAACCTACAGACAATTATGACAAAGTTGGAACGCATGAATGTGTCACAAACGCCTTGTGGTCACATGTTATTTTAGGGCGTGGCTCCGCATTCGTGACCGGTTCTCATATTTCTATTTCCCGGTATCCGTTAGTGCTGGAATTTGCGATTAATACTTTTCTCATGCCGAAACCGGATTAAATACATACCGGTTAAATGACAAAAAATATGATATTCGCAATGTCATTAAGCAACAACAACAAAAACATAAATAGCTACTACAATTTCTAAACATTATTTTGTCATCAGTTCAGTACCATTTGTTTGATTTTGTGGACCCACGACTAGACTTTATCCATGTTAGCTAGTTGCTAGCGATGCTAGTCAGCATAGGCTGCTACGTGATAAACAGTTCGCGTTAGCGAATTAGCTACCTAGTTAGCCAGCCTAACAAGCTGTCAAATCCAGTGGAAACCGATGCAACCCTGCTGCCAAATAAGGGCTAGCTCGATGACCCGTGGTAACAGTGAGGTCCCCATGAGTTTCAAGGCTTTAATAAGTGCTATCGTGCAGAAAAAGCGAATAAAATACTGGTTGATGAGCTAGCTAAGTTAGCAAGACGGGTATGACCGTTAACAGCGTGCATGCACAAATGCATGACGACACATTGTATCTCAGTGAAGCAGACATGCAGAACGAGATCGCCCCACCAAGCCAGATAGTAGAGGGGTGCAACAACGCCGGGACACAGAGGCATAGCTCATACAATTATATTTTGTTCCAGTCAATGACAATACATGTTGAAAAATAAATACCTGCGTCAAATATATGGCATCGCATGCTATTGCATAGATAGCTTGCATGAATTTTTTTTTTAATCTGGTGACCACTAGATGTCCTCGTATATCCACATTTAGATCAACTGTACTTGATTTTTCATCAGTACTGTGAATGACAAGCCCACTGAATCTAGTTTAATAATATTTATACTCAGCAGGTAGAGGCCTAGGTACTTCAAATCAGTGCTTAATTCGAGCCTTTCTGTTCTGGACAGTTTTTTCCGGAACCTATTTGGCCGAATCCGGTACCTCTCGTGCCATGAAAAAATATTTTAATTTTTGCTATGAAACAATTTGAATAAAAGCGATCAGAGTTCATTCGAGTTGCCTCCGTCAATTATCCTGCCCCCTCATCTCTCCAGAGTTGAACTTCATAATTTGTTTCCTTATATAATCATAGCTGCGTGAAGGGTTCTGGAGGAATTTTCTAAAGTTATGGAATTACTGCTGTCTGTTTCAGAAATAAATGAAATAATTCAGAATATTTTAATACGTCATGAGAAGCCCTATAATTTAGCCACAGAGGACCAATAGCTTCTAAGAAGAAGTTCTTATGACGGCTTACCAAAAGGCAAACGGCCTCCTGCGGGGACTGAGGCTGGGTTCAAAAATAAATGAATAAAATATAAATATAGGAAAACACACACACGACAAGAGAGACCTAAGACAACAACATAGCAAGGAAGCAACACACGACAACACAGCATGGTAGCAACACAACATAACCTGGTAGCGACACAACATGGTAGGAGCATAAAACATGGTACAAACATTATTGGGCATAGACAACAGCACAAAGGACAAGCACGTAGAGACAACAATACTTAATGCAAGGAATGCACAACTGTCCGTATGCGTGTCCAGGATTGGGTCTTTGAATGAAGAGATGGAGATTAAACTGTCCAGTTTGAGTGATTGTTGCAACTCATTCCAGTCGTTAGATGCAGCGAACTGAAAAGAGGAGCGACCCAGAGATGTGTGTGCTTTTGGGGCCTTAAACAGAATGTGACTGACAGAACGGGTGTTGTATGTGGAGGATGAGGGCTGCAGTAGATATCTCAAATAGGGGGGAGTGAGAACTAAGTGGTTCTTGCGACAGGTATGCAGAGAAGACGTGTTTACAGAGGAGTATGATGGAGATGGGGGTGTGAGCAGGTGTGATGTCGTTGATGTTTGTATGCCATCTTATGTTTTGTAAAAAGAAGAAAAAAAAAAAATATATATATATATATATCTTACAAAAATATGAAATCATTTTGATATGAGTATACGATGACACCTTGTGGTCGTAAGGTTGATTTGTCCCTAACCGTAATTTAGCTCCAGTTTCTGTTCAGCCTGTTGTGATCTGGCAGTGATACTTATGTACATTTGGGGTATTTGACAACTTAAAATATACTTCAATGTATGGGATACTTTTGTATCCCATACATTTCCCTGATAGACCACCACAAGTACATTTTGAATGGTCAGGCATGACATGGGAGGTCGAGTCGATGCTGACTCGCCTCCCAGTCCCTGAAAAAAATCCCCACAGCATGATGCTGCCACAACCATGCATAAGAATGGTGCCAGGTTTCCTCCAAACGTGACGCTTGGCATTCATGCCAAAGAGTTCAAGTTTGTTTTCATCAGACCAGAGAATATTGTTCCTAATGGTCAGAGTCCTTTAGGGACCTCTTGGCAAACTCCAAGCGGCCTGTTGTGCCTTTTACTGGGGAGTGGCTTCCATCCGGCCACTCAACCATAAAGGCCTGATTGGTGGAGTGGGGCAGACATGGTTGTCCTTCTGGAATGTTCTCCCATCTCCACAAAGAACTCTGGAGCTCTGTCATTAAGAATGGAGGCCACTGTGTTCTTGGGGACATTCAATGCTGTAGACATTTTTCGGTACCCATCCACAGATCTGTACTTCGACAGAATCCTGTCTCAGTGCTCTACGGACAATTCCTTAGACCAGATGGCTTGGTTTTTGCTCTGATACACACTGTCAACTGTGGGACCTTATATAGATAGGTGTGTGCCTTTCCAAATCATGTCCAATCAATTGAATTTACCACAGGTGGACTCCAATCAAGTTGTAGAAACATCTCAAGGATGATCAATGGAAACAGGATACACCTAAACTCAATTTCGAGTCTCATGGCAAAGGGTCTGAATACTTATGTAAATAAGGTATTTCTGTTCTTTTTAAATACTTTTGCAAAAATGTCTAAAAACCTGTTTTCGCTTTGTCGTTATGGGGTATTGTATGTAGATTGATGAGGAAAAATGTTTATTTCATCAATTTTATAAAAAGGCTGTAACGTAATAAAATATGGAAAAAGTATTACCGAAGAAAACTTTCCGAATGCTCTGTATGTCTGTGAAAACAAATCACAGAGGTTTGTGGCACCTTAATTGGAGAGGATGGGCTCATAGAAATGGATAGAGCGGAAAAGGTGGAATGGTATCAAACACATGGTTTAAATGTGTTTGATACCATTGCATTTGCGTCATTCCAGCCATTATTATGAGCCATTAGGCATTTTCAAGACACCAATGTTTCTTAAAGGGACTAGAAGAGAAGTAGTCAATTTCTCCTTAACCATTTTATATATATATATATATATATATGTGTGTGTTTACAAAACTGGAGTATGCGTATAACCCAGGGGTGGGCAATTCCAGTCCTCAAGGGCCTGATTGTTGTCACAGTTTTGCCCAGCCCCAGCAAACACACCTGACTCCAATAATCAACTAATTATGATCTTCATTTTAAAATGCAATTTGATTAATCAGCTGTGTTTTCTAGGGATGGAGACAAAGTGTGACACCAATCAGGACCTCGAGGACTGGAGTTGCCTACCCCTGAATTATAACCCAGTGCCACAATAAGTATGGCTACCTTTGCAGGTCACTGGGAAGAATGCGTTGTTATAGCAACTCTATATTCTCGCGATGATAAAAAAATAAGAGGGTGTCGGCGACGGTAGTCACTAGTTACCACAGCCATAAAATAAAATGGTTTATATCGTCAAAAATCATGAAAACTAAAGCTTTTTGGTCCTAATGTAAGGTTAGACATAAAGTTGGCAGTGATGCTATAGTTAGGGTTAAGGGATTAGAGTTAGATTAAAATCAGATTTTAAGAGGAGGAATTGTAGAAACGGGCGGGGTTTATGACTTTGTGTCTGTGGTAAGTCGTGACGACTGTCGGCGACTGCTGCGTTTTTGCCGCTAGTCGCCTCCTGTACTTCAGTGGTCGCCACAGACACAACAGCGTGCGACGTCGGGGGGCATGCCAAATACTGTCAGCGGTGAAGGTAAGCGTGTTAATGAGACAACCGAGAGTTTGGAGTGCAGGAACAGTTGTAACCTAATCGGGATTTTGTCTTTTTGAATCATAAAAGCAAAGGGCACAAAATTAAGGTGCATCCGCGTACCAACTAGTTCTGATAATTGACAACCACTCTCCAGTGAGTGACCTAGCGCTTGTGGAAATGGCAGCTCCCCGGCCAATAAAAGGTATTCTGAAGAACAAGAACAGCGGGTCGGGCATCAAAGTGGGCCCAGCCGAAGAAGTGCCAGTAGAGACTCCAGAACAAGGCGATCCTGGACTTCTGGAAGATGACCAACAGTGAGTAGACAGTCAGCTATCTTAGTTTCTTGTTGACACCGACAGTCTTGGTAGCGTTAGCTTAGCTTGCTCTGCGTTGTGTGCTGCCCTGGCTGAAAACTTTATGGACTTGCTAGCTAACGTAAACTCGTCAACAATGTGCCAGGTAGTACATTACATGAACTAACTAGATAACGTTAGCAAGTCAGTTGTCATGCTTGCTTTCCAATTCACTCACATTCTTCTCACTAGGACTGTTAACTTACCAGTTACTGTTGGCTAGCCAATTTGCTAGCTAGTTTTCCCGATAAGGTAACATTGGCTAGCTACGTTACCTAGCTAGCATTAGCAACGTCCCACATGTCTACTTGTCGATGTCAGTTGATAAGGTGGCTAGTTAATATTTTATCCGGTTTCACACCTGTAATCACGAGTAAATTTGAAATCTGATGTTCGTTGTTTTTTAAAGGTGGGCGATGAAATGGGTTGACTAGCTAGCTAGCCAAATTATAGTCTAGCCACAGACATTTTTTACCAGCGCAAACAAACAATTTTGAAGTAATTTTTTTTTCTACAGATATGTTTTTAGTAACAGACGATTTTAGTAATTTAGTTAAGATTTAAGAAACGTTATGTTGGCATCAGGTATGTTAGCCAGCAAGTTACCCATTCCTACTCTCCATCACACACATGATGTACAGCAGTAGCTGAAGGATTCAGACCTGTAAATGATATTCACTTATCATTGTGTGGTGGGCACAGACTGTCCGATACAGTTTAGTTTCTAAGACTGTGGGTAAATGTGGAAGCTGGATGGTAGCTTACTGTACACTCCACTCTTAGTGCCCAGAGTGCCATCAGAGAGTGTCTGCTGTCAAGGCACTGACTTCCACATCCCAAGCTGTCACGTTATATTTACACCATTGCCCTCTGGGGTTGTCAGAACTGTGGTGAGTTTATGCCTGAAGTCAGGCATTGATCTAATTCACTTTGCACATTAAACTGTCAGTGAGCTAGTCCTTTTGAGCTGTTCAGTTGCTCAAATGATACCTCTAGGAAATACACCTTGGCTAATTGCAACATGAGTGTTGTTTCTCAATTCCAGCTTGTCTTTTTAACAAAGAGCTGGTGGTCCATGTTTAGATGCACAGGTGGATAGAGATGGAGGTTGTTCGAGTTTCAATAATTCATGCATGTGATTTATGTAGTCCATTTATAGTGTTAGGTGGCTATCCTTCATATAACCTACTATGAGACTCATGTGAGACTGCCGTCCTTGTATGGCCTACTTATCAGTGAATTCCATTCCCAGCCGTCAAGTCAAGCCAGTTCTGTGTTGATACCAAAATATTTTCTCTGTAGGAAATGGGTAAAAAGGTTTCCTGAACGATTCTCTTTCTTCAAATGGAGTGGGATGAGACCAGCACGGCTGGCTGCGCTGTAGCCTACTCCTTCAGTTCAAGCTATGTCTGTAGCGAACAAACAAGAACACACGCAGACCGCTGCATGCACACACCCCTTCAGCACCAGAACTCATAGGGTGTTGTTTATATCCTGTCTCTAACAGTCCTCACAAACCAAAGCCACACACATGGCTTATTTTTTCATCACAACAATTTTTAGGCTCTTTCCCAAATGTTTTGCTTAAGCCATCTGTCCGTATTAGGGTACTACTTTCAGTCGAAATCAGATTTAAATTTGATGGATGAGCAGTAGGGTCGGGACGACAACATTGTCACAACGTTTTTTCCATGCCAAAAATAAAACCACAAAGCTGGCAACTTTTTGGTCCTTTAAAAACCTGCTTTGTGTAAAATATTGTGTGCCATAGCTTGGAAAATAAATATAATTCTGGATGACAACTGGTTGAGAGAATATCAAGGCAAAGGGTGGCTACTTTGAAGAATCTCAAATATAAAATATATTTATTTAGCACTTTTTTTGCTTACTACATGATTCCATATGTGTTTTGATGTCTTCAGTATTATTCTACAATGTTGAAAATAGTTTTAAAAGTTTAAAAAAAACTTTAATGAGTAGTTGTGTCCAAACTTTTGACTTGTACTGTATGTGCCAGTGTAATTATAACACTGCATGCTATTGTTATGGCGAAACAAGCCACATATTAAGTACTTTATCCTACTACACCAACACTATTTGGCTATACCATCTCAAGGTTAGCTTACTTCATTCAGTTTGCTGTGCTGGCAGACAAATGAATGATCTAAAGCTATTGGAATTGTATCTATGTTAGGCTCATTGCCACAGCAGTGAAATTTTCCCATGCTTTTCTAGATTTACAAAAAAAATAAAAAATCTCCAGGTAGACTAGTTGAGAACAAGTTCTCAATTACACCTGCGACCTGGCCAAGATAAAGCAAAGCAGTGCAACAGAGTTAAACATGGAATAAACAAACATGCAGTCAATAACACAATAGAAAAAGTCTATAGGCAATAAATAGGCCGTAGTGGCAAAATAATTACAATATAGCAGTTAAACACTGGAGTGATAAATGTGCAGAAGATGAGTGTGCAAGTAGAGATACTGGGGTGCAATGTAGCAAAATAAATAACAGTATGGGGGACGAGGTAGTTGGATGGGTTATTTACAGATGGGTTATGTGCAGTGATCTGTGAGCTGCTCTGACCACTGGTGCTTAAAGCTAGTGAGGGAGATATGAGTCTCCAGCTTCAGTGATTTTTGCAGTTTGTTCCAGTCATTGGCAGCAGAGAACTGGAAGGAAACGCGGCCAAAGGAAGAATTGGCTTTGGAGGTGACTAGTGAGAGAGAACTGCTGGAGCGAGTTCTACGGGTGGGTGCTGTTATGGTGACCAGTGAGCTGAAATAAGGCGGGGCTTTACCTAGCAGAGACTTATAGATGACCTGGAGCCAGTGGATTTGGCGACGAATATGAAGCGAGGGCCAGCCAACGAGAGCATACAGGTTGCAGTGGTGGGTAGTATATGGGGCTTTGGTGACAAAACGTATGGCACTGTGATAGACTGCATCCAATTTGCTGAGTAGAGTGTTGGAGGCTATTTTGTAAATGACATCGCTGAAGTCAAGGATCGGTAGGATAGTCAGTTGGGCAGCATGAGTGAAGGAGGCTTTTTTGCGAAATAGGAAGCCGATTTTTCGAGATTAAATTTTGGATTGGAGATGGTTAATGTGAGTCTGGAAGGAGAGTTTACAGTCTAACCAGACACCCAGATATTTATAGTTGTCCACATATTCTAAGTCAGAGCTGTCCAGAGTAGTGATGCTAGTCTGGCAGGTGGGTCCGGGCAGCGATCGGTTGAAAAGTATGCGTTTAGTTTTACTTGCATTTAAGTGCAGTTGGAGGCAACGGAAGGAGTGTTGTATGGCATTGAAGCTCATCTGGAGGTTTGTTAGCACAGTGTCCAAAGAAGGGCCAGAAGTATACAGAAAGGTGTCGTCTGCATAGAGGTGGATCAGAGAATCACCAGCAGCAAGAGTGACATAATTGATGTATACAGAGAAAAGAGTCTGCCCGAGAATTGAACCCTGTGGCACCCCCATAGAGACTGCCAGTTTCTCATTCTAGATACAGTTTCTCATTCTTTAAGTCATGTATTGTTTGGGAAAACGTGTTCCTATCTGTTGCTAGGTTTTCCTCCAATTGGTGGCAGATATTCTAAAACCTGCATAAAAACAATATGCAAATTTTTTCCACCTGAGATCGGTTTCCATCAAATTGACTTGTTGCCACTTAAAGGGTGTGCCTAACAAACAGCATTCTTTGCTGAGTTGTAATGGGAGGGACCACACAACATATCATGGAAGTTTACTGCTTGTTATATCAATATTTGCGGTTTCCACTGCCTTTTCTCACATGATTCATTTGACCAACTCAAAAAGATCCTACCTTGACTAGCATATATGGAAAATGTACTGATTTTTAAATGAGCTTTTTCCATCAGGCCTGTAGTAACATAATGTTTTTTTTTTTAAAGCCAACATGTACTTAATTCATGTGAAATGGTTGGATGGAACCCTGGTAAGGGTGGAAAGGGTAAGTGGTACCTAGTCAGTTGTCCAAGTGAATTTAAACCAACCCCTCTGAATCAGAGAGGTGAGGGACGATGACGACTGCCTTAATCCACGTCATTGGAGCCCGGGGAGCAGTTGTTGTTGGGGGTTAAGGGCATCTAGGGCAGATTTTTTATTATTTTTTTCTTCACCTTGCCGGCTTGGGGATTCGAACCAGCGACCTTTCTATCACTGGCCCAACGCTCTTAACCGCTAGGCTGTGTTGCCATCTCTTGTTTACCAAAGGGGACAGAAAAGACTGGAGCTTTCTTTCAATTCATTTTACAGCACCAAGGGGATATCCTGAGCCAGCTTTCCAAATATCCGTATTGCTGTCACAAAGAAGTTGTCCACTCTGCACCTGTCCAGAGTCCAAACAATCACAACTTCCTGCCATAGAGTTCTAGAAGGCCTGACTATTGGTGCCCCGTAAACAGTAGTCAAGTATCTTCTCAATTTCAATGTAGGCCATTTCATTGCACTCACTAATCAGTCAACATTGACGCATGGACCCCAAGCTCAGTCATTCATTATTCATGATAGTCAATGACTTTTAACTGAGTCACAGGCATGGTTCCATGAAACTCTATCTCTCCTCCATTGTCTTAGATGCCCAATCTGACCATTTCATGAGTGGGTTGAGGGACATTCATCGACTATCATGACTTTTGATACAGTGGGTTGAAAATGCCATTGGAGCAACCTGCATAGTAGCCTACTTCCTGCTACTTCCTACTTCCTGCTACTTCCTACTTCCTGCTACTTCCTGCTCCAGTATAGTAGATCAAATGGGCACTGCAGTCCCTTGACAATGGGCTTCACTGGGTTCAAGCAACAACAACAAAAATAAATGTATTTTTAAACAGATGAGTGTATTTCTATTCTTTCCCCGCCTACTACTCCCTATACTACTCCCTATTCTACTACTTTAGTGTGCTCTGGTTTTTACAAACAACACATCTTAACATTTTAGTCATTTAACAGACGCTCTTATCCAGAGCGACTTACAGTAGAGCACATACATTTTTCTACTGGTCCCCCGTGGGAATCGAACCCACAACGCTGCCGTTTTTGAAAGCACCATGCTCTACCAACTGAGCCACACGAAGACCACGGCTGGAAAGCATAGACCAGAGAGCTCTTTTAACACACTGCTTGTCTTAGCATATGCTATCTGATAGTGTAGTCACCTCCCACCTTTAGAGGGATGTACCCAGCTGTTGGCCTCTCCAAGAGATGCTCACTGCACACACACACTGAATGGGAGAGTCAAATAGCGTCCGTTCTCAAATCAAAGTTTATTAGTCACATCATGTGCCGAATACAACAGATGTAGACTTTACAGTGAAATGCATACTTACGAGCCCTTAATCAACAAATCAGTTGAAAAATAAGAATAAATAAGAATAACAGAAGTCAGATGTTTTTTTGTGTTTTTTTTTTACTTGAAGAGGTGGGTGTCGTCATTCCATTATGTATTTTTATTTTTTTAGAAGAGAGAAAATCTGACTGGCTGCGTCTGGTCTTGAGTGGATTTGCACGGGTGCTGTGTACTGTAAATCAGGCCAGGCTGGCTGGCAGTGTCTGGGATGTGTTGTATAACCAACCCCCTCACACATACAGAAGGATAAAGACAGACGCAGAAATACACAGACTGACATACAGACATTTTAGAGCAGTGAAACTGGCTCCTCTCCTCTACTGGCTTGTCAACACTCCTCACGTACAGACAAAACTCCCTATCTGCCCTGGCCCAGATGTAGTCACACTGGTTTGGCTAGTGTTTTCAAATGATTTAGAAATTGTCCATAAAGGTAGGGTTCAAAGTCTGGTGAATGTAGACCCATCAAAGTAGGGTTGGTGAAATTTAAAAAGTAAATGCAAACTAGTCATTTCCACATAAACAGTGAGCTCCAAACCTGTTTGGACAGTGACAGATTTTTGTTTTTGACTCTGTACTCCCAACACTTGGATTTGAAATAATACCATGACTATGAGGTTAAAGTGGAGACTGTCAGCGTTAATTTGAGGATATTTTCATCCATAAACCGTAAACCGTTTAGAAATTACTGCACTTTTTGTACATAGACCATTTTAGGCGACTAAAAGTATTGGGCCATTCACTTGTGTTCTCAAGCTTAGCATTTCATCTCATATTCATAGCACGCAATGATTACATCAAGCTTGTGACTCTCCAAACTTGTTGGATGCAGTTGCTAATTGTCTTTGGTTGTGTTTCAGATGATTTTGTGCCCAATAGAAATTCATTGTAAGTAATGTATTTTGTCATTTTAGAGTCACTTATATTGTAAATAAGAATAGAATATGTTTCTAAACACTTCTACATTGTGGAAGTGTACCATGATTACGTTTAATCCTGAATGATGAATGAGAAATACACACGCACAAATTCCATACCCCCAAGACATGCTAACCTCTCACCATAACAGTAACAGGGAAGTGTTTTTTGTTGTTGTTTTGGTTATGATAATTATGCCTCTGAATTTATCATTCATCCTTATTAATATTATTGTTATTATTCATTCAGGATAATCCATAATTATGGTAGCTTCAACATTTATGTTGACGTGTTTAGAAACATGCTATTCTTATTTACAATACATTCTTTACCATTTTACATTGGGCACAAAATCATCTGAAACAAACTGCAAATGCATTCAACAAGTTTGTAGAGTCACAAGCTTGATGTAATCGTTGCTTGCTATGAATATAGGACCAAATACTAAACTTGTGACTACTTTAAGACGCATATGAACCCAGCAAAAAAAGAAACGTCCTCTCACTGTGTTTTATTTTCAGCAAATGTAACGTGTAAATATTTGTATGAACATAAGATTCAACAACTGAGACATAAACTGAACAAGTTCCACAGACATGTGACTAACAGAAATGGAATAATGTGTCCCTGAACAAAAGGGGGGTCAAAATCAAAAGTAATAGTCTGGTGTGGCCACCAGCTTCATTAAGTACTGCAGTGCATCTCCTCCTCATGGACTGCACCAGATTTTCCAGTTCTTGCTGTGAGATGTTACCCCACTCTTCCACCAAGGCACCTGCAAGTTCCCGGAAATGTCTGGGGGTAATGGCCCTAGCCCTCACCCTCCGATAAAACAGGTCCCAGACGTGCTCAATGTGATTAAGATCCGTGCTCTTCGCTGGCCATGGCAGAACACTGACATTCCTGTCTTGCAGGAAATCGCGCACAGAACGAGCAGTATGGCTGGTGGCATTGTCATGCTGGAGGGTCATGTCAGGATGAGCCTGCAGGAAGGGTACCACATGAGGGAGGAGATTGCCTGCAATGGCAACAAGCTCAGTCAGATGATGCTGTGACTCACCGCCCCTGACCATGACGAACCCTCCCCTCCAAATCGATCCTGCTCCAGAGTACAGGCCTCGGTGTAACGTTCATTCCTTCGACGATGAACGCGAATCCGACCATCACCCCTGGTGAGACAACCTCGACTCGTCAGTGAAGAGCACTTTTTGCAAGTCCTGTCTGGTCCAGCGACGGTGGGTTTGTGCCCATAGGTGACGTTGTTGACTGCAATGTAAGGCTGGTCCTCACCAGACAACAGACCTACAAGCCATCAGTCCAGCCTCTCTCAGCCAGCCTCTCTCAGCCAGCCTCTCTCAGCCAGCCTCTCTCAGCCTATTGCGGGACAGTCTGAGCACTGATGGAGGGATTGTGCGTTCCTGATGTAACTCGGGCAGTTATTGTTGCCATCCTGTACCTGTCCCGCAGGTGTGATGTTCGGATGTTGTTACACGTGGTCTGCCACTGCGAGGACGATCAGCTGTCCGTCCTGTCTCCCTGTAGCTCTGTCTTTAGGCGTCTCACAGTACGGACATTGCAATTTATTGCCCTGGCCACATTTGCAGTCCTCATGCCTCCTTGCAGCGTGCCTAAGGCACGTTCACGCAGATGAGCAGGGACTCTGGGCATCTTTCTTTTGGTGTTTTTCAGAGTAAGTAGAAAGGCCTCTTTAGTTTCCTATGTTTTCAGAACTGTGACCTTAATTGCCTACCGTCTGTAAGCTGTTAGTGTCTTAACGACCGTTCCACAGGTGCATGTTCATTAATTGTTTATGGTTCATTGAACAAGCATGGGAAACAGTGTTTAAACCCTTTACAATGAAGATCTGTGAAGTTATTTGGATTTTTACGAATTATCTTTGAAAGGCAGGGTCCTGAAAACAGGACTTTTTTGTTGTTGCTGAGTGTAAGTGTATTTGTCCCCTACCATGGGGGGGACTATGTACAGAAAGTGCTGTAATTTCTAAACTGTTCCTCTGATACGGATGAAAATACCTTCACGTTAAAGCTGACCGCCTGCCCTTTAACCTCAGTCATTTATATAATTTCTGAAGTACAGAGCCAAAACAACATGTCTCACTGACATACTTTTGGAGCTCACTGTATGTCTCTGACAGTTTAATGTAATGATGTAATTTCATGTTTTGTCTTCACTAGCTTACATTGGTTTCTTACATGTATCCCATGGGTTATATATGTTGTGAAACAGTGGCTAAGAGCCGGCCTACCTCAGCAAGCCTGACTGAGCAGTATTGATATGTGCCTCATCCCATGATGTGCCATTTTAGTGTGAGACACAGCTGTACAGGGCACGTCTCCCATTGATTTAGCCCAGTGCCATCGACAGTCAAACTGCCTGCTGTGTGCCTGACTTATTGAGTACCCGTGTGTGTGTGTGTGTGTGTGTGAGCAGCTAGCGATGGCTCTGCAGGATTACTGCAGCAGGGAGCAGATTTATCACCCCCGCCGCCCCTCTCTACCATGATGGCAGGCCTCTGCATCCATAAACACGTCCGGGAGGCTGGCTACTTTGACAAAGGGAGGGGGGCGCACCAGCAGAGACAGTTTAACGGCTGTATTTGGCACTGTCTCCAAGTCCAGACAGCGGTGTTATTGAAGGCGCAAACTCTAGCCAGAAGCCCAGAGAGAGCCTACAATTTGTACCTGGGGAAAGTACATTTGTGAAGCATTTCAACCCACCCACTCACACTCACTCGCTTGATCAGCCTCAGCATCATGCTGAAGGTGAAGTGACCAACCTCTGTACAGGGCCACTGTCATTTTCCCAACAATGAATCATTTAATTGTACATAAGACCCTTTTTTTTTTTTAATTGCTGCCTTGTTTTTGTTCCCGAAATACACTACGGGAGTGAAAACTGGGTCACTGTGTAGTCCTAGATTAAATCTGCCAGGTCTCTAAGGTAATATCTGGTTGGTTTTTAGTACTACCCTGAGCTCATCTCTGGACTCATTCTTTTCAGGAAGAAGTCACAGAAATGGGACGAGATGAACATCCTGGCCACGTACCACCCGGCAGACAAGGACTATGGGTTGATGAAGATCGACGAGCCCAGCACGCCCTACAACAGGTGAGTTGCCCCATTCAATGTGTAAAGCACGATGCAATTCATTCTCATGAACAGGTCAGTACATAGTTACCCAGCGACTCTCAAAATGGCTTCCCATAGACAATGTTATCCAGTATTACCAGTTTTCGACTTTTTTGTTTACGAATACCTCATAATGGTATTCATTTATTCAATTAGTTAGGCCTATTACATGTGAAAATGACAGTTGGACTTTTCACAACATATTCTTTGCCCGGGGAAAACCAAAAGACAAACTTCTTTTCTCGAGTCAAATATACACATTTGTTGAGAACAGAAGTTTGTGATTGACTTGGTCTGAGAAGAAACTCTGCTCTGGTAAGTTTGGCATCCTGCTTTTATAATGTGTGTGAACAGTCCCTAGATCCCAGACTAATGTGACGTAGAAAGGAGACTATAATTTGATCATTTTTGTAGAGAATATGCTCACCCCGGATTAGATACAATTTCGATAGCAGATTGGCCTGCTCTCACAGGGCACCTCAATTCGTGCAGTGCAGGTTCAGTGTGTGTACGTGCGTGTGGATGAGTTTCTGCCTAGTCTGCATAAAGCGTAGGTGGGGTGGGCCATCTAAACTGGCACGTAACCCAATCTCCAAGGCCACTGCATAGAAGGTCACCGTTGTGACACACTGTTCTCTCCTTCTCTCTTCCTCAGGATGGTGGGGGACGAGGAGGATGAAGGGGCGCACAGCGACTCAGAGGTCAACTTGCCCACTGTGGGTGACCTGGCCTCCAAGTAAGTTATTTCTGACTGAAGAGGTCTGGGAGGGGGAAGGAGGGTCATTACTGACTGAATAGGTCTGGGGGGAGGTCATCACTGACTGGATAGGTCTGGGAGGGGGAAGGAGGGTCATCACTGACTGGATAGGTCTGGGAGGGGGAAGGAGGGTCATCACTGACTGGATAGGTCTGGGGGGAGGGGGGGGGGGTCGTCATCACTGACTGGATAGGTCTGGGAGGAGGGTCATCACTGACTGGATAGGTCTGGGAGGGGGAAGGAGGGTCATCACTGACTGGATAGGTCTGGGAGGGGGAAGGAGGGTCATCACTGACTGGATAGGTCTGGGGGGAGGGGGGGGGGGTCGTCATCACTGACTGGATAGGTCTGGGAGGAGGGTCATCACTGACTGGATAGGTCTGGGAGGAGGGTCATCACTGACTGGATAGGTCTGGGAGGGGGAAGGAGGGTCATCACTGACTGGATAGGTCTGGGGGGAGGGGGGGGGGTTGGCCTCACTGACTGGATAGGTCTGGGAGGAGGGTCATCACTGACTGGATAGGTCTGGGAGGAGGGTCATCACTGACTGGATAGGTCTGGGAGGGGGAAGGAGGGTCATCACTGACTGGATAGGTCTGGGGGGGGGGGGGGGGGGGGGGGGGGGGGGGGTCGTCATCACTGACTGGATAGGTCTGGGAGGAGGGACATCACTGACTGGATAGGTCTGGGAGGGGGAAGGAGGGTCATCACTGACTGGAATAGGTCTGGGAGGGGGAAGGAGGGTCATCACTGACTGGAATAGGTCTGGGATGGGGAAGGAGGGTCATCACTGACTGGATAGGTCTGGGAGGGGGAAGGAGGGTCATCACTGACTGGAATAGGTCTGGGAGGGGGAAGGAGGGTCATCACTGACTGGAATAGGTCTGGGATGGGGAAGGAGGGTCATCACTGACTGGATAGGTCTGGGAGGGGGAAGGAGGGTCATCACTGACTGGAATAGGTCTGGGAGGGGGAAGGAGGGTCATCACTGACTGGAATAGGTCTGGGATGGGGAAGGAGGGCTAAAGTTAAGTTATTGGACTCAAAGGTTTGGAATGTTAAATGTATCAAGGCTGTATGAGAAGGGTAGTGATGCAACTCAAACAGCATCTTGATACGTCTCGGTCTTATGAGACTGAAGGTGGGGGGGGGGGGCTCCGTATGGAGTTACGGCTTGAACGCGCTGTATAACAGAATGTACTCATCTGGATTTCAACTATTTGCAATAGGGTCTGGCTGCAGCAGAAGCCTTCTTACGCCACAGATGCTATGAGACATACGCACTCAGACAGGATGTTGAATGGTGCCAGAGAAGATGGTGCGTTACCGCCACCAACAGCACAGGTGGTGAAATTACGTTTAGAATTAGAAGATGGGTACTTGCTAGTGTGTGCTAGCTAGCGTGTGCTAGAGAGAGTTTGTGCTAGCTAGCGTGTGCTAGAGAGAGTTTGTGCTAGCTAGCGTGTGCTAGAGAGAGTTTGTGCTAGCTAGCGTGTGCTAGAGAGAGTTTGTGCTAGCTAGCGTGTGCTAGAGAGTTTGTGCTAGCTAGCGTGTGCAAGAAAGAGTTTGTGCTAGCTAGCGTGTGCAAGAAAGAGTTTGTGCTAGATAGCGTGTGCTAGAGTTTGTGCTAGCTAGCGTGTGCAAGAAAGAGTTTGTGCTAGATAGCTGTTAAAGCAACGGTGGTTAACGCAACACCCTGGACCAGCGTTAGTGCGCCGACTGGTATGTGCACAGCACAGTGACGCCCTGGAATAAAGCCACTGACTCGCGCGATACACCAGGCCCACAAAAGCCTACTGGTTGCACACAGCCGGATACTTCTCACTATTTGACGTCAAGGGCATGCCCCCCCCCAATAACGTTGAGTATAGAGTGAATGTTGATCTTGGTTAAATTGAATGATCAGCTAAATACTTTTGTAGCTGTCAGAAGACGGCCTCAGCAGTTGAGTTAACAGCAGAGGTAAAACTGCACAGGTGAAATCACCCCCCCATTTAAAAAAAAATACAAAAATCTCAAATTAACACCCTTGCCTTTCGTGAACTTAAACTGTCGTATATTTTTTTCCTACTAGCACTGACTTTGCTGATAGCTACTTTATTGAGGAAAAATGTACTTATTATGACTGAGATGTGGTTGTCCCACCTAGCTGTCTTAAGATGAATGCACTAACGGTAAGCTTCACTGGAAAAAATTGTCTGCTAAATGACTCAAATCTAAATGTAATCCATTTGAACTCTGCCATCAAAAAGCCTTATCCCACCGGCTCCATTTGACTAAAGGAGAAGTACTTTTCCCCAAGTATCCACTGTTATTCTCAATTTAGCCTACAGTCCAAGATTTTTTACATGTAACCTTTTATTGAAAGTCAGTTAAAAAATAAATGATTGTTTACAATGACGGCCTTCTCTAGCCCAGACGACGCTGGGCTAAATGTGCACCGCCCTCTGGGACTCCCGATCGCGGCTGGTTGTGTCACAAGCCTGGGAACGAACAAGGGTCTGTAGTGACGCCTCTAGCAATGCAGTGCCTTAAAGTCTACTGCGCCACTCGGGAGGTGTGTTAAGATAAGCCTCTTTCCAAACTCAAACATTGTGTGTGATAGACTTTTTCAGTAACCGATACCCTGTTTATTTACCTACAGAACCAGCCAAAAGTTTGGACACCTACTCCAATGGTTTTTCTTTGTATTTACTACTTTCTACATTGTAGAACAATAGTGAAGACATTAAACTATGAAATAACTTGGGAAGCACCGATGTTACGTTTTTGACAGATACCGATATCTGATATTTTCAAAGCCGAAAAAACTATTATTATTTTCTCAAATTTTAGCGGCATTTTAAGCATTCTAGTACAGTTTAATAGTTAACACACACATGAACTCAGCGGTCTAAGGCACAGTGCCAGCAGCATACCACCCTGCATACCACCGCTGGCTTGCTTCTGAAGCTAAGCAGGGTTGGTCCTGGTCAGTTCCTGGATGGGAGACCAGATGCTGCTGGAAGTGGTGTTGGAGGGACAGTAGGAGGCACTCTTTCCTCTGGTCTAAAAAATATCCCTATGCCCCAGGGCAGTGACTGGGGACACTGCCCTGTGTGGGGTGCCGTCTTTCGGATGGGACGTTAAACGGGTGTCCTGACTCTCTGCGGTCGTTAAATATCCCATGGCATTTATCGTAAGAGTAGGGGTGTTAACCCCGGTGTCCTGGATAAATTCTCAATCTGGCCATCAAACCATCACGGTCACCTAATAATCCCCAGTTTACATTTGGCTCATTCATCCCCTCCTCTCCCCTGTAACTATTCCCCAGGTCATTGCTACAAATGAGAAAGTGTTCTCAGTCAACTTACCTGGTAAAATAACGGATAAATAAGAGGCGTCAATACAGTCCCTTGGTTAGAATGCAGGCTGTATCACATCTGGCCGTGATTGGGAGTCCCATAGGGCGGCACACAATTGGCCCAGCGTAATCCGGGTTTGGCCACCCATTGTAAGTAAGAATTTGTTCTTAACTGACTTGCCTAGTTAAATAAAGATTACACACACCAAACTGACCGAAAAGGTTATTTGGTTGGCATTCATTCATGTCCCCATACCAGTAAAACATAATCAAAACATATTTATTTCACTTACTTACTATTCTGTTTCGTTGTTCAATCGTTTCATTCAACCAGGATTGCATCATACATGTCAAGCAGTGAAGTTTCAGCTCTGTCTGTTCGTGGCCTCTTCCTCGGTGCACACTGTCACTGTCTGTTTCCATCTTGTCCAGCTGTGTATGTAACATTTCACGTAAACCCTGTTGTCTGCATCGAAGTAGCGGTCCTTGTACACAGCATCGAGCATGGTGGCGACACCTAGCCTGTGTGGGCAGTTTTGTTGCCAGGGCAAACTGTTGTTAAGGGCAACTGTTTAATTCGACAATGTGGGCCAGTAAAAACATTCACATCGTCTGGAAAAGGGGCCATCTAACGTTACACACTAGCTGCTAGCTAACTGGTTATCTTAGTATTGGCGAAGTCAGAATGGGCATGCGCAACTCCACTGTCGTGACAGAATCGGCGGCGTTAGAATTAGGAATTAGAATACAAAGTCTACACTGAATAAAAATATAAACGCAACATGTAAAGTTTGTTCCATGTTTCATGAGCTGAAAAAAAAGATCCCAGAAATGTTCCATACGCACATAAAGCTTATCTCAAATGTTGTGCACATTTTGTTTACATCCCTGTCAGTTTTGTTGAGCAGGCGTTTGTATGACAACCAGCATATTCATGATCATGCAATACGACTTTCCTCAGTATGAAATCCTCGACGACCCACTGTGCTGTCAGACTCAGCATGCTCATGGGTCTGATATCGCTGGTCCAAATGTCAGTCGTGAAGCTAATAGCAAGGACGCAATTACTGTGTAACTCCGGTAGGGCAACATCGGAAAAATAGTACCCCTAAAAAAAAAAAGTGTACTAGACCAGTCGGCGAAAGCCAACATCACCCACGGCAGAAAACAGTTGATTGTCAAGGGCAATGAATTCCATTATCTTGGAGATAATGGATTTTGCCTTTGGGTTGTCTCGCTGAAATGTTCTTACTTTCAAATGACTGCTCGACTTGACTGCTCAATCCACACCGCAGACATTGTGGGCTAGGTTAGGAACGCTGTGTAGCGCAACATTTTACATGGTGTCGTTACGTTATGTACCTACGTTATACACAAAGATGTTCTTATCTGTGTTATATAGAGTATGCATGTAAGCTTTGACATCGGGTCGATGTTGGCATTGTTAGCTAATATCGGACGATTCCGATATGTTCACCGACTATATCGTGCATCCCTAGAAATAACCAAGACAGTGTTAAACAAATCTAAATATATTTTAGATTCTTCCAAGTAGCCACCCTTTCAATTGACTGCCAAGAGTGTACAAAGCTTTCTCTCAACCAGCTTCACCTGGAATGCGTTTCTAACGGTCTTGAAGGAGTTCCCACATATGCTGAGCACTTGCTGGCTGCTTTTCCTTCACTCTGCGATCCAACTCACCCCAAATCACCTCAATTGGGTTGAGGTTGGGTGATTGTGGAGATCAGATCATCTGATGTCGCACTCCATCACTCTTGGTCAAATAGCCCTTACACAGCCTGGAGGTGTGTTTTTGGTTACTGTTTTGTTGAAAAACAAATGACACTCCCAATAAATGCAAACCAGATGTGATGGCATATCACTGCAGAATGCTGTGGTGGCAAGTGTGCCTTGAATTCTAAATGAATCACGGACAGTGTTACCAGCATAGCACCATCACACCGCCTCCATGCTTCACGATGGGAACCACGCATGCGGCGATCATCCGTTCTCCTACTCTGCGTCTCACAAAGATACGCCGGTTGGAAGCAATAATCTGTCATTTGGACTCATCAGACCAAGGACAGATTTCCACTGGTCTAATGTCCATTGCTCATGTTTTTCTTGGCCCAAGCAAGTCTCTTCTCGTCTTCTTCTTATTGGTGTCCTATAGTAGTGGTTTCTTTGCAGCAATTCGACCCATGAAGGCCTGATTTACACGGTCTCCTCTGAACAGTTGATGTGTCTTTTACTTGAACTCTGAAGTATTTATCTGGGTTGTAATTTCCTTTCCTGTGGCGGTCCTCATGAGAGCCAGTTTCATCACAGCGCTTGATGTTTTTTGCGACTGCACTTGAAGAAACGTTCAAAGTTCTGGAAATTTTCCAGAATGACTGACTTTCATGTCCTCAACTAATGATGGACTGTCGTTTTCTCTTTGCTTGTTTGAGCTGTTCTTGCTGTAATATGGATTTGGTATTTTACCAAATAGGGCTATCTTCTATATACCACCCCTACCTTGTCACAACACAACTGATTGGCTGAAACGCATTAAGAAGGAAAGAAATTCCCCAATGCGCCTTTAACAAGGCACACCTGTTAATTGAAATGCATTCCAGGTGACTACCTCATGAAGCTGGTTAAGAGAAGGCCAGGAGTGTGCAAAGCAGTCAAGGTAAAGAGTGGCTACTTTGAATAATCTCAAATATGACATCTACTTTGATCTACAGTGAGGGAAAAAAGTATTTGATCCCCTGCTGATTCCCTCATTAAAATGCAAATTAATTTATAACGTTTTTGACGTGTGTTTTTCTGTATTTTGTTGTTGTTGTTATTCTGTCTCTCACTGTTCAAATAAACCTACCATTAAAATTATAGACTGATCATTTCTTTGTCAGTGGGCAAACGTACAAAATCAGCAGGGGATCAAACACTTTGTTCCCTCACTGTAACACTTTGTTTGGTTACTACATGATTCCTTGGGTTATTTCATGGTTTTCGATGTCTTCATTATTATTCTACACTGTAGAAAATTGTAAAAATAAAAAACTCTTGAATGAGTAGGTGTCCAAACTTTTGACTGGTACTGTATAAATATTAGATTGAGCAATGTCGGCGTGGCATTGACTAACATACAGTACGAGATGAGTAAAGCAGCATGCAAACATTTTTAAAGTGACTAGTGATTCCTGGGTCTATGTACAAGGTGCAGGGTTGCGTAACCAGGTGGAAGCCGGCTAGTGATGGATGCTTCCTTTCAGTCTCTCGGCCCCAGCTTTGATGCACCTGTACTGACCTCGCCTTCTGGATGATAACTGGGTGAACAGGCCGTGGCTCGTGTGGTCGATGTCCTTGAAGATCTGTTTGGCCTTCTTGTGACATCGGGTGTTGTTTGGTTTCCTGTGAGGGCAAGTATCCCCCCCCCCCCCCAGCGACGCGTTGTGCAGACAGCACCACCCTCTGGGGAACCCCTGCAGTTGCGGTGCAGTTGCCGTGCCAGGCGGTTGATACATCCCGACAGGATGCTCTCAATTGTGCATCTGTAACTGGTACCTTATATACCATAACACGGCGAGAGAGAGAGGGGCATGGCTATGATAACACTGTAGATTTTCAGTAGCGACGTAGTAGGAGCCAGTCTACTGCTTTAGCATTAGCCCTCAACATAGAGTGGAGCAGATGCTCCGTCACAGCCTGAAGGCCAAGCTCCACTGAGGCAAAGGTCTGTCACATGTTCTGTTACCACACGTTTTTATACCCACTTAACAGGCAGGGAGGTCAGCTCTTTGTGGGTGTAAGTAACATGCCATTATAGCAGTTTTTATCTAGTGTGTGTATACTTTTTTTGGCATATGTGTCCCATGCGGGAATTGAATCCACGACCCTGGCATTGCAAGCGCTGTGTCCACTCTACGTGTTTCTATTCCCTCTAAATCGACTCTGCCTTGGACGACTGCATTAATCTCAGCGTTACCTTTATCCCTCAATGTGATCACACTACTGATGCACTGAGTGTTTTCTTTGCGTTTCAGACAGCGTGATTAATGCATGTGGGTTAGAGGGAGTGAGTAAGCCCTTGTGTCTCTTCACTGGTATCTGTTCTCTCTGACATTTTCATCCCGGTGTTGACTACTAGGCCACAGATGCTCAAGGCACAGAACTATCTCTAACCTCACTGATATTACCTCTCGTCCTAATCTCCCCCCAGTGGAACGTATTGGCTAAACATCACGTAATGGTGTTAGATGGCTCTGCGCCCAGGAATTTGTTTCAGTGAAACAGCTTGGATCAATAAGTGCCACTCAATAGATCCCATCAACCCTGAATCCAGGGGAATGAGGACAATGTAACGGGAGGCGATTACAGACTTAGATCAGTTTACTTCCTGCAGCGTTGACTCGACCTGTCTGGTTGGTTTAAACCTGTGAAATGGAAATTAATAATTAACTTGCCTTATCTTGTGTTATGCCTCTTTGACATTTTCAAATCAAAATGTGTTTGTCACATGCTTCGTAAACAAAAGATGTGGACTAACAGTGAAATGCTTACTTACGGGTCCTTCCCAACTATGCAGAGGAAAAGGTAGCCTAGTGGTTAGAGCGTTGGACTAGTAACCGGAAGGTTGCAAGTTCAAACCCCCGAGCTGACAAGGTACAAAATCTGTTGTTCTGCCCCTGAACAGGCAGTTAACCCGCTGTTCGGGCCGTCATTGAAAATAAGAAATTGTTCTTAACTGACTTGCCTAGTTAAATAAAGGTAAAAAAATATATATATTTCCCCCCCACCATTTTTTTTTATATAACTCAAGGAATAAATACACAATAAGTAATGATAAATTGGCTATAATACACAGGGTACCTGTACTGAGTCAATGTGCAGGGATCGGAGGCAATTGAAGTAGATATGTACATTTACAGTGCTTTCTGATACAATGCATACCCCTTGACTTATTCCACATTTTGTGTTACAGCCTGAATTCAAGCTCTGTCAAATTGGTTGTTGATCATTGCTAGTCAGTCATTTCGGGTCTTGCCGTAGATTTATGTCAAAACTAACTTGGTCACTCCGGAACGTTCACTATCGGCTTGGTAAGCAACTCCAGTGTAGATTTGGCCTGTTTTTAGGTTATTGTCCTGCTGAAAGGTGAACTCATCTCCCTGTGTCTGGTGGAAAGCTGACTGAACCAGGTTTTCCTCTAGGATTTTACCTGTGCTTAGTTCCGTTTATTTATTTATTTTATCCCTAAAAAAACTCCCCGGTCCTTAGCGATTACAAGCATACCCATAAAATGATGCAGCCACCACTGTTTGAACATATGGAGAGTGGTACTCTGTAATGTGTTTTGGATTTTCCCTATAATAACATTTTTGTATTCACTTCAAAAAAATGAATTGCTTTGCCACATGCTTTGCAGTATTACTCTGGCAATTAGGTTAGTATTGTGTAGTAACTACAATGTTGTTGATCCATCTTCAGTTTTCTCCTATCACAACCCTAAAACTCTAACTGCCTCATGGTGAAATCCCCGAGCGGTTTCCTTCCTCTCCGGCAACTAAGTTAGGAAGGAGTCCTGTGTCTTTGTAGTGATTGGGTGTATTCATACACCATCCAAAAGGAGGGAATGTTTAATCCTGATCTTTAGTCTTGCAGTAACTGAGGGGTTGATACTTGATTCAAGACATTTCAGCTTTTCAGTTTTATTAATTAGTAAAAAAATGTGTAAAACAGTGCATTTGGAAAGTATTCAGATCCCTTGACTTTTTTCCAGATTTTGTTACGTTATAGCCTTATTCTAAAATGGATTACATTTTTAAAAATCCTCTTCAATTTACACAATACCCCATAATAATAAAGTATGCAAATGTCTTAACAAAAAATTGATACATTTACATAAGTATTGATCACTGACAGAGCTCCAGAGTTCCTCTCTGGAGATGGGAAAACCTTCCAGAAGGACAACCATCTCTGCAGCACACCACCAATCAGGCCTTTATGGTAGAGTGGCCAGACGGAAGCCACTCCTCCAGTAACTGGCACATGACAGCTCCCTTGGAGTTTGCGAAGAGGTACCTAAAGGACTCTGACCATGAGAAACATGATTCTCTGGTCTGATGAAACCAAGATTGAACTCTTTGGCCTGAATGTCAAGCGTCACGTCTGGAGGAAACCTGGTATCATCCCGACGGTGAAGCATGGTGGTGGCAGCATCTTGCTGTGGGGATGTTTTTCAGCGGCATTGGACTGGAGACTTGTCAGGATTGAAGGAAAAAATGAACGGCGCAAAGTACAGAGATCCTTGATGAAAACCTGCTCAGGACCTCCGACTGGGGCGAAGGTTCACCTTCCAACAGGACAATGACCCTAAGCACACAGCCAACACAACACAGCAGTGGCTTTGGGACAAGTCCCTGAATGTCCTTGAGTGGCCCAGACAGAGCCCGGACTTAAACCCAATCTAACATCTCTGGAGAGACTTGAAAATAGCTGTGCAGCAACGCTCTCCATTCAACCTGACAGCTAGAGAGGATCTGCAGAGAAAAAGGGGAAAAACTCCCCAAATACAAGTGCACCAAAACTTGTGGCATCATACCCAAGAAGACTTGATGCTGTAATTGTTGCCAAAGGTGCTTCAACAAAGTACTGAGTAAAGGGTCTGAATACTTACATAAATGTGATATAGCCTGGTTCCTCTCTAGGTTTCTTCCTAGGTTTTGGCCTTTCTAGGGAGTTTTTCCTAGCCACTGTGCTTCTCCACCTGCATTGCCTGCTGTTTGGGGTTTTAGGCTGGGTTTCTGTACAGCACTTTGAGATATCAGCTGATGTACGAAGGGCTATATAAATAAATTTGATTTGATATAAACTTGTTTTTTTTGCATTGTCATTATTGGGTATTGTGTGTAGATTGTTGGGGGCGGAATAAGGCTGTAACGTAACAAAATCAAGGTGTCTGAATGCACTGAAGTTCCACTTTTACCTCATGGGGTTTTGTGTGTAGGCCAGTGACCTATAATCTCAATTGAAAACATTTAACAAAAAAACTGTGGATAAAGTCTGTGGGAATAGTTTCTGAAGGCACTGTATATGTACATATCTACTACAATTACCTCCTACCCCTGCACATCGACTCGGTACTGGTACCCTGCAATAATAGCCAAGTTATGTAGGAGTGAAGTGACTAGGGGTTACTAGGCAACAGGATTAACAGTTGATTTAGGGTATGTGATGAGTCAAAAGTGTTTGTGCAAAGTGGGTCAATGCAGATAGCTACTAGGACTATTTGGGTAACTATTTAGTAGTGTTATGGCTTAGGGCTAGAAGCTGTTTCAGGGTCCTGTTGGTTCCAGACTTAGTGCGTTGTTACTATTTCCCGTGCGGTAGTAGAGAGAACCGTGTGACTTGGGTGGCTGGACAATTTGACCATTTTATTTTAGATCCTTCATCTGACACCGCCTGGTATAGCGGTCCCGGATTGCAGGAAGCTACCCACTGTAGCGCCATGCGGTCAGATGCCAAGCAGTTGCCATGCCAAGAGGTGACGCAGCCATTCAAGATGCCGTCAAATGGTGCAGCTAAAAAACTTCTTGAGGATCTGAGGGGCCCATGCAAAATCTTTTCAGCCTCCATAGGGAGAGGTGTTGGTGTGTGTGTGTGGACCATGTTAATTCCTTAGTAATGTGAACACGCTGTCGACCCGCTCCACTACAGCCCTGTCGATGTGCTTGGCCCTCCGTTTCCTGTAGTCCACAATCGGCTCATTTGTCTGATCGCGGTTATTTATTTCTACATTGAAATGAATGATATATCCTAGGCCTACACACTTAACTGTCTCAACGGATGCTGCACATTGCATATCCCCCATTTAGTTCGAGGGATGAAGACCACGTAGTTCAGTATTACATATTTAACACAGTATTCGTCACATGACACTACAAATGTAAAAAAAAATTCAGGCTTTGTCACCATCAACACGTCTAAAATAATGTTTGTTTGACTATTCAGTCCATTTCTCCCTCAACTGTCAAACTTAATGCACCGCCATCTTCAGAACAAGACACAGGATATCATGGCTGCTGTTCAAGGAAATAAAAGCACTTGGAAAGGTTTTAAAGGACGCTGTTTGAAGTATTACATCAGTGGCCGTCTGGTCGGCTATTGTGCAATCATATTGGGTCTGGTCTAGGCTTGAAAGAAATGTCTGTTTATGCTCTGGGCCTGTATGTGCATTGCTCGTGTCTACTCACATCAAAAGCCTGGTGTTGTGGAGATGGATGTCAGTAAATAAGTGAAGAGGATTGTTCTGCTCCGGCCTGAAACTCTATCTGAAGGCATTGTTCATTTTCACTCAGTGTACCATTGTTCAACCTCATCCTATTAAAATGGCTACTGCCTGGTCTCTCTCGCTCCTTCGTTTTCTTTGTCCCTCTTTCTCTTACTCACATACTCGTTTTGTTTCTCTCTACTTTCCCCTTACTCCCTTCGTCCTTACCCTCTTGCGTTTACTCGTTCTCTCCCCCTCCCCAAATCTATCCTCCCTCCCTTTCTTATTCTGTCTTTCGTCTCACTCTGTTCCTGTCCTCATCTGTATCCCTCTCCAAGAGAACCAGGGCCTGTTTTTAAATAATTCTGCTCTTCCTCCTTTAAAAGGTAATTTAGAACAAGAATGTTAATTAAGGACAACATTTTATTTTAGTAGAAGTGTTTCTCACAGTCAAAAGTCAGACTCTTGTGCCATATCCCAAACTTCACCCAGATTTTTTTATTTTTTTATTTATGAGGCAAAGAATTGAATGGTTTTGTCTGAAGGCGTGAAAGGTCACGCAACTGGAAAATGTTTGCCTGATTCAGCTGGTGGAAAATAAGGGAATTAGCAAGGCACTGACTTAACACCAGCAGTGTGAATCTGACTTCCTCTAGGGTGTGCGCCTGTGTCGTACTGCATTTTCACCCATAAGAGTATAAGCCCTGTTTAAGCCGCGGGGGGTCTTTGATACCAAGGATCATTTTGCTATTTGATTTTTGACCATTCGAAGTATAAAAATAAATATTTTAAGAATTCTATGACTTTTTTTTTTGTTTTTTTGGCCTTGCTGCTATTAGCTCATACAAACCCATTGAATAACAGATTCACTACATGGAACGATAGTTTGTTCTGAACTGTCTGTCCTATATCTGAAAGATCAGGAAACGTGGTTATTTTACATGTATTTAACACCTTATTTTTGACACTAAACAGTCTCCCATATATACTTCTATAAATGTTTCAACTGATACCGGGGAACCTTCAGTCGTGAGATCTGTGGGTGACCTAGTGCACGACAACCAACATGTTCATGATTCTCACCTTTTACACAGAGGGGTCATATTACTGTGTAGCCAAATCTGTAAGGACGCTACAGAGACGAGTTGGCAGATCGGCTGTACCGACTTCAGACAAGTCCCAAGACGCTTGTGGGGGGTCGTAGAGTGAAACGGAGAACACCATCGTGTTCGAGAGTCATCTTTCTGTAAAGGGGTCATAATAGTTTGTAGGCCACAAATGATTTTGTGAGGAGACCTGTTTTTTTTAAATTATATTTTATTTTTTGATTTCTCTTTCCCGGGATGTCTCATGGTCTGACAAACACCGCTCTAGCTCTGTCACCTTTCACCTCAGAAGTATTACGTAGGCAGAAGTGGTGGATTTGAGACTCATCCAATGCAAATAAAATATCTTAAACTGACTGTTCTGTCTGTAGCGTCCTTACGGTAATGGCTACACACTAATATGACCCTTCTGTTTAATGTGAGACCCTCGTGAACACGTACATGTTGGTAATTAGATTCCTTTGGGGGTGCGGACATTGATCTTGGAGGGTTGACTTTGATTCACTTGTGCTGATGGCCACATCTACTTCCCCTGCAAATTTTTTATTTCTGTCTTTGTTACATACTTTCTCACTTATTTCTCCCCCCCCCCAGGTTGACGGCAGCAGAAGGAACAGAACCTCGCTTCATGAGAGAGGAAGAGGAGGAGAGCAGTGAGGAAGAGGATGAACTAACCCCAGAGGCTCAAGGTGGGGCCTCTCACCCCCTCACGTCCCTATTCCCACTGGGCATCAGGCCCTGACTTTTCCCTGACCTCTCCTTGTGTTGTGTCAAGCGTTCTGTGCCTGATAACAGATTCTCTCAGCTCAGCAGCCCCGGGCACTGCCGACGGTCCAAACGGAGCTTGCTCCCGGTGACTGTTCCAATTGACTGTAGTCCATTTTGGCTCCAGACACACTTGTCTCTCTCCTCGCTTTCCTGCATTTTTATCTCTGGAGTAAAGGGGAAAGCAAGAGCTTAACGTGTAAATTCTCCCCAAATACTGAAATGTGTATCCAGACATACTCTCATAGATTTATAGTGTTGCAATGAGTTAGAACCCTACCTGTTTAAAAAAAATGTTTCTAAAAATAAATAAAAAACCACCTATAATATATTTGTATATGAGACCTGCTGACCTTCATACATACTATTCTTCAGAGTTAGACGGGCCATCAACTGAATATAACATGTATTTAATATTAGATTATCTTTTGATTTTCTAAATTGAGTGACCTGGATTTGAAGTAGTGTGCTTCGAACAATCAGCAAGGGAATTGATTGATTGGAGTGATCTTGACGACTAAGTAGTAACAAAATTCATCCCCAACACATTGAGCCAGCTGTCCCCTAACCTCACATTGTTACTCCATGAGACTGTACTAATGTGACATCACTAAGCCTCCAGACATTGGCTTCCAAATTTGAAATCTGTGTCACATCCTCTCTGCCACCTAGTTTCCATGTAACAATGTCCCTCAAGGTTGTTGCTTCACACTCCAAAGCTATTGTTTGCTAAAAATAAGCCTCTCCTGACAGCCTCTCGTGTACGGCTGCAATTGCAAGTCATCTTTTGAAAATGTCTCTTATTGCTTTCAGAAAGGGTTCCTGGTATGTTGGCTGTAAACATGTTATTTTACTATTTATTTTTTTAGCTCGTCGGCATTTACTTTTCATATAGCCACCATTTACTTTTTGCGGGGAAGGAGCAAGAAACGTTAAACTTTGACCCTGTTGCAACCGTCGTCATGATAACCGGACAGCTGCATGTGTTCTAAATGTCTTTTATCAATAGACTTTCCACTCCTTTTTAAATTCTTACATTCACTACACTAGATTAGCGGCTTGCCCTAGCCTACGCGTAAATCATTTGTAAGTACTTACCTTGTATTTTCCTGTTCTGGTGAGTAGAAAGTTGGCTAATGGTGAGACTATTAAATATGTTACAGCAATCGTGACTAGATCGGTTGGCAGAAATAGAAGTACAACACTATCAACGAGGCAGGTCCCACGGGCCCTAGGTTTGACACACCTGGACTACTGTTCAGTCGGGCCTTGTTTTGATAAAAAGAAAAGGTGGCAAAAACGTTGACTGAAACGTATTGGTATAAAAGGTATATTTGTGTAGTAGTAGATTGATTGCTGGAATTAGAAAGCAGTTATTTTGACGGTTTCATCTCAGAACCATGTCCTTGAAGGTAGATTAGATTCAACTGGAACTGGAACATCCTCAGGAAAGTTGGAACTGTTCAGTCAGGATCCTCAGGAAAGTTGGAACTGTTCAGTCAGGATCCTCAGGAAAGTTGGAACTGTTCAGTCAGGATCCTCAGGAAAGTTGGAACTCTTCAGTCAGGATCCTCAGGAAAGTTGGAACTCTTCAGTCAGGATCCTCAGGAAAGTTGGAACTGTTCAGTCAGGATCCTCAGGAAAGTTGGAACTCTTCAGTCAGGATCCTCAGGAAAGTTGGAACTGTTCAGTCAGGATCCTCAGGAAAGTTGGAACTGTTCAGTCAGGATCCTCAGGAAAGTTGGAACTGTTCAGTCAGGATCCTCAGGAAAGTTGGAACTGTTCAGTCAGGATCCTCAGGAAAGTTGGAACTGTTCAGTCAGGATCCTCAGGAAAGTTGGAACTGTTCAGTCAGGATCCTCAGGAAAGTTGGAACTGTTCAGTCAGGATCCTCAGGAAAGTTGGAACTGTTCAGTCAGGATCCTCAGGAAAGTTGGAACTGTTCAGTCAGGATCCTCAGGAAAGTTGGAACTGTTCAGTCAGGATCCTCAGGAAAGTTGGAACTGTTCAGTCAGGATCCTCAGGAAAGTTGGAACTGTTCAGTCAGGATCCTCAGGAAAGTTGGAACTGTTCAGTCAGGATCCTCAGGAAAGTTGGAACTGTTCAGTCAGGATCCTCAGGAAAGTTGGAACTGTTCAGTCAGGATCCTCAGGAAAGTTGGAACTGTTCAGTCAGGATCCTCAGGAAAGTTGGAACTGTTCAGTCAGGATCCTCAGGAAAGTTTGTTTATGGCGTATTGATCCTTCAACCGCCATTTTGAGGACAAGCATGTTAAAACTCTCCCCGTTCAGCTAAAACCTCCTCCCTTTTTTACTTTAGCTTTTAAATGCGCCATCCTAGTCTTTACTAAAGTAACTCTCTATGTATCACTGTCTCCTCCACAGACTGGAAATCAGGATATTTACAGTATGTGTCTGAGTTGTGGCTCCCCCTAGCCTCACTTTCTCTCTTTCAACCCACCTCAATTCAAAAGGCTTTATTGGCATGGGAAACATGTGTTTACATTGCCAAAGCAATTGAAACCTCTCTCTTTCTCCCCATCAGCGAAAAAGAAGCAGTTTGAAATGATGAGGAAGATGCATTACAACGAGGGCCTCAGCATCAGGATGGCCCGACAACTCATAGCCAACGAACAGGCGGAAGAAGAGGACGAGGACGAGGAGATGAAGGAGGACATGGAAACAGAGGACTTTATTGTAGATCCCCCGCATGACGGTAAGGCAAACAGGCATACTCAAACCTTAAGACGGTAAGCAGGGCGTATGCAGGTCCTTTACTATTGTGCCGTGTTCAAATACTCACACTAACCATACTATTTGTGACGTTAAATTGAGTACGCTTATTGGTCATAGTATGGATAGAGTTAGTGCGGATAGAGTTAGTGCGGATAGAGTTAGTGCGGATAGAGTTAGTGCGGATAGAGTTAGTGCGGATAGAGTTAGTGCGGATAGAGTTAGTGCGGATAGAGTTAGTGCGGATAGAGTTAGTGCGGATAGAGTTAGTGCGGATAGAGTTAGTGCGGATAGAGTTAGTGCGGATAGAGTTAGTGCGGATGGAGTTAGTGCGGATGGAGTTAGTGCGGATGGAGTTAGTGCGGATGGAGTTAGTGCGCCAAAAGTTCCCAGATGTCGCCAAAATACGAAGTATCCACCATATTTGAAGAAAATGGCGGAAAATATTCAGTCGAGGTACGAGCGCATACAAATTCATTACTTTAAGTAATTATGACAAATGTTGAGCACTGTAAGGAAGTAGTTACCTTTCTAATCAGTTACGTTACACGTTAGGTTGGCTGACAATTTGTTAGCTACGCTGTCCTTACGAACCACATAGCATTACAGCAGTATGTTTTTTTTATTTTATTTCAAAAAGTTTATTTAACTAGGCAAGTTCGATAAGAACAAATTGTTATTTTCAATGACGCCCTTGGGAACGGTGGGTTGACTGCCTTGGTCTGCCGCTGAACGACAGATTTCGATCTGGGATTCAATCTTGCAACATTACTACTAGTCCAACGCTCTAACCACTAGGCTACCTGCCGCGGGAATGTTAGTTACCTAACATTAGTTGGTTACTAGTACATCTAACTTGCCAGGCAGTAAATTAACTATAATCTAACTAACTACCCAACGTTCATTGACCTGATTATTCACGTCATTCTTAGCTAAGTGGTATAGTCGTTGTGCGTTCTCCATGGACATTGCTAATTCTGGCTATCTACTCCGATTTCAGAGCACTCTTGTCTGAGTGTGCCAGAGTGCAGAATAACTGATGAATTTACGAATTTACGCCCGTTAAATATGGCCGGGGCCAGTAAACGTCGGCAATGAAATTGTTGCCAGCAGCACAGTTACAAGCACCAACAATCTGGATAACATAAACTGCCTAACCGGCTAGGATGGGTAAAATGGGTAATGTGTTCTCTCATTTGTCTGGAAATAGCTAGTCAACGTTAGCCAGTTAGCTTGGGTGCTTGACTGCTGTTCTGAGGTCAGAACTCGGATCAACCCTACTCTTCGGCCAGAGCGTCCAGTGAAGCGCTCCAAGAGCGACGCGCTCTGAATTTACGAAAGACCAGAGCGCACTCCAGATTGAATTTACGAACGACCAGAGCGCACTCCAGATTGAATTTACGAAAGACCAGAGCGCACTCCAGATTGAATTTACGAAAGACCAGAGCGCTCTCCAGATTGAATTTACGAAAGACCAGAGCGCACTCCAGATTGAATTTACGAACGACCAGAGCGCACTCCAGATTGAATTTACGAAAGACCAGAGCGCTCTCCAGATTGAATTTACGAAAGACCAGAGCGCACTCCAGATTGAATTTACGAAAGACCAGAGCGCACTCCAGATTGAATTTACGAACGACCAGAGCGCACTCCAGATTGAATTTACGAAAGACCAGAGCGCACTCCAGATTGAATTTACGAACGACCAGAGCGCACTCCAGATTGAATTTACGAACGACCAGAGCGCACTCCAGATTGAATTTACGAACGACCAGAGCGCACTCCAGATTGAATTTACGAACGACCAGAGCGCACAGAGAGCGCCCCTGAACAGGCAGTTAACCCACGGTTCCTAGGCCGTCATTGAAAATAAGAATTTGTTCTTAACTGACTTAACCTTTATTTTAAAGGTAAAATAAAACACAGCTTTGGTCTTGAATGAATGAATAACCTTAATGGATTTAATTTAGTTTTGAACAGTCTTAGGAAGTGCGACGGATATGACTATGGTGACTATGCTGTTTGTGCCACTGCTTAGTAGTTTGCACGTCATGTGCATTTTTCAAACGTCAATATGTAGAGGAAATGATTCCACTTTACAGAGTATGTCATTGAGATGATGTGCCAGCAGAACAAAGCACATTTAGAGTTAGCAATCTAGCTAATGTGTTCTAAGTTCCCACTTCCTCCTGTGGTGAGTGATATGGGGCATAGCCTAGATCAATATGCACAAAAAAAAAACATGCAGGCAAATGAATCTCTAAAGAGACAAACAAGATATCTGATTATAATGGATCCTATTTTAAATATCCATCATGCATTGCCTGAACATGTTAGATGACATAGCAAACTTTTTTTTTCATGTCTCGCTTGACACTGGAAGAAGTCCGTCCAGAGCCACACTGCTAGACTACAGGAGAATGCTCACTGCTAGAATAGCACTGGTGAAAGAGCCCTCCCACACTGCTAGACTACAGGAGAATACTCACTGCTAGAATAGCACTGGTGAAAGAGCTCTCCCACACTGCTAGACTACAGGAGAATGCTCACTGCTAGAATAGCACTGGTGAAAGAGCCCTCCCACACTGCTAGACTACAGGAGAATGCTCACTGCTAGAATAGCACTGGTGAAAGAGCCCTCCCACACTGCTAGACTACAGGAGAATACTCACTGCTAGAATAGCACTGGTGAAAGAGCCCTCCCACACTGCTAGACTACAGGAGAATGCTCACTGCTAGACTACAGGAGAATACTCACTGCTAGAATAGCACTGGTGAAAGAGCCCTCCCACACTGCTAGACTACAGGAGAATGCTCACTGCTAGAATAGCACTGGTGAAAGAGCCCTCCCACACTGCTAGACTACAGGAGAATGCTCACTGCTAGACTACAGGAGAATACTCACTGCTAGAATAGCACTGGTGAAAGAGCCCTCCCACACTGCTAGACTACAGGAGAATGCTCACTGCTAGAATAGCACACCTACTTGTAAATATGAGCTATGTAGGTTATAGCCTTCGGTGAAAGAGCCAGCTCTACAAATACTACTTTTTTGCCAACATTGGCTCATTTCTTGAGAGGAATATTAGGAGTGTGGTGTGCGAAGAACTCAAATGGTATTGCATTTCAAGTGGTATTAAATTGATCTTGTCTTAAATAGTCTTAAATTTAACCTCCGGATACTTTGGGTAAGACATGGGGGTTCTCAGAAACCTTAGGACAGGACTAGTCAGAAAATGAACATTGGGATCACACTCTGGCGATATCCATTGAAAGAGAGAAAATGGTTGATTGTGTAACATTTACTGCAGCAAGCTGACAGCGTGCTAAGAATCAATAGCCAATCCATCACGGGCTGGAAGCTATAGCAAGCCTTTATTGGTCAATCATAGCCAAGCATTTTCTTTCTCCAACTTAAGCCCCGCCCACGCTCTTTTCGCTGAGCTTTTTTTTTCCCTTTCTTGCCCAGCTAACTTCGTTTGTAGTGAACAAACGTCACTGTGCAGACATCTCGGTGCTCTTCTGTTATTACCATGTATGTATATCCTGGGAGGATTTATAGTTTCAATGTCCCTCAGTCGAGCACTCGGATTTCCTTCAAGCCTTGCTGAGTAATATCAGATGTTTTAGCAGACGTTTTTTTTATCGCAGGGGTGGCGCCGGGAATCGAACCCACAACCCTGCCGGTGCATGCGCCATGCTCTACCAACTGAACCATACAGGACCACAGGAAGCACTGAGTACGCTGTGGAGACACTTCATTACCCTGTAGCCTGAAGTAGTAATATATAAACAGGGAAATTATAAATGTTCTCTTGGTTTTAAGACTTATGTACTAGCGTACATGCATGGGGAACCTTCTAGAAAGGCAGTTGGATTCTGAGAGGGTTAGATACGTGTAAAGCTCCACATAAACGTTACCATGCCCTGATTTTAGTAGGCCTTCCAAATTGCAAGAGGTCATGCAGTTCCTCCGCGGAGGACTGATGTGGCGCGTTGGAGAAAATATTAAAGGTGTTAATACTGGACTGTTGACAGAAAAGTCTGAATTGAGAAAGGGGCCTGTATTTAGGATCAGTTTGACCCACCCTTTTATTCATTGTGATTTAAAGGGGCAAAACTGATCCTAGATCAGCACTCTGACTCCGAGACACTTTGTGAATACAGGCCCCATGTTCACTCTACTATAAGACTACTAAAATGTTAGCGTTTCTGTTGTTTCTCTGTTCCAGTTACTGTTGTAATGAATTAACGCATATGGTGCTGTCACTCACATGTCCTCTCTTTTTGGATTGCAGCTCTGGATTCCTAGAGGAGGAGGACACGCCACCTCTCCTGTCCCCAGCCTGTGTGTCTCGGCTCTCATAAAACATTCAAAAGAGACACTTTGCTACATGTGCCGGGCCATAGAGCAGACCGCTTCATAACCTCACCTCGAACCCCCCCCCCCACGCGTGTGTATATTTCCCAGAAACACTGCAATGCAAAGCAAAGCATATCGACCCTGCCGGTCACTTCTCCTCGTTGCGAAAGAGTCCCTCTCAAAAAGTTGCCGTCACCTCAAAGGAAACCAGACCTATAGGAACCGAGACCTAAAGACTGTTATAACAGACTGTTATTATCAGTGAGGACTCCTGCCTCACTCCTTGCTCAATCACTCACCTGCTCGCTCGCTAGCTGCAGTCTGTCTTTGTTTGTCCGACTGTCCTGGCTCCTCCTGAGCCCCTGGCAAAAGCTGTCGGAAACCCCACTTCCTAAAAAAACAGCAACACCCATTGGATGGAAGTGGTGGATAATTATGATGATGATGGTGGTAGGAGGATTTTGGTCTTTTTTTTGTGTCTTAAGTTCCCCCTGTACCCGTACCTGTTTTTTATTTAATTTTAATTTGAACTAACTACCAACATAACCATCGTTGAAGAAACCTTGGTGAGAGAGCTTCTGTCCTGGGTTTTTGTCTCCGTCTTCTCCTCCGTTCCCCTGATCTTGGATGTAGGTTTGTCTGGTATGGATATAGGAACAACAAACTTAACATTTACTACCAGCCCGCAAGGCACCTCGATGTCCAAGGTGACCAGTATTTCAGTCCTACATAATATATACACGCCCACTATAGGATATTTGGTACAGAACATACATGTCCACTGACTAATGGGAATACATATGTTTCCAACAAGGTACCATCATCTTAATAGGGTGGCTAAATGTACTGTAATTGACAGCAAAACCAATTTATTCTCATGCAATAAAATGACCATTTTATTATGGATTGCGTTGTGATAAGTAACCATAAAACAGCGTAATATAACGTCATTTCTCACAGGACATCTGCATATTAAAATGGAGATGTCCAGGCTTGACATTATACCTATGGGACGCAGCTGTATTGTGCATGGCTACTAAAGCCTTGTGCTTATCAGCACTCATGCCATGTTCGCTCACGAAGATAATAAGAAGGACAACATTTGGGAAAGGAACCTCCCAGAGAAGGTTTGTACTACTGATAAGCAGGGGTGTATTCACTAGTAACCAAACGGGCCAAAACAGCGAGGGACTAAATAGCATTTTATCCAATAAGAAATGCTTGTTTTCATTGCAAAACATTTTGCTACAGTGTACACTAAGGAAAATACTCCAGGGCTGTTTCCTGTACAATGTGAATAATACTACTTACCATCCTGCAGTAGGACTTTTGGGGGTTTATGGGTTGATTGGCTGCATGAACGGAAAGATTTCTGGTATGTAGTTGATATTATGTTCACTCTTACATTCTGTATGAAAGGTATGGTATTGTGAGGTCGTTGATTTGGATCAATTTACCCCCATTTTAGTTTTTGCTTCCCGTTACCTTTTGTAATCTGCTAGCTAGCTTGGCGGACAAAATGAGTGATATCTGGGCAACCAAGACAGTTGGTTACTGTGTATTTATTGCCTCTGATATTTACGTCATGGCACATCAATCTACATGAACCTCGGAGAACCACTGTCCTCCAGTGATAAATGAAGTCTTAAACATTGAGTTTTGATGTCCTCTTCCTGAATGAGCACATTTTACAAAACAGTTTTTTTTGTTTTATCAGGGCATGTAGAGATTGTTTCTTTCTTCTCAGAACTAGACTACCAAGCCCTTTTAATTCTGGGGACTGAATGACCATATAAGCTAGGTGTCCATCCGTTGGATTCTGTCCTCACGATTTCAAAAGCTCAGCAGTGCTGGATTCCTTTTGAAAATTACAGCATCACATCCACAGGAAATACTGATTGAAACACTGACTGTTCCCACTATCCTCCTTGCTCTTTGTTTTTTTAATCTACTATTATCCAAATAATGAGGGAAGACACACAGGAGAAAAACAAAGTCATTAACACTTAAGAGTTATTACTATGAAGATTTATATTTTTTTTCTCCAATTTTCAGGACTTAAGACAAAAGGATGAGGTTGTCTGTGAATCAACTTGTATGACATTAACCCGGGGTGGTTATTACAAGGCAAATGTGCCTATATGATGTATTTATGTGTATTGTGAATGAATAGGCTATGCTCATGTTCTTCCCTGTGCAGTTCAAGGCTTGGATTCTACTGGCTACTTGTTGTCTTGCTTATATTCTACCATGTTTTCTTTCTTTACGTTGGACAGTGGACTAACATTCTGTGTTGTGATAATTTGTCTGTCCCCAAATAATGGACTTTTGATTTATTAAATTTTTTTTGTATCTTTAAATTGGCATGTTCTTAAACATAAGGATGTGTGTATTTTTGTCTCCCATAATTAAAAGATGCTGTTTATGAAGCGTCTGCTTATGACCTTGGTGTTTTTATGTGGAAGTAGAATGTAATACCATTGAACACCATTTTATTCTCCGGTTCATGTTTTTGATCCAGTGTACCTACGCCTAACAGATCACGCAGTACTTCTCTATGGCCACTAGATGGCAATAGTATCAAATCTTCATGTTGAGAGGGGCTATTACTCCATGCTGTTAGTTCTGTGGATTTATATTATATACGTTCTCCTTTTGTATTAGAATAATCCATTGGCAACTAGATGAGGTATGATACAGAAATTAAGGGTAGATATATTTAATTGAAAGAAATATTTAAACTCCTGATTTTTTTAATTTTTTTTCTCTCTTATGTTACTCTACAAATCCTTGTTTTTTTTTCAGTTGCTAACAAGCGTCGGTCAATACTGAAGCCAATTTTTCAGAACTCTTCAGTCTGCATTACCAACATGCATTTTTGCCAAAGCTCACCTCCAAAATGAACTCAAAACACTTCATACATGTCTCAAAATAAGCTCGTTCAACCATAACACTGGCAATAATTCTCACTCAGAAAGCATACATTGTCACTCATAACACACGGACCTAAAAAATACTAAGAGGGAGCATTACATAAATTATTAACTTTTATCTTTTAGAAGTTTCTATGATTTTTTACATCAGTATTTCTTTATAGAATAACACTTATTCACTTTGACTGTAAAGTCTATGTAACAAGAATGAATCAGAAATGCAGCAATTTGCTTCAATAGACTTTAGTTTTTCTTTATCTTTGCATATAGTAATTTACTTGTGGAAAAATAAGTTGAAACAAAACAAATTCCTGAGATTCTAAGGCTGCAATGATTATTACAACAAACATAGTATAATCACACATACAGTGCCTTGTGAAAGTATTCGGCCCCCTTGAACTTTGCGACCTTTTGCCACATTTCAGGCTTCAAACATAAAGATATAAAACTGTATTTTTTTTGTGAAGAATCAACAACAAGTGGGACACAATCATGAAGTGGAACGACATTTATTGGATATTTCAAACTTTTTTAACAAAGCAAAAACTGAAAAATTGGGCGTGCAAAATTATTCAGCCCCTTTACTTTCAGTGCAGCAAACTCTCTCCAGAAGTTCAGTGAGGATCTCTGAATGATCCAATGTTGACCTAAATGACTAATGATGATAAATACAATCCACCTGTGTGTAATCAAGTCTCCGTATAAATGCACCTGCACTGTGATAATCTCAGAGGTCCGTTAAAAGTGCAGAGGGCATCATGAAGAACAAGCAACACACCAGGCAGGTCCTAGATACTGTTGTGAAGAAGTTTAAAGCCGGATTTGGATACAAAAAGATTTCCCAAGCTTTAAACATCCCAAGGAGCACTGTGCAAGCGATAATATTGAAATGGAAGGAGTATCAGACCACTGCAAATCTACCAAGACCTGGCCGTCCCTCTAAACTTTCAGCTCATACAAGGTGAAGACTGATCAGAGATGCAGCCAAGAGGCCCATGATCACTCTGGATGAACTGCAGAGATCTACAGCTGAGGTGGGAGACTCTGTCCATAGGACAACAATCAGTCGTATATTGCACAAATCTGGCCTTTATGGAAGAGTGGCAAGAAGAAATTTCTTAAAGATATCCATAAAAAGTGTCGTTTAAAGTTTGCCACAAGCCACCTGGGAGACACACCAAACATGTGGAAGAAGGTGCTCTGGTCAGATGAAACCAAAATTGAACTTTTTGGCAACAATGCAAAACGTTATGTTTGGCGTAAAAGCAACACAGCTGAACACACCATCCCCACTGTCAAACATGGTGGTGGCAGCATCATGGTTTGGGCCTGCTTTTCTTCAGCAGGGACAGGGAAGATGGTTAAAATTGATGGGAAGATGGTTGGAGCCAAACACAGGACCATTCTGGAAGAAAACCTGATGGAGTCTGCAAAAGACCTGAGACTGGGACGGAGATTTGTCTTCCAACAAGACAATGATCCAAAACATAAAGCAAAATCTACAATGGAATGGTTCAAAAATAAACATATCCAGGTGTTAGAATGGCCAAGTCAAAGTCCAGACCTGAATCCAATCGAGAATCTGTGGAAAGAACTGAAAACTGCTGTTCACAAATGCTCTCCATCCAACCTCACTGAGCTCGAGCTGTTTTGCAAGGAGGAATGGGAAAAAATGTCAGTCTCTCGATGTGCAAAACTGATAGAGACATACCCCAAGCGACTTACAGCTGTAATCGCAGCAAAAGGTGGCGCTACAAAGTATTAACTTAAGGGGGCTGAATAATTTTGCACGCCCAATTTTTCAGTTTTTGATTTGTTAAAAAAGTTTGAAATATCCAATAAATGTCGTTCCACTTCATGATTGTGTCCCACTTGTTGTTGATTCTTCACAAAAAAATACAGTTTTATATCTTTATGTTTGAAGCCTGAAATGTGGCAAAAGGTCGCAAAGTTCAAGGGGGCCGAATACTTTCGCAAGGCACTGTACTTGTACAGTCCTGTGAGAGTTCTAGTAGTTATGACATCTGGTCATAAACCTTCCACCTCCACGCAGAGAGAAACTCCTCTATGGGGTTTAGGAAGGGGGAGTATGGAGGCAGGAATAGTACTGATATCCTGGGATGTGCAGCAAACCAGTCTGTGACTGAAGCAGCGTGGTGGAATGTCACATTATCCCACACAACAACGGAGGTAGGGGTGTTTATTTCCCTATCCTCTGCGTGCACAAATCGATTATGCAGGTCATTCAGAAAATAAATGAACCTCTCTGTATTGTAGGGGCCAGTGAGTGGCTTGTGTAACAACAAACCATCATTGGACAGTGCTGTACACATTGTGATGTTAGCTCCTCTCTGGCCTGGGACATCTATGGTTGCTCTCTGTCCAATCACATTTCTTCCCCGCTCAATATATTTCAAAATGTCAGTACATGTAAAAAATGTGAATAATACTGTTTGAACACTGCAGATTTGGTTGGTTGCACCCTTAAACCGGCCTCTCTCAAAGAGAGACCATGGTTTACAACATAGGCCACAATTATTGACTTTCTCATTATAGACCACCGCTCTTGGTCTTCCTCTCCTTTGTCCTCCACACATTCTCCCTCTGTTGTTGTTATACAAAATGAAGAACAGTGGGCCAAAATTAGAACCCTGCGGAACACCTGAGCACACCTCTATGGACTCAGATTTACAACCATCCGCCATTACACATTGTGTACGATTTGATAGGTAATTAATAAACCAATCTAGAGCATGACAATTTATTCCACAACTTTTTAACCTTTGCACTAACACAGCATGGTCCACTGTGTCAAAAGCCTTTGACAAATCACTAAAAACAGACACACAATGTAACTTCTTATCAAGAGCCCAGTGGATGTCATTTAAAACCTTCAATGTTGCTGAAACAGTGCTGTGGCCAGACCTAAAACCTGATGGCATTCCATTTAAGATGTTATCTTGGAAGTAGGTCTTTAGCTGCTTACTAAGGACTCCAGTACCTTTGACAGTACAGATAATGTTGATATGGGTCGATAGTTGTCAAGTAGCGAAGGATCTCTACCTATCAGGAGAGGCAGTACAAAAACAGATTTCCGTAACTTGGGGATTCCCTTCACATCAAGCGTGAGGTTAAAAATACATGTTAAGAGGGGAGCAATGATGTCAGCAGCTAGGTGTAGGAAGCGAGGGTCTAGTTCATCAGGGCCAGGGGATTTTTTTCCCACATAAATTTATTTCAGGGCTTTACACACTTCTGAAAAAAGAGAAGGATGAAAATTAGGAATTTAACCATCTCTCACACAGGCAATAGCACAGTGATCACATGTAATTTGCAAAAATACCAGAAGCATTAAAATGAAGAGTATTGGTTAAGATCAAATCAATCAAAGAGGATTTCAGAGGATACTTTATATTCAACCTTGTTACACACTTGACAATCTGAGTGAGATTTAATAGGTATTGCATTGAATTTATTTTAAATTGTTTGGTAACGAGACTAAAAACAGGACACCTCCGTAGGGTTTCAGCTGAAATTGCAATCAGCCGTCTTTGGAATGTTCAAATATTCTGCTGAGATGTTCCAATATTCTGCTGGGATGTTCCAATATTCTGCTGAGATGTTCCAATATTCTGCTGAGATGTTCCAATATTCTGCTGAGATGTTCCAATATTCTGCTGGGATGTTCCAATATTCTGCTGGGATGTTCCAATATTCTGCTGAGATGTTCCAATATTCTGCTGAGATGTTCCAATATTCTGCTGAGATGTTCCAATATTCTGCTGGGATGTTCCAATATTCTGCTGGGATGTTCCAATATTCTGCTGGGATGTTCCAATATTCTGCTGAGATGTTCCAATATTCTGCTGAGATGTTCCAATATTCTGCTGGGATGTTCCAATATTCTGCTGGGATGTTCCAATATTCTGCTGGGATGTTCCAATATTCTGCTGAGATGTTCCAATATTCTGCTGAGATGTTCCAATATTCTGCTGAGATGTTCCAATATTCTGCTGAGATGTTCCAATATTCTGCTGGGATGTTCCAATATTCTGCTGAGATGTTCCAATATTCTGCTGGGATGTTCCAATATTCTGCTGAGATGTTCCAATATTCTGCTGAGATGTTCCAATATTCTGCTGAGATGTTCCAATATTCTGCTGGGATGTTCCAATATTCTGCTGGGATGTTCCAATATTCTGCTGAGATGTTCCAATATTCTGCTGAGATGTTCCAATATTCTGCTGAGATGTTCCAATATTCTGCTGGGATGTTCCAATATTCTGCTGGGATGTTCCAATATTCTGCTGGGATGTTCCAATATTCTGCTGAGATGTTCCAATATTCTGCTGAGATGTTCCAATATTCTGCTGGGATGTTCCAATATTCTGCTGGGATGTTCCAATATTCTGCTGGGATGTTCCAATATTCTGCTGAGATGTTCCAATATTCTGCTGAGATGTTCCAATATTCTGCTGAGATGTTCCAATATTCTGCTGGGATGTTCCAATATTCTGCTGGGATGTTCCAATATTCTGCTGAGATGTTCCAATATTCTGCTGAGATGTTCCAATATTCTGCTGAGATGTTCCAATATTCTGCTGGGATGTTCCAATATTCTGCTGGGATGTTCCAATATTCTGCTGGGATGTTCCAATATTCTGCTGAGATGTTCCAATATTCTGCTGAGATGTTCCAATATTCTGCTGGGATGTTCCAATATTCTGCTGGGATGTTCCAATATTCTGCTGGGATGTTCCAATATTCTGCTGAGATGTTCCAATATTCTGCTGAGATGTTCCAATATTCTGCTGAGATGTTCCAATATTCTGCTGAGATGTTCCAATATTCTGCTGGGATGTTCCAATATTCTGCTGAGATGTTCCAATATTCTGCTGGGATGTTCCAATATTCTGCTGAGATGTTCCAATATTCTGCTGAGATGTTCCAATATTCTGCTGAGATGTTCCAATATTCTGCTGGGATGTTCCAATATTCTGCTGGGATGTTCCAATATTCTGCTGAGATGTTCCAATATTCTGCTGAGATGTTCCAATATTCTGCTGAGATGTTCCAATATTCTGCTGGGATGTTCCAATATTCTGCTGGGATGTTCCAATATTCTGCTGGGATGTTCCAATATTCTGCTGAGATGTTCCAATATTCTGCTGAGATGTTCCAATATTCTGCTGGGATGTTCCAATATTCTGCTGGGATGTTCCAATATTCTGCTGGGATGTTCCAATATTCTGCTGAGATGTTCCAATATTCTGCTGAGATGTTCCAATATTCTGCTGAGATGTTCCAATATTCTGCTGGGATGTTCCAATATTCTGCTGAGATGTTCCAATATTCTGCTGGGATGTTCCAATATTCTGCTGAGATGTTCCAATATTCTGCTGGGATGTTCCAATATTCTGCTGAGATGTTCCAATATTCTGCTGAGATGTTCCAATATTCTGCTGAGATGTTCCAATATTCTGCTGGGATGTTCCAATATTCTGCTGAGATGTTCCAATATTCTGCTGGGATGTTCCAATATTCTGCTGAGATGTTCCAATATTCTGCTGAGATGTTCCAATATTCTGCTGAGATGTTCCAATATTCTGCTGGGATGTTCCAATATTCTGCTGAGATGTTCCAATATTCTGCTGAGATTTTCTATATGTTTCAGTCTGGTTACTGCAGAAATGCAAGACATTTGCAATCATTCTGTTTTGAATCTGTTTTTAACAGTTTTGGAAACAGTGTTTTAGCATTTGAAAAGGTGCAGCAAATAGATAGTTTTGCAGGTGGTGGAGTATGAATGAGAAAAGAGTTCATGGATTTCAGAGAATGTGGTCATTGAATGCATTTTTGTGTGTGAACGCAATGAAAAAGTATTCAGTTTGGTCCACATACACTGCTGTTTCGCTGACTGTGTGAAGAATTTTGACAATGTGACTTCAGTTTTGACCAATGCATGTTAGCAAAACAAACTGTAATGTTAGATCGAGGAAGAGGCGATGTGAGAGGTTTTACTCTGCCCAAAATCTATCCACGAAAATAAGCCCACAAAGTGGGGGATTTTTGTATGACGGTCAGCTAACTGCTAATTTTCTACATGGGGCTCATTTGATTGAAAATAAGTTGCGTAATGTTTAGGTTGTTATGAATGACCTGATAGAAGTGGACACATGACATTTGGCCAATTGTTAAAACGACTACTATACGAGTGCTGTTCCGGTTGTCACAGAGAGAGAGGAATCATCATGGATATAAACCATCTTAGTATGAACATTGCCATTGAGGGCTTCCACCATTTTAAAGTAGTCAACTGGTTGGGGATTCCTATGAGTTGGGAGCGATCGGCCAATGAAGAAGAAAATTGCCAAATTTTGGCACTTTTATGGGCTCTTGAGTGGAGTGACGCTGCGGTCTAAGGCACTGCATCTCAGTGCTAGAGGCGTCACTACAGACCTTGGTTCGATTCCAGCCTTTATCACAACCGGCGTCGTTAGGGTTTGCCCGGGGTAGGCCGTCATTGTAATTAAGAATTTGTTCTTAATTGACTTGCCTAGTTAAATAAAATAAAACAATTCCGCTCACCACTAAATATGGTGATGAGAGGCAGTCTAGTGGGAGAAGATGGAGCGAGATGGATGGAACATTTTTATTTCAATAGAGTTTTCTATTCCCAAAACTAGACTCTGTTACAAACGGAGTGGACTACGTTTTGTAGACTTTCAGCCTTTGTCAAAAAAATGTTTTAATGACATTGTTTTGGAGTGCAAGAGCGAATTGATTTACTGCAGTGGGGCTGCTTCATAAAGTAAGCGTTCCATAACGGACAGCCAATAGAATCTCGCAAACTTGTGCTTGGCTCTGCCCACCTCCTTGCTTGTTCTGCCCACTATGATTAATTTGCTCCAATTGGACAACAGCCCCCCCCTCCCCCATCTTGGGTTAATTATAAACATCTTTGGCATTAACATGGGCAGGGCCATTTGAAGAGCGTCCACCATTTTAATTTAGTCGACTGGTTGGGACTTCCAATGTTATTGGCTGATCCCTCCTGGTGACCATGTTGGTGTCATGTCCAACCGGGTTATTAAAGAGGGCTCAGCCAATCTTTAAGAGGACAATGTACTTCATTCAGTATGGTCTATACGGTCACAGACGCTACATTCGCACAGATACACAAAGAGGAGTCCTCTATTTATCTCTATGGGTACAGTTCCCGACTATACCACATGTCCAGCCTCCTAGTCCCGAAGAGAGCCTTCTCTTTGGATGGTTCAAGTATCACTCAAGTCGTTTTTTCATGGATCAGGAAACACTGGACACGATGATTCGTAGATACAGCAGCAGCTTGTAATTGTATGCGTGAAATGAAAAGCCTCATCCCACTTGGCTGCTATAACCTAGCTAGTGAAGCGTTATTTTCCTATTCAATTTAACAAACAAAAAAACGATATCCATTTAAAAAATATATCTATTTTATTTACGTAGTTATTTTACTTGTAATTTGTTTATGGTTGCATTGTCGGGAACCTATTATTTGTCAGCCAGTTTTGCCGACGTGTTGTGGATTGATTCCCAGCTCTTTAACGGGGTAGCCGAGTCCAAAACAAGGGACAGCTGTTTAAAATCCTAGTGTTTTAATCCCTGTTTTTACTTGTTCAAGAAGATGAAGATAACGGTGGAATTCGAGGAATGTCTCAAAGACTCTCCGAGATTCAGGTAGACCAAATGTCCTTGCTACTTTTTGTTCCTCCTACATTTATCTGACAAGTTAGTCAAGTTTTAGCGAGCTAATATTACGGAGACGTTAGCTTGCTTCTTGTCAAAATAATAATTAGCTTTATTAGCTCCGGGGACTCAGCTCTTGTCCCCTTAGCTAGCTAAATTACCTAACCAGTTATCTGTGTATGTGAGACGGAATAACAACAAAATGTCAGTACAACGACTAGATTTATTTTATTCTGAAGAGGAATGTTAAGCTAGCGAAGTGATTGCTATTTTCACTGCCAGGGTCAACTCGGTTGTACAGTGCTACCTGCATTGTAACCTCATCACGAGCACGTATTTCCTTTGGTTTGTTTGGTGGATGGGAGGTGGTCATATGTTCATTTTTCATGTTGGTAATAAGAATATTTCCAGAGGTCTCAACTGGCAACCATAAAGTTGCAAGTTTATTGTTGCTCGTGATCCTACAGTAGTAACAAACATTACAGCTTGGTTCTAGGTTTTCAACAGTGCTGTCATTGACCTCCAATTACATTGTCTTCAATAATATTAGGCAGTTAATAGCTCCTAATATAATGCCCTGTGCTTGCTTTGAAACTGTAGAAGATGCGTCTGCCTCTCAAAGGTTTTCCACCTTATGTGGTTAAATGTTTTTGCTTTTTTGTTATCAAATTGTTATTTCATCCTATTCAGTAAAACGTGGTCTTCCCGAGCTTTGAGAAAGAGCCTCCACTTCCTCTCGGACTGCCCCCTTCTCCCTCCCTCTGCGCTGAACAACATCCTCTCTTACAAAATGACAAGCAGATGTTAGAAAGTTGTTGGCAGGAAACGTGGAAAGAGGCTTTACATTTTTTTTATTTTTTATTGTTTTTGTTGAATGAAAACATTTCCTCAAGGATCAGCTTGGGGGATGAACAAAAAAGCCTTACAATCAGCTGAGCTTGAAACGATGACTGGTACTCACTCTGGTTGGCACTGGTTGTGGCACCTGCGCTTTCGTTTTGGCTCCTTCACAAGACTCAAAATGCCTGCAATATCATAATATATGCCATTGAGCAGATGGATTTAGCCAGAGCACCTTAGGCATGCGTACATTTTTTAAATTTTTATATATATTTTTATAAACATATGCTGGGAATTGAACCCACTATTTTGAGATTGCAAGTGTCATGCTCCACCAACTGAGCTACAGAGGACGTTGTCATATCACACATCCTAGTTTCCCCTATCTGAATAATGTAAGAGGTGCTGCTCTGCTCTAGTGGACTGTCTGTGCCACTATTTAATTTTTTGTATTTGTTATCATATAAGGCAAATGTTTTTGCTCTTGATCGTGAGAAATGGCAGGGGTGTGCAAAAATCTTAGTCCAAAGGGTGTTACTGCCCCCCATGCTAACCAGGGTTGTCAGGTGCACAGTGTTTCCTCCGACACATTGGTGCGGCTGGCTTCCGGGTTGGATGCGCGCTGTGTTAAGAAGCAGTGTGGCTGGTTGGGTTGTGTTTTGGAGGACGCATGACTTTCAACCTTCGTCTCTCCCGAGCCCGTACGGGAGTTGTAGCGATGAGACAAGATAGTAGCTACTAAAAAAACAATTGGATACCACGAAAAAGGGGTAAAAAATAAATAAAATAAAAAAAGATAACATGCTGTAAACCCTCATATGCCAGGAAGTTGGTTCATCTGGGAGCTTTTGTCAGACAGCCATCAGTGCAGTCCACTGTGACAGGTAGACCTATGGACAGAGCCCAGGTTTCTACTGACCCCTGAACTGTGACAGGTAGACCTATGGACAGAGCCCAGGTTTCTACTGACCCCTGAACTGTGACAGGTAGACCAATGGACAGAGCCCAGGTTTCTACTGACCCCTGCACCGTGGGGGTCGTTGCTTCCAGTCACATGACCCTAACATGACCCTGGGGTTCATTGTGGGTTAGAATTTGCCGAAGATCCTTAAACAACATACATTCTTCCCACTTTGACCACCATTGATTCACTCTGTTTTCCATCGTGTTTGATTTGGCAGAGAAGAGGACAAAGGGAGAGCGGGCGAGTAATGGATGAAAACGGGGATGCAGACCAACAAAGAACTGTCTTTTGACATCTGTTTCCATTTGTGTGTGTGTGTGTGTGCACTTTCAACTCTGTGTCCAATGAATGTTTTCTTTTATTCCCAAGTGGGTAGGCTACACCCCACATTACCACCTCTAAGGTCTCATTTTTAGATGTAGCCGAAGTTATCATGTTGCCCTGAAACCTGTTTTCAACAACTTCTCCGGGACTCGGATGCCAAAAGGCTGCTGATTCTGTTATACCTTATTTGCGATATGTTATAAGATTGCTGAAATAAATACTCTAGCTCACTTATCTACAGTCAAAGTTTTCAGTGACAGACAGGCTGAGACTATATGTCAGCTTTTGATGAACTTTGAACCAAATTTTAGGCTTTAAAGCGCTTGTCAAACTCATTCCACGAAGGGAATGAGTGTCTACAAGTTTTCGCTCCACCCTTTTACTTGGTTAATTAAGCTCACTAATTAGTAAGGAACTCTCCTCACCTGGCTGTCTAGGGCTTAATTAAAAAGAAAAGCCAAAAAACCTGCAGACACTCAGCCCGTTGTGGAATATATATATTTCTGTGACAGTTTGGTTTTGCACACTGTTGTTCGACACATTCATTTCAGCCTACAGTATATTCAGCATTTTGAGGAAGTTTGCTGTTTAATTTTGCAATTCTGCATTGTCCTTATGTTCTCTTTCCTCCTCACCCTGTGACATTCTTTGTAATTGAAAGTGATGCAGAAACCGAGCTCGGCTGAGTGCCGTTTACATGATGTCACAGGCCGCTCGATAGTGGTAGCAATTTGACCTGCCTCATTGACAAACTCACAGCTGACACCTCATCACTGACATTGATAATGCAGAGCAGAGGACGGGCACCGGGATACATTCACCACAGTTCAAGAACGTTGATGGTGGGCCAGCCAGTCCCTGGGCTAACTTTAGTTAGCCTTTGAGTTTGTTCCTCACAGACGTCAAGTGGTGGTTGTACACTAACATCTTTGCTACCCTTCAGGTGAGCTCATTTGCACGCCCGATGTAGCCTCAGCCTAATCTACGATTCCCTTCGGATTTTACGGTATACCATTAGCAATGAACACACAGGACCTGTTTGCTTAACCGACTACTGAGCAGCTGTAACACTACTGGGTACAGGAGCTAATTAAATATTTATCGCTGTCTTTTTAAAATAGGTATGATCAAGGTTGAGGTTTATGGTTATGACTGATTTTTGGGTACACCTTTAGACCTGGCCTACAGTTGAGCAGAGCACTTGAGATGATGTCTATCAGCCGATTTACACTGCAACAGAGTAGTGGTATGGGGATCGTCAGAGTTATGGATGGAGTCAGAGGACTTGTGAAGCACTAGGTAACACACTGATTGTGGTTCTCCCTTGGACTGGCTCCCTAGTTACTGTAACTGAATGACACACCCAAACACACACATGCTTACTCATTGAGTCACTTAGCCTACACCATATGGGGCCATACTGTACTTTGCCTAAGATCCTTCATTTGAATATTACCACCAAGGATTTGATCTTGTTTGTTATTCCTTAGAGTTTGTGTGTAATGGTGGGTTCTTAACGCAGCGGACCCCCCCCCCCCTATCCAACATTCCCGTTCTCTAACAATTACAGGATATACGCCACAGCACAGGGGCTCGACCCCGGTCTTTAATTTTTCCGTCTAGAGTTACAGAGAAGTATGAAGTAGAAGTATCAATCGTTGGGACTGTCATCCTGTCCCTCTCAAACCACACTTCCTGCTTGTCTCGTAGGATCCTACATGATATCGACGTCCTCAAAAGTTGTCAGGAAGAGGCTGTGAGACACGGCTTTTGATTTGGGAGGTGTTACGGGGATTACAATTCCTGGATTCCTTTCAATAAATTCCCTTGTTTTCCAGAAATCCTGGTTGGAGGATTCTGGATTTTCTGCTTATTCTCTCCTGATTCTAGGGTACACCAGGGAATTTATAGAAAGTTCCCATAAATTTGCAACCCAATAGTGTGACTAACCTGTTTTTAAATACCTCACTACCGCTCTTAAACCTACCACACAACCCCCTCTTGGCTCACAGCCAGCAAACCTCCTCTAAGTAGCCAGAGGTTTACACAGGCAACGCTCAATGAGTCATTGGGAGGGAGTTCATTCACGTCTGTTTTTAGAATCTATACAGGTCAAAACCAGTGCTCCGCAACCTTTAGTATGGCCATTTGATTGTCTTTGTGGTGTGGGCTTGGGTGAGAAGGTTGGCTGAATGTAGGCTAAACGGACTCCCCACTACTCTCTGTCTTGACAAGCCTGTCCACACCCTCCCACTTGTAGCGCTGCATTGTGAAATGGTATAGCGGATTGTGTGTGTCAGCCTGGGCTACTTGAGTGGTTTGGCCTAAAAAGGGTGCTATATTTATTGAGAGACTTGGTACAGATGAAGTTGGACTTACATATGTGCCCTGTTGATGTCAAAGCTCCCCTAAACACCGATCTAGGATCAGCTTTCTCTCCCCTGATAAACTGAATCTAAACTACAGCAGCCAAACCCAAAACATTCTTGGACCAGTGCCTGGTCAGTGCCTGGTCATTCAGTGGACCAGTGAGTCTGCGTCTACCTCGTGGCCTAGACGGCCTCCTCTCTGTCGTTGCTGTCGTTTCCCCAGACCTGACTGAAATGAGTCTTCATGGACCTGTTTCAGCCTCTGTCATGCCACACACCAGCCTGAATCGCACTCGTACCCGAACTGCACAAAACACAGTTCCTCTGTCAATTTTTACATTTTCATACCGCAATAAAGGGCTATTAACCATGTGCTCGTGATTTATTTATTTTTTTGTAAACAATTGTTCTGTTGTCTGGCTTTTTCTGAGAGGGAAATCTGTATTCGCATACTTTCACACTGACTCAAATGAAGAGGTTACTGAGTGTGCAGGTCTTGCCGGTCAGACGTGGATTGTGAAATGGAAGTAGACCAGATGACTCCCTGTCTGCCTTTTTGGCAGCTAGCCGTCTTTATTATTAGATGGAGAGACGCAGATACCTGCATTTTGGCCAGGATCCCTGTGAGAGGAAGACGGGACACCTCTATCTCCTCCATAATGTTGCTTTTATCACAGCTCAGCGTGAGTTCTGGTGCTGCTCGGATGGAAGCTGGACTTACATTTTTTGTTTTATTTAAAAGCCATTATGAAAGGATGTGGTAATAACCAATGTATTATAACGATTTAAGATGTGTTGGCGCAAGATACAATCATTCTGCTACTGTAGGAGCCTTTTATGAATGAACAATATTCTTCAAGTGAGCGTCCAATTTCATTATTCTGCATCGTCGCCAGTTTTCTTTGACTGCATCCTATTTAAAGTCCAGAGCTGCAGACCGGAGGACTGTGTATGGGACTTTACCAATGCGTTTTAATGTTTGGAAATGCTGTGAAAGTATTCAGACCCCTTGATTTTTTTTTTTCACAATTTATTCTAAAAAGGATTAAATAGTCCCCCCCCCCCCCCCCCCCCCCCCTTATCAATCTACACACAATACCTCATGTCAAAGCAAAAACAGGTTTTTAGAAATGTCTGCAGATGTATTACAAATAAGAAACTGAAATCACATTTCCGTAAGTATTCAGACCCTTTACTCGGTACTTGTTGAAGCAACGATGACGGCCTCGAGTCGTCTTGGATATGACGCTACAAGCCTGGCACACCTGTATTTGTGGAGTTTCTCCCGTTCTTCTCTGCAGATCCTCTCAAGCTCTGTCATGTTGGATGGGGAGCGTCACTGCTCATCTAATTTCAGGTCTCCCCAGAGATGTTAGATTGGGTTTAAGTCTGGGCTCTGTCTGGGCCACTAAAGGACATGAAAATAAGAATGTGTTCTTAACTGACTTGCCTTGTTAAATAAAGGTGAAATAAATACACTCAGAGACTTGTCCTGAAGCCACTCCTGCGTTGTCTTGGCTGTGTGCTTAGTATTGTTGTCCTGTTGGAAGGTGAACCTTTGCCCCAGTCGGAGTTCCTGAGCACTCTGGAGCAGGTTGTCATCAAGGATCTCTCTGAACTTTGCTCCGTTCATCTTTGCCTTGATGCTGACTAGTCTTCCAGTCCCTGCTGCTACAATGTGATTTTCTGGATTTTTTTCCCCCCTCATTTTGTCTGTCATAGTTGAAGTGTACCTATGATGAAAATTACAGGCCTCTCTCATCTTTTTAAGTGGGAGAACTTGCACAATTGGTGGCTGACTAAATACTTTTTTGCCCCACCGTATCTACAACACAAAATCCATGTGTGTGTAGTGCATAATTTATTGTGTGTTTGTATGCATGTCTGCCTATGTTTGTGTGCTTCACATTCCCTGCTGTTCCATAAGGTGTATTTTTGTAAAAAAAAAAAAATCTGATTCTACTGCTTGCATCTGTGGAATAGAGTTCCATAGTCATGGGTATATGTAGTACTGTGCACCTCCCATAGTCTGTTCTGGACTTGGACTGGGGTATGCATGGGTGTCCGAGCTGTGTGCCAGTAGTTCAAACAGACAGCTCAGTGCATTCAACATGTCAAGACCTCTCACAAATACAGGTGGGGATGAAGTCAATCTCAGGCTGTAGGACCTGACTTGTTGATCGTGTTCAGAATGCAGAGCAATGCTTTATTATGGACAGACTTCTCCCCATCTTAGCTACTGTTGTATCAATATGTTTTGACCATGACAGTTTACAATCCAGGGTTACTACAAGCAGTCTAGTCTCCTCATCTTGCTCAATTTCCACATTTTCTTTTCTTTTTACTATTTTACTATTTTCTACGTTGTATAGTGAAGACAAACTAAGAAATAAGACCTATGGGATCATGTAGCAACCCAAAAAGTTTTTAAACGAATCAAGATATATTTTAGATTATTCAAATTAGCCACCCTTTGCCTTGATTACAGCTTTGCACACTTGGTCCAAGATGGCGGAGCAGTAGGACGTGTTGTCGTGTTCCTTGTATATATCGTTTGTTTTCGTTTCGTTTCCGTTTTTTTCTTCACATATCTTTAAAACTTTTTGCTGAACCTCAACTTCTTCTAAATACTCTCCTGCAACCCGCCTCACCCAACGTAGCTTTTTTCCTAAAGTATTTATATTTACTTCGGATCTGGAACCCCTCAACTGAAGCTAGCCAACTAGCCAACTAACTACCAGCTTCAGCAAAACATTGCTAGCGGTCTTCAGCTAACCGGTCAGCTAACCGGTCATCAGCTAACCTTTAGCTCGGAAAGCTCTCGCCAGTTCGAACAACGCGACTCTAACCAGAGCATAACGGACCTATCTATTATTTTATTTTATTTTTCACCCCCGGATTCCCATCGCAAACGGAACATTTTGAGCTCCTGGGCTACAATATCCAGACCCACGACCGGTCCATTGATGTCACCGCATGAAGAGGAATAAACAGACTCCCCCCATCGCGACGTCCCCAAAGGCTAACTCTCTAGCCCTTGCTATCTCCTTGCTTGCAAATTCGGCCTGCTAACTGCTAGCTTGTTTAGCCCGGTCCGCTAACTGCTACCGTGTTTAGCACCGTCTACTAACTGTTAGCTTGTTAGCACAGGCCTGCTAACCATCTGAATCGCCGCGTCCCAAACACTCACTGAACCCATATTTACTTTCTATCCCTTTTCGATTTTTAATTTGTTTATACCTTCCGGTAACCTGCCTCACCCAATGTGATACGGAACCGCTATTATCTTTACTTTTTTAGAACACACTCAAGAACCTTCAGAAGCTAACCAGCTAACTGGCTACAAGCTATTTAGTCATTGTTAGTTTTCTAACCTGGATAACACTCGCCAGTCCAGCTTCCCTGCCCCATCCACCGCTGCCCCTTGGACACTGATCACTTGGCTACATAGCTGATGCAGGCTGGACTGTCCATTAATTCACTGTAATCCATTCTGCTTGTTTATGTTTTATCTGTCGGCCCCAGCCGCACTTAGGCTCTGTGTGTAGTTAATCCGACCCTCTCTGCCTAATCTATCGCCATTCTACCTGCTGTTGTTGTGCTAGCTGATTAGCTGTTGTTGTCTCACCTACTGTTTTAGCTAGCTCTCCCAATTCAACACCTGTGATTACTGTATGCCTTGCTGTATGTCTCTCTCAAATGTCAATATGCCTTGTATACTGTTGTGCAGGTTAGTTATCATTGTTTTAGTTTACAATGGAGCCCCTAGTTCCACTCTTTATACCCCTGATACCTCCTTTGTCCCACCCCCCACACATGCGGTGACCTCACCCATTACAACCAGCATGTCCAGAGATACAACCTCTCTCATCATCACCCAGTGCCTGGGCTTACCTCCGCTGTACCCGCACCCCACCATACCCCTGTTTGCGCATTATGCCCTGAATATATTCTACCATGCCCAGAAACCTGCTCCTCTTATTCTCTGTCCCCAACGCCCTAGGCGACCAGTTTTGATAGCCTTCAGCCGCACCCTCATACTACTCCTTCTCTGTTCCGCGGGTGATGTGGAGGTAAACCCAGGCCCTGCATGTCCCCAGGCACCCTCATTTGTTGACTTCTGTGATCGAAAAAGCCTTGGTTTCATGCATGTCAACATCAGAAGCCTCCTCCCTAAGTGTGTCTTACTCACTGCTCTAGCACACTCTGCTAACCCTGATGTCCTTGCCGTGTCTGAATCCTGGCTCAGGAAGGCCACCAAAAATTCTGAGATTTCCATACCCAACTATAACATCTTCCGTCAAGATAGAACTGCCAAAGGGGGAGGAGTTGCAGTCTACTGCAGAGATAGCCTGCAAAGTAATGTCATACTCTCCAGGTCCATACCCAAACAGTTCGAACTACTAATTTTGAAAATTACTCTCTCCAGAAATAAGTCTCTCACTGTTGCCGCCTGCTACCGACCCCCCTCAGCTCCCAGCTGTGCCCTGGACACCATTTGTGAATTGATCGCCCCCCATCTAGCTTCAGAGTTTGTTCTGTTAGGTGACCTAAACTGGGATATGCTTAACACCCCGGCAGTCCTACAATCTAAGCTAGATGCCCTCAATCTCACTCAAATCATCAAGGAACCCACCAGGTACAACCCTAACTCTGTAAACAAGGGCACCCTCATTGACGTCATCCTGACCAACTGGCCCTCCAAATACACCTCCGCTGTCTACAACCAGGATCTCAGCGATCACTGCCTCATTGCCTGTATCCGCTACGGAGCCGCAGTCAAACGACCACCCCTCATCACTGTCAAACGCTCCCTAAAACACTTCTGTGAGCAGGCCTTTCTAATCGACCTGGCCCGGGTATCCTGGAAGGACATTGACCTCATCCCGTCAGTTGAGGATGCCTGGTCTTTCTTTAAAAGTAACTTCCTCACCATTTTAGATAAGCATGCTCCGTTCAAAAAATGCAGAACTAAGAACAGATATAGCCCCTGGTTCACTCCAGACCTGACTGCCCTCGACCAGCACAAAAACATCCTGTGGCGGACTGCGCTAACATCGAATAGTCCCCGCGATATGCAACTGTTCAGGGAAGTCAGGAACCAATACACACAGTCAGTCAGGAAAGCTAAAGCCAACTTCTTCAGGCAGAAGTTTGCATCCTGTAGCTCCAACTCCAAAAAGTTCTGGGACACTGTGAAGTCCATGGAGAACAAGAGCACCTCCTCCCAGCTGCCCACTGCACTGAGACTAGGTAACATGGTCACCACCGATAAATCCATGATTATCGAAAACTTCAACAAGCATTTCTCAACGGCTGGCCATGCCTTCCGCCTGGCTACTCCAACCTCGGACAACAGCTCCCCCCCCCCCCGCAGCTACTCGCCCAAGCCTCTCCAGGTTCTCCTTTACCCAAATCCAGATAGCAGATGTCCTGAAAGAGCTGCAAAACCTGGACCCGTACAAATCAGCTGGGCTGGACAATCTGGACCCTCTATTCCTGAAACTATCCGCCGCCATTGTCGCAACCCCTATTACCAGCCTGTTCAACCTCTCTTTCATATCGTCTGAGATCCCCAAGGATTGGAAAGCTGCCGCAGTCATCCCCCTCTTCAAAGGGGGCGACACCCTGGACCCAAACTGTTACAGACCTATATCCATCCTGCCCTGCCTATCTAAGGTCTTCGAAAGCCAAGTCAACAAACAGGTCACTGACCATCTTGAATCCCACCGTACCTTCTCCGCTGTGCAATCTGGTTTCCGAGCCGGTCACGGGTGTACCTCAGCCACGCTCAAGGTACTAAACGATATCATAACCGCCATCGATAAAAGACAGTACTGTGCAGCCGTCTTCATAGACCTTGCCAAGGCTTTCGACTCTGTCAATCACCGTATTCTTATCGGCAGACTCAGTAGCCTCGGTTTTTCGGATGACTGCCTTGCCTGGTTCACCAATTACTTTGCAGACAGAGTTCAGTGTGTCAAATCGGAGGGCATGCTGTCCGGTCCTCTGGCAGTCTCTATGGGGGTGCCACAGGGTTCAATTCTCGGGCCGACTCTTTTCTCTGTATATATCAATGATGTTTCTCATGCTGCGGGCGATTCCCTGATCCACCTCTACGCAGACGACACCATTCTATATACTTCCGGCCCGTCCTTGGACACTGTGCTATCTAACCTCCAAACGAGCTTCAATGCCATACAGCACTCCTTCCGTGGCCTCCAACTGCTCTTAAACGCTAGTAAAACCAAATGCATGCTTTTCAACCGTTCGCTGCCTGCACCCGCACGCCTGACCAGCATCACCACCCTGGATGGTTCCGACCTTGAATATGTGGACATCTATAAGTACCTAGGTGTCTGGCTAGACTCTAAACTCTCCTTCCAGACCCATATCAAACATCTCCAATCGAAAATCAAATCAAGAGTCGGCTTTCTATTCCGCAACAAAGCCTCCTTCACTCACGCCGCCAAACTTACCCTAGTAAAACTGACTATCCTACCGATCCTCGACTTCGGCGACGTCATCTACAAAATTGCTTCCAACACTCTACTCAGCAAACTGGATGCAGTTTATCACAGTGCCATCCGTTTTGTCACTAAAGCACCTTATACCACCCACCACTGCGACTTGTATGCTCTAGTCGGCTGGCCCTCGCTACATATTCGTCGCCAGACCCACTGGCTCCAGGTCATCTACAAGTCCATGCTAGGTAAAGCTCCGCCTTATCTCAGTTCACTGGTTACGATGGCAACACCCATCCGTAGCACGCGCTCCAGCAGGTGTATCTCACTGATCATCCCTAAAGCCAACACCTCATTTGGCCGCCTTTCGTTCCAGTTCTCTGCTGCCTGTGACTGGAACGAATTGCAAAAATCGCTGAAGTTGGAGACTTTTATCTCCCTCACCAACTTCAAACATCTGCTATCCGAGCAGCTAACCGATCGCTGCAGCTGTACATAGTCTATTGGTAAATAGCCCACCCATTTTCACCTACCTCATCCCCATACTGTTTTTATTTATTTATTTTTATTTTTCTGCTCTTTTGCACACCAATCTCTACCTGTACATAACCATCTGATCATTTATCACTCCAGTGTTAATCTGCATAATTGTAATTATTTGCCTACCTTCTCATGCCTTTTGCACACAATGTATATATAGACTCCCCTTTTTTCTACTGTGTTATTGACTTGTTAATTGTTTACTCCATGTGTAACTCTGTGTTGTCTGTTCACACTGCTATGCCTTATCTTGGCCAGGTCGCAGTTGCAAATGAGAACTTGTTCTCAACTAGCCTACCTGGTTAAATAAAGGTGAAATAAAAATAAAAAAAATAAAAAAAAACCCAGTTTCATGAAGTAGTCACATGGAATGCATTTCAATTAACTGGTGTGCCTTGTTAAAAGTTAATTTCTGGAATTTCATTCCTTCTTAATACATTTAAGCCAACCAGTTGTGTTGTGACACGGTAGGGGTGGTATACAGAAGATGGTCCATAATATTTTGCTGAGAACCGCTCAACTCAGCAAAGAGAAACGACAGTCCATCATTACTTTAAGACATGAAGTTCAGTCGATGCAGAAAGTGTCAAGAACTTTGAAAGTTTCTTCAAGTGCATTTGCAAAAACCATCAGTAACCTCTATTACAGAGGATAAGTTCATTAGAGTTAACTGCACCTCATATTGCAGCCTAAATAAATGCTTCACAGAGTTCAAGTAACAGACACATCTCAACATCAGGTCGAATTGCTGCAAAGAAACCACTGCCAAAGGACACCAATAAGAAGAGACTTGCTTGGGCCAAGGACCATGAGCAATGGACATTAGACCGGTGGAAATCTGTCCTTTGGTCTGATGAAATTTGAGATTTTTGGTTGTTGTGCTGTGTCTTTGTGAGATGCAGAGTAGGTGAATGGATGATCTCCGCTTGTGGTTCCCACCGTGAAGCATGGAGGAGGGTGGTGTGATGGTGTGGGGGTGTTTTGCTGGTGACACTGTCAGTGATTTATTTAGAATTAAAGGCATACTTAACCAGCATGGCTGCATCAGATGGCCTGGCAGCAACATTCGTGGTAGCGCCAGCAACATTAGTGGTAGCGCCAGCAACATTAGTGGTAGCGCCAGCAACATTAGTGGTAGTGGTAGCGCCAGCAACGTCGGTGGTAGCGCCAGCAACATTAGTGGTAGTGGTAGCGCCAGCAACGTCGGTGGTAGCGCCAGCAACGTCGGTGGTAGCGCCAGCAACGTCGGTGGTAGCGCCAGCAACATTAGTGGTAGCGCCAGCAACATTAGTGGTAGCGCCAGCAACATTAGTGGTAGTGGTAGCGCCAGCAACGTCGGTGGTAGCGCCAGCAACGTCGGTGGTAGCGCCAGCAACGTCGGTGGTAGCGGCAGCAACGCCGGTGGTAGCGCCAGCAACGCCGGTGGTAGCGCCAGCAACGCCGGTGGTAGCGCCAGCAACGCCGGTGGTAGCGCCAGCAACGCCGGTGGTAGCGCCAGCAACGCCGGTGGTAGCGCCAGCAACGCCGGTGGTAGCGGCAGCGCCAGCAACGCCGGTGGTAGCGGCAGCGCCAGCAACGTCGGCGGTAGCGCCAGCAACGCCGGTGGTAGTGGTAGCGGCAGCAACTTAAGCGGCAGCCACGATAGCAGCAGCCACATTAGCGGTAGCATTTGTGGTATTTAGCAGTACTGATAGCGGGGCCTGTTTTATTTATAGCTTTTGATGTGTCTGTGAATTCCTGGTCTAAAGCGCTGCCTTTGTCTCGGAACTTCCCTCATTAGTGTGACTCTTGCTCTCTGCTCATTATACAGACATACAATGGACTCGCTCCCAGGCTGTGACTGAGGCTACGTTCTAGATTTTGTTTGCCGGAAACACTCCTCAGCACTTTCACCAGTTCTCCCCTGAGGCAGAGTTTCATATGAAAAGAAAACATTCATTTTCTCTTGGCTATAGAGAGCAGGAAAGTGGGCCAATTCATTTAGATTTGGGTTTGATAGGAGTTATTGGGATTTTTTTAAAGGAATTGAACAGAACTAGCCTCCATTAATTACCAGACTACGTAGCCCTAGTGCTACATTATTCCCAGGGGGATTTGAAGTTGGGCCTAACCTTTTTTTTAAAATCTGTCCTTTAAAGTTGAATCAGGTTGGATATTGTTAGTTGAGTTAGTGTTGTCATTACGTTAATGGAAGCGGTAGCGGCAGCAACGTTAGTGGTAGCGGCAGCAACGTTAGTGGTAGCGGCAGCAACGTTAGTGGTAGCGGTAGCGGCAGCAACGTTAGTGGAAGCGGTAGCGGCAGCAACGTCAGTGGAAGCGGTAGCGGCAGCAACGTCAGTGGAAGCGGTAGCGGCAGCAACGTTAGTGGTAGCGGCAGCAACGTTAGTGGAAGCGGTAGCGGCAGCAACGTCAGTGGAAGCGGTAGCGGCAGCAACGTTAGTGGAAGCGGTAGCGGCAGCAACGTTAGTGGAAGCGGTAACGGCAGCAACGTTAGTGGAAGCGGTAGCGGCAGCAACGTTAGTGGAAGCGGTAGCGGCAGCAACGTTAGTGGAAGCGGTAGCGGCAGCAACGTTAGTGGAAGCGGTAGCGGCAGCAACGTTAGTGGAAGCGGTAGCGGCAGCAACGTTAGCGGAAGCGGTAGCGGCAGCAACGTCAGCGGAAGCGGTAGCGGCAGCAACGTCAGCGGAAGCGGTAGCGGCAGCAACGTCAGCGGAAGCGGTAGCGGCAGCAACGTCAGCGGAAGCGGTAGCGGCAGCAACGTCAGCGGAAGCGGTAGCGGCAGCAACGTCAGCGGAAGCGGTAGCGGCAGCAACGTCAGCGGAAGCGGTAGCGGCAGCAACGTCAGCGGAAGCGGTAGCGGCAGCAACGTCAGCGGAAGCGGTAGCGGCAGCAACGTCAGCGGAAGCGGTAGCGGCAGCAACGTCAGCGGAAGCGGTAGCGGCAGCAACGTCAGCGGAAGCGGTAGCGGCAGCAACGTCAGCGGAAGCGGTAGCGGCAGCAACGTCAGCGGAAGCGGTAGCGGCAGCAACGTCAGCGGAAGCGGTAGCGGCAGCAACGTCAGCGGAAGCGGTAGCGGCAGCAACGTCAGCGGAAGCGGCAGCAACGTCAGCGGTAGCGGCAGCAACGTCAGCGGTAGCGGCAGCAACGTCAGCGGTAGCGGCAGCAACGTCAGCGGTAGCGGCAGCAACGTCAGCGGAAGCGGCAGCAACGTCAGCGGTAGCGGCAGCAACGTTAGTGGAAGCGGTAGCGGCAGCAACGTTAGTGGAAGCGGTAGCGGCAGCAACGTTAGTGGAAGCGGTAGCGGCAGCAACGTTAGTGGAAGCGGTAGCGGCAGCAACGTTAGTGGAAGCGGTAGCGGCAGCAACGTTAGCGGTAGCGGCAGCAACGTTAGCGGTAGCGGCAGCAACGTTAGTGGAAGCGGTAGCGGCAGCAACGTTAGCGGTAGCGGCAGCAACGTTAGCGGTAGCGGCAGCAACGTTAGCGGAAGCGGCAGCAACGTTAGCGGAAGCGGCAGCAACGTTAGCGGAAGCGGCAGCAACGTTAGCGGAAGCGGCAGCAACGTTAGCGGTAGCGGCAGCAACGTTAGCGGTAGCGGCAGCAACGTTAGCGGTAGCGGCAGCAACGTTAGCGGTAGCGGCAGCAACGTTAGCGGTAGCGGCAGCAACGTTAGCGGAAGCGGTAGCGGCAGCAACGTTAGCGGAAGCGGTAGCGGCAGCAACGTTAGCGGAAGCGGTAGCGGCAGCAACGTTAGCGGAAGCGGCAGCAACGTTAGCGGAAGCGGTAGCGGCAGCAACGTTAGCGGAAGCGGTAGCGGCAGCAACGTTAGCGGAAGCGGTAGCGGCAGCAACGTTAGCGGAAGCGGTAGCGGCAGCAACGTTAGCGGAAGCGGTAGCGGCAGCAACGTTAGCGGAAGCGGTAGCAACGTTAGCGGAAGCGGTAGCAGCGGAAGCGGTAGCGGCAGCAACGTTAGCGGAAGCGGCAGCAACGTCAGCGGAAGCGGTAGCGGCAGCAACGTCAGCGGAAGCGGTAGCGGCAGCAACGTCAGCGGAAGCGGTAGCGGCAGCAACGTCAGCGGAAGCGGTAGCGGCAGCAACGTCAGCGGAAGCGGTAGCGGCAGCAACGTCAGCGGAAGCGGTAGCGGCAGCAACGTCAGCGGAAGCGGTAGCGGCAGCAACGTCAGCGGAAGCGGTAGCGGCAGCAACGTCAGCGGAAGCGGTAGCGGCAGCAACGTCAGCGGAAGCGGTAGCGGCAGCAACGTCAGCGGAAGCGGTAGCGGCAGCAACGTCAGCGGAAGCGGTAGCGGCAGCAACGTCAGCGGAAGCGGTAGCGGCAGCAACGTTAGCGGAAGCGGCAGCAACGTCAGCGGAAGCGGTAGCGGCGTCAGCGGAAGCGGTAGCGGCAGCAACGTCAGCGGAAGCGGTAGCGGCAGCAACGTCAGCGGAAGCGGTAGCGGCAGCAGCGGAAGCGGAAGCGGTAGCGGCAGCAGCGGAAGCGGAAGCGGTAGCGGCAGCAGCGGAAGCGGAAGCGGTAGCGGCAGCAACGTCAGCGGAAGCGGTAGCGGCAGCAACGTCAGCGGAAGCGGTAGCGGCAGCAACGTCAGCGGAAGCGGTAGCGGCAGCAACGTCAGCGGAAGCGGTAGCGGCAGCAACGTCAGCGGAAGCGGTAGCGGCAGCAACGTCAGCGGAAGCGGTAGCGGCAGCAACGTTAGTGGAAGCGGCAGCAACGTTAGTGGAAGCGGCAGCAACGTTAATGAAGCGGCAGCAACGTTAGCGGAAGCGGTAGCGGCAGCAACGTTAGCGGAAGCGGTAGCGGCAGCAACGTTAGTGGAAGCGGTAGCAACGTTAGTGGAAGCGGTAGCGGCAGCAACGTTAGTGGAAGCGGCAGCAACGTTAGTGGAAGCGGTAGCGGCAGCAACGTTAGTGAAGCGGCAGCAACGTTAGTGAAGCGGCAGCAACGTTAGTGGAAGCGGCAGCAACGTTAGTGGAAGCGGCAGCAACGTCAGTGGAAGCGGCAGCAACGTCAGTGGAAGCGGTAGCGGCAGCAACGTCAGTGGAAGCGGTAGCGGCAGCAACGTCAGTGGAAGCGGTAGCGGCAGCAACGTCAGTGGAAGCGGTAGCGGCAGCAACGTCAGTGGAAGCGGTAGCGGCAGCAACGTCAGTGGAAGCGGTAGCGGCAGCAACGTCAGTGGAAGCGGCAGCGGCAGCAACGTCAGTGGAAGCGGCAGCAACGTCAGTGGAAGCGGCAGCGGCAGCAACGTTAGTGGAAGCGGCAGCAACGTTAGTGGAAGCGGAAGCAACGTTAGTGGAAGCGGAAGCAACGTTAGTGGAAGCGGCAGCAACGTTAGTGGAAGCGGTAGCGGCAGCAACGTTAGTGGAAGCGGTAGCGGCAGCCACATTAGCTGTAGCATTTGTGGTATTTAGCAGTACTGATAGCTGGGCCTGTTTTATTGATAGCTTTTGATGTGTCTGTGAATTCCTGGTCTAAAGCGCTGCCTTTGTCTCTGAACTTCCCTCATTAGTGTGACTCTTGCTCTCTGCTCATTATACAGACATACAATGGACTCGCTCCCAGGCTGTGACTGAGGCTACGTTCTAGATTTTGTTTGCCGGAAACACTCCTCAGCACTTTCACCAGTTCTCCCCTGAGGCAGAGTTTCATATGAAAAGAAAACATTCATTTTCTCTTGGCTATAGAGAGCAGGAAAGTGGGCCAATTCATTTAGATTTGGGTTTGATAGGAGTTATTGGGATTTTTTTAAAGGAATTGAACAGAACTAGCCTCCATTAATTACCAGACTACGTAGCCCTAGTGCTACATTATTCCCAGGGGGATTTGAAGTTGGGCCTAACCTTTTTTTTTAAAGTCTGTCCTTTTAAAGTTGAATCAGGTTGGATATTGTTAGTTGAGTTAGTGTTGTCATCGCAATGTTACATTTGTGATCTATACCCTAGTCATCGTCCATTGATATTTTCCAGGAGGCATAGTCATCCAGTTGAACCTTTTTTTATTATGAATGATAAATCAATGAAATGGCATTTGTCTGTGGCCACCCAGACACAGCCATTTTGATTTAACAGTGCTCTGTTATTGTGGAGAGCACAGGGATCATTTTAAGCGGTTGAATCCATTTGTTTCTTTCATTTAGTACCAATCTATTTATTATTTTTTTAAACTGAAGGGGGGGGGGGGGGGATTATCCAATGCAAAGTAAGTGGTATTTTGTGCAGTTGGGGTGGAATCAACTGCTTCAGCAGCTGGAGTGTGCAGTCTTTGACGTGTCTATATTGCACATTGCAAGTCGTAATCAGTGGCAGCTCATATCAACCTAGAACTGCCCAGCGGAATTGTGAAACAAAGTAACGTGGCCTATGGGTATGACTTGGCTTCTTGTCTGAAATATACTCTGTGGCTCGAGTCATAGCTCTTTTGGCTTCAGCCAGCTCCTGATTTAACAGTTCTCATTTGGACTGCTGTCAAGACTGTGAGGATGCGTGGTGTCTGTAAATAGGCTTTTACTAATCCCAATTGTTTGTTAGTTTCGGTGTAGGTGTGTTGATAAGTTGTTCAGCTCCATGTTATGCCAGTAGGCAAACAACCATTTCTTTGACTCCATTCTGACAACTTAGTATTAAGGGAAAGCGTCTGTCTGCACATCTCCCATACACACAGACAAGGACAGACGGACGGAGTAGTCTTTAAGGGCTGAATTGGGATGATCTTTCGAAAAACATCTCACTGCTCTAGGAGTCGACGGCAACATGTTTTCATCTTGTTATTCACACTCCGCTGCCAGATGCTGTGGCGGGACGTGGCAGTCATAGAAACAGCTGTAGGGGTTTTGGATGGGCTCTTCCGCCTGTCCCCCCCCCCCCCCCCCCCCCCCCGCTACACTGTCTTCATTTGATTACGCCGGATGTACCATTCAACCCCAATGACATCGCATCAAACCCAAAGGGGATCATTCCAACTTTCCCAATCGCCACTATCACATGCTTATTCAGACTCGCTGATCCCTACCGTGATCCCTACAGTTATCCCGATGAGGAACGAGGCTAGGGATGTTTGGAGGAAATGAGATAAGCTTTCACTGCAGTATGTGTTTGCAGTGTGGAGGAATATCCCAGACTAACTCTGCACTCATTCATTTACAGTGTATTCAGAAAGTATTCAGACCCCTTGACTTTCTCCACATTTTGTTACATTACAGCGTCATTCTGAAATATATTTTGTTTTCATCAATCTACACACAATACCCCGTAATAACAGTGAAAACAGGTTTTTAGACATGAATACACACACTTTTAGAAATTTGTAAACATTTATGTATGCTTTGCATATGCAGGTACGTCAATTAATTTTCATACATTTGCTAAAAATGTCAAATCCCATTTTTGCTTGGTCATTATGGGGTATTGTTTGTAGATTGAGGGGGGGAAAAAACAATTTTAATCAATTTTAGAATAAGGCTCTATTGTTACAAAATGTGGAAAAAGTCGAGGGGTCTGAGTACCTTATGAACGCACTGTACCTTATGAATGCTCTGTATTTGGCACTGTTTGTGCCAAATTAAATAGTATAGGCCTACATAATTGATATTTAGGAGTGAGGGGGATCAATACAGTTAAATATCGGGATATTATTATTGAGCTAGTTTGCTGTACCTGCACCAAAACGCCGGTATTTCTTATTTCATAACAAAGCCCATTTTGTTATCAGCCCTTCTATTTCCATGACTGAGCAACTCGTTTTCTTATGTTCTCTTCCCTCTGCAGCGATATATGGTGAGCAATATGTTTTGGAACATCACATTGCAATAAAATCACTATAGATTCGCAATACCTATCCTATTGGCACCTAAGTATCGTGATCGTATCGTAGGTCCCTGGCAATTCCCAGCCCTAATATTTAGCTGGATTGCAGAATGTCTGGGTTACGTATTTTATTGATTTAGCAGGACAGATGCAAGTATAGCGTGGGAGATGGACATGGAGGGGGAGGGTACAGAAAGTCGTTAAGGGCACAGCGTATTCAAAGAGCTATGCCTGTACTGTATCGGTCTTCCATTCTACTCTCTGATCAAATGTAGATATGACGAGGAAAAAGTGCTAACATCACAAGCCAATGCGCCAGAAGGTTTTATTAGTGTTCAGTGGCAAGGGTCTCAAATACTTTTCACTAACCGGTCCTATATATGTTCACATAAGGGCTCAAAGTTCTCAGTCGAATTGAGATTCTGAAGCAGTGATCACCAATTGGTCGGCCTCCAAGGCATTCCTAGTCGATTGCCAAACATTTCTGAAAAAACAAAACAAAGACCAGCCTTGCGTTCTTATTTTTTTTTACATTTAAATGATTAGTCTCGTTCTGTTGTAGTTGCTTCCGCTTTTCTTTGACCATGTTGCTATGTGCATAATAGCAAAGTTACTCAGCTTGTTGGTGTTCAGAGAGAGAGAGAGAGAGAGAGCCAACTTAATTAGGTCTATAATCAACAGCCTAACTGTTAAAGAAAAGTTTATTTGTCACGTGCGCTGAATACCTTACACTGAAATGCTTACTTACAGGCTCTAACCAATAGTGCAAAAAAGGTATTAGGTGAACAATAGGTAAGTAAAGAAATAAAACAGCAGTACAAAGACAGGCTATATACAGACACCGGTTAGTCAGGCTGCTTGAGGTAGTATGTAGATATGGTTAAAGTGACTGCATATATACCTTTTATTTAACTAGGCAAGTCATTGAAAATAAGAATTTGTTCTTAAATGACGGCCTAGTGGTTCAACTGCCTTGTTCAGGGGCAGAATAACAGATTTTTACTTTGTCAGCTTGCAATCTTTTGGTTACTAGTCCAACGCTCTAACAACTAGGCTACCTGCCGCCCACGGCAGAGAGTGAACAGAGAGTAGCAGTAACGTAAAAGAGGGGTTGGCGGGTGGGACACAATGCAGATAGCCCGGTTAGCCAATGTGCGGGAGCTCTGGTTGGTCGGCCCAATTGAGGTAGTATGTACAGTTAGTGACTATGCATATATGATAAACAGAGAGTAGCAGCAGTGTAAAAAGAGGGGTTGGGTTGGGGGGTGGCACACAACACAAATAGTCTGGGTAGCCATTTGATCACCTGTTCAGGATCAGCACCTACCCTCACCACCTGGGGGCAGCCTGTCAGGAAGTTCAGGATCCAGTTGCAGAGGGAAGTGTTTAGTCCCAGGATCCTTAGCTTAGTGATGAGCTTTGAAGGTACTATATAGTGTTGAACGCTGAGCTGTAGTCAATGAAGAGCATTCTCACATAAGTGTTCCTTTTGTCCAGGTGGGAAAGGGCAGTGTGGAGTGCAATAGAGATTGCGTCATCTGTGGATCTGTTTAGGCGATATGCAAATTGGAGTGGGTCCAGGGTTTCTGGGATGATGGTGTCGATGTGAGCCATTACCAGCCTTTCAAAGCACTTCATGGCTACGGATGTGAGTGCTACGGGTCTGTTGTCATTTAGGCAGGTTGCCTTCGTGTTCTTGTGCACAGGGACTATGGTGGTCTGCTTGAAACATGTTGGTATTACAGACTCAATCATGGACATGTCTTCACTGATATTTTCAACATCTGCCAGTTGGTCAGCACATGCCCAGTGCACACGTCCTGGTAATCCATCTGGCCCCGCAGCTTTGTGAATGTTGACCTGTTTAAAGGTCTTATTCATGTCGGCTACGGAGAGCGTGATCACACAGTCGTCCGGAACAGCTGATGCTCTCATGCATGCCTCAGTGTTGCTTGCCTCAAAGCGAGCGTATACATGATTTAGCTCGTCTGGTAGGCTTGTGTCACTGGGCAGCTCGCGGCTGTGCTTCCCTTTGTAGTCTGTAATAGTTTGCAAGCCCTGCCACATAAGACGAGCGTCGTAGCCGGTGTAGTACGATTCAATCTTATCCCTGTATTGACGCTTTGCCTGTTTAATGGTTCGTCGCAGGGCATAGCAGGATTTCTTGTAAGCTTCCGGCTTGGAGTCCCGCATCTTGAAAGCGGCAGCTCTACCCTTTAGCTCAGTGCGAATGTTGCCTGTAATCTATGGCTTCTGGTTGGGGTTTGTACGTACAGTCTCTGTGGGGACGACGTCCTCGATGCACTTATTGATAAAGCCAGTGACTGATGTGGTGTACTCCTCAATGCCATCGGAAGAATCCCGGAACATGTTCCAGTCTGTGATAGCAAAACAGCCCTGGTTTTAGAAATCATCCATATAGAAACAAGACAGATCCTGCTTGTGATTCAGTGAACCAACCACGCAACCACATGGATAAACGATTTCACAAATTCTGCAGTTTTTTTTCATCTTTGCTGTAATAAAGGTTTGACTTTTTTTTCTTCTTCTTCTTCTTTAGAACATCCTCTCCGGTATTACTTATATAATTTTACTGTTTACACTGTTCTAAATTGTCAGAAAATAATAACCTACTTTCCTTGGTCTCCTTATTGTTATTACCATTGTTATTGTAATCATCATTATAATAAGTAATATCGTCATTACTAGGCTTTGTATAGTAGTCTTGTACAACCACTATTGAGCTGTGTGCCTAAGACTGCATCCTGTTTAGTGTTCATACCGTAGCTAACTTATATCTGTGTGTTTCAATGCTTTGTTATAGGTTACTGAATCATCCAATCGTTCGCCATCACAAGTCATTCATGATTTGTAATGCAATCAAGCATTTTAGTTATAAAATAAAACATCAAAGCAACCATTGAATATTTAGCGTAAAACAATAAATAAACCGTTCCGTGTTTAATGCATGAGACTGTTTTTAGCATTTTCTGTAATAAAGGCTTTCCCGAAAAATGTATTCCAACCGACTCTGGTACGCTTATAATTATTTTTTTTTTACATTGTTCCAAACGGTCAGAGTAATTACATTGTAATCTAACAGCACACAGCACTTGCTCCTTAACTCATTTTTCTTTATCTCCAGTATTTTCCACAACTAGTCTAATTTATTCCACACATCTGACTTTCCCTTTACCTCCTGAGCAACCAAACATTCCCCCGTTTTTCGAATTTATTTGTCACGTCGTCTGCATCCGTTATGGTATGCTGCTATAGGGCAGGCCCTGCTGGTCACGTCCATGTGTCACGTAAAGAGAGCAAGGGAATAGGGTATTTTTTCCCTAAACAAATGAGGGATTTTGGTTATAGAACCTTTCAGTCCGAAATGTAATTATTATTAATTATGCTGTAATTATGTTGGAGCGTCATTAACACGGACAGCGTGATTAGCACTGTTGCTGCAGCAGGGAGGCGAGGGCGACAACGAATGCTAGTCACACTTGCTGTCTTTTTTTTTTTTAACACAGCGTAGCAAGTCTGATCCCGTTTGCACAATCAAATCAATTGCGGTCGGACACCCTCTAGTCGTTTGTGTGTGTAATTTTTTTTAAACAGTGCGCTTAACATCTGACAAGCTCAGTGCATGTAGTTGATTAAAACACACAGGATGTGTCTATGGGAAAATTAATTGGTTGAAAGAACAGACGACTCTCGGTAGATTAAGATGTTGCTGTTGGACAGCCCTACTTTCTGTTGTTCATGTATGTTCTAAATGCATGTTCTCCTACTTCCACTCACGCTACAACCAGCACTGCAGCTGTAATGAAGGACTACAAAGGTTTATCGATAAGCTTGCTTTGTTATTAGCGGCTTGCTTTTTATCAAAGAATATGTCACTTTCTGTTGTCGTAGGAGTAACATGATTTTGTGCATGAGGCAGAATTAATGTGGTGCGACTTGAGTTTTTCAGCTGGAAGACGGTGTTCCTTTTGTGTCGGCAGGGGAACTAGAGAGCGGAGTGAGTTTGAGAGGTGGACCCTTAGTCTGCTGCTCTCTCCCTCCGCTGAGACTGACCATCAGATGCAGGCTCCATCAGCTCAGAGCCATAAAAATAAAACATATTTTTAAATGTATGCTCACTGAGCTGTGCCTCACATGTAAAACAACTGATCTATTGCCAGTGCTGAGAAGAACAACAAAGCATTGGCTGGGCAGTTCAAGCAAAACCAATATGCAGTGTTGTTTTGCCCCTACTGCCTCCACCTGCACAAACCTCATTACTACAGAACTGTTTTTAATTGGTTAATGTTGCATAGTCTTAAATAAATAAATAAATATATATTTAATTTTCTTTTGTCATGGGGAAAAAAAAACATGGCTGTCATTTTGACTGTGATCTCGATTCAAAAAGGTTGGTGACCTCTGTTCTAAAGTGACTTCTTGAAATTGTTATTCCAGTTTCCTCTTCCTCTCCAGTGGCTTGCTGCTGCTCCAAGGGTGTTGTTCCTGGGAAGACCAAAATGTGCTTTGCCACGTTTTAGTTGGAACAAAGTGCCAGATTTAGGCCCACGGCGTTACCCAATGTGTCATCTCTCAATCTGGCCCCTCGTGGGGTGTGTTCCCTTTTCCCTCCGTTTTTTGCTTCCTTTCTGCGTCAACCCTACACACAGCACCAACATCACGTGGAATGCTAATTTCAGTTGAATGACTCACCTTCCAGTAAAGCAGTGTATCGACCGTCCATTTTCCCTTGCATCCTTTAAAATAACTCATTGACTGTTATCAGTTGAAATGAAGCCCCCCCCCCCCCCCCCCCCCTTCTACAAGTAGAGTAATTGTTATGCTGTTTTTCTTCTCACAGGGCCACTATAGAGGAGGTGGAAGGGGATGTTGGAGAGTTGGAGTCCAAACTCGACAAGGTGAGTCCATATGGTCCAGATTTGGGCTTGGATGAACACAGTGATGGAACTCCTGCTGTTTGTGTAGATGAACCACTCCCTCGTCATAGTAACCCTGTGTCCCGGTCCCCTTTAACTGGCCTGAGATCAGTACGAGTTGACCTGGAGTGTCCTGGTCCCCTTTAACTGGCCTGAAATCAGTACGAGTTGACCTGGAGTGTCCAGGTCCCCTTTAACTGGCCTGAGATCAGTACGAGTTGACCTGGAGTGAGAAAACGAGAGTCTCAATCTGGAAAGATGGGTACATAAGAGGAGTGTGATGAAATCCCACTTGTAGTTCTATAAAGACCCTGCAGCCAGTCACTGGAGCATTTTTCTTTAAAAAACAAATTGTTTTGTTGGTGGAAGAGGTGGGATTTTACTTATTGCTTGCAAGGTTACTCACTATTCCTATATCTCCAGTGATTGCGGACTGCATTGTTATTGGTGTCTCCCCCACCTCTCATACAATACCCTGGTGTCACTTCCCTGTTGCTCTGCAGCGGAAGGATCTGCTCCAGGAGTCGTGGTGTGACTGCAGGGTGAGGGATGGAGGGGTGTGCCTGGAAGAGGAGGCTAAAGTTCAGGCTTTTCTTAGAAACTAGGCCTTGCCATTGAGAAAGGGAGCTACCCACACAACCAAGTTGAATCTTAAAGCAACACAGGTTTCATTGGGACAATATTAATTCCCCTTGGGTGTAAAGAATATAAACTACAGAGAATAACGTTGAATGACCAGTCATACGATCAAGGAAATCAGTGGCTATTATTATTATTATTATTATTATTATTATTATTATTATTTATTTATTTACATTTTTTATTCAAGATTGAATCTGCTGCATGACAAACATTGAAGTATCTAGGAGGTAGCAGTCAATGATGGCACGAATGCCCTGACTACACCGCCCGCGTCGCAAAATAAATGTAGGAATCTATGTTATTCAATTATTGCACCCCCACTGCTCGCGTGCGTCAACGAGCGTCTGCGTTGCCAAGGGCTAAAATAGAAGTCATTTCTTTTTCTGACGCAGATCGCGCTGCAAGTCCTGCCTCTCCCATCTCCTCATTGGTTACACACACATGGGTGATTGAAAGACTAACTTTGTTGCCGGTCGTCGTATGTGAAATATTATGAAAGTTTAGATGCCAATCACCATATAAGTTCTAAGATGAAAAAGCCTGGAAGGAGGAGAGATGACTAGAAATTATTCGGTTGACCATTTTATGTGTGGAATAATTGTCGGAGTAGAGGACCTTGTGCATTTCAGGTAAAATAACAACTCAATGTTTATATCTCAGGACAAATTAGTTAGCTTGCTGTTGCTATCTAAATAGGACAAATTAGCTAGCAAGTGCAAGCTAGCTAGCGAAATTGCCATACATGTTTAATGCTTTTCGACCTGTCCCCAAATTAATGTAACTGGTTCCGAGTTTGTTTTGATATTTTAACCTGCGTGTCGTGATCGCGTTTGGTGTGTGGGGGCAAAATAAATGTATGCATGATGGCGCACGCAGCCAATTTGGGTTCCGTGTTACACGGAAGTGCGCAGCTTTCTTGGGAGGGAAATGCAACCTCAGTGACCAGGTTTTATTTATTTTTCTAGCTCAAAAAGGGGCTTAGGTGGTGGCCGTGGTCGGCCCGTTGGTGTGTGAATTTGAGAACATTTTAGAGGCCCCCCATCGTTGGCGGTGTATAGACATTTTAGCAATTTTCTTGCGATTCTACAAATGAATCCATGGAGCTGAGACCTTTTTTTGCGGTTTTAAAGCTAATTTCCTTTATTCTACACATTTTGTCATGCCGCTGAGAGAATGTTGCCGTTTTTAAGGGATCCTTCGGTATTTTAACAATGAGGCCGTTGGTCTACTTCCCCAGAGTCTCATATGAAGTCGTGGATACCATTTGTCTCTGTGTCAAGTATGAAGGAAATTGGAGGTCGTTTTGTGAGCCAAAGCTAATGCAATTCTATGCATTTTGCCATGGCTAATGCTGTGTTCTTCTGCTCAAACATAACAATATACTGCTAAATATTATTATTATATTTTTTTTTATTCTTCCTGACTGTCTAGCTTTTATTTTGGTGATTGATAGTTCTCAAGGGTTATATAAAATAAAAAGTATATTTCTGGTGGATTTAAATTTTAGATTATCATCCTTTCTCCAAGTTGATTATTTATCAAACTTCCAGTGTTTGAACATGGAAAAGTGTCCTAAAGGGCCAGCGTGGAAAGCAAGCACTATTTCATCTCTCTCTCTCGTTCTCTCACCTCTAGCTGGTGAAGCTATGCATCGGGATGATCGACGCCGGCAAGGCTTACAACACGGCAAACAAACAGTTTGTCAATGGAATCCGCGAGCTCGCTGCGAGCTCCACCAAAGATGAAGTCATTGAGGTAAAAGACCTATGTTAACTTAGCTTGAGATTCTCAAGTCCAAACTGTCTGTTCATACTGTTAGACAACCGCCAGTTCCCTCGACTCTCTTTACTGGGACTCCTCTGTTATCTTCTCAGACATTTCTGCATTGAGGGTTCTGCATTTCTGTTCCTTTTTCGTGTCACTTTCCTTTACAGCTTCTCCCCTGGGTCTGAAGTTCAGCCATAGTGCATTTTTCTGAAAGAATGCCCTGGCTGAAGAATTCTCCCTGAAAGCACAATTGTTGCTCAAGGTTCCAATGACCTAAAGCAGCATAGCTCTACACTCGTGGATTTGCTCTTACCCATACCTCAGTCACCATCCGGAGGTTCTACTAGTCTGGGATTCAGTGTTTATGCCCCGTCGCTCATAAGTGTGTTGTGTGTCAGGGCTTGACTAAATGTCCACTGGTGCCACTTCATTTTACAGTTGGTGGCACCGGCCCATGATTTGGTCACACCAGGAAATAAATCTGAAACGTCGCTCAATAGAAAAAGCAAGTCATTTCTTATTAAGCCATTCACAGTGCATTATTAAGACATGTAATAGACTACTGGGATGGTAGTCAAGAAATCATTTGAATCCAACGTATCCATACAGGAACGGTAAATTCCATGTCCTAAATAAAACTATGCGGTTGTAGCCACTCGTAATGACCATATCTCATAAAGCCATATAAAAAAATCTTGGTTGTAAAATAGTTGCTATAGAGCACAAATGAGAAATAAAAAATGATACCTACAGAAAGCTGAGAACCTCCTCTCTTTTTAAGTGTGTTTCTCCTGCAATTGGATTTTGAAATGTTAGTTTACAATCAGGACAAACACTTTATTCTCCCAGTGTGCAGGGGGGAGAGGGAGTAAGTGGCTTGCTCAGCACAGCAGTAGGTCCAGCGAAACTGGCACAGCTGCAGGGCGGGACTTTTAATGACAGGATAAATGTGAGGATAATGCACATTTATGGTTTGACCAAATCCTGTTTTTAGCCTCCTAAAGAAAAAAAAAAGTGACCTTTGGCGTGAAGTGACCATGTAGAAAGGGCAGCCAAGTCAAAGGGTCGCAAAATGCAACTAAATGGTCGCAGCCTGGAGCCGTGTGTGTGAGAGACTATTTCATACAATAGGACTATTATCCATGGATAATACATTTTTGTCTTAGACGGAGGTTTTCACACAGCACTGTTCTGTCCCGTGTATCTGGACCTAACATTGCTGTTCTCTCCCGTGTATCTGGACCTAACATTGCTGTTCTCTCCCGTGTATCTGGACCTAACGTTGCTGTTCTATCTGGACCTAACGTTGCTGTTCTCTCCCGTGTATCTGGACCTAACGTTGCTGTTCTGTCTGGACCTAACGTTGCTGTTCTGTCTGGACCTAACGTTGCTGTTCTATCTGGACCTAACGTTGCTGTTCTCTCCCGTGTATCTGGACCTAACGTCACTGTTCTGTCCCGTGTATCTGGACCTAACGTCACTGTTCTGTCCCGTGTATCTGGACCTAACGTCACTGTTCTGTCCCGTGTATCTGGACCTAACGTCGCTGTTCTGTCCCGTGTATCTGGACCTAACGTCACTGTTCTGTCCCGTGTATCTGGACCTAACGTCGCTGTTCTGTCCCGTGTATCTGGACCTAACGTCGCTGTTCTGTCCCGTGTATCTGGACCTAACGTCGCTGTTCTGTCCCGTGTATCTGGACCTAACGTCGCTGTTCTGTCCCGTGTATCTGAACATAACGTCGCTGTTCTGTCCCGTGTATCTGGACCTAACGTCACTGTTCTGTCCCGTGTATCTGGACCTAACGTCGCTGTTCTGTCCCGTGTATCTGGACCTAACGTCACTGTTCTGTCCCGTGTATCTGGACCTAACGTCGCTGTTCTGTCCCGTGTATCTGGACCTAACGTCGCTGTTCTGTCCCGTGTATCTGGACCTAACGTCACTGTTCTGTCCCGTGTATCTGGACCTAACGTCACTGTTCTGTCCCGTGTATCTGGACCTAACGTCACTGTTCTGTCCCGTGTATCTGGACCTAACGTCACTGTTCTGTCCCGTGTATCTGGACCTAACGTCACTGTTCTGTCCCGTGTATCTGGACCTAACGTCACTGTTCTGTCCCGTGTATCTGGACCTAACGTTGCTGTTCTGTCCCGTGTATCTGGACCTAACGTTGCTGTTCTGTCCCGTGTATCTGGACCTAACGTCACTGTTCTGTCCCGTGTATCTGGACCTAACGTTGCTGTTCTGTCCCGTGTATCTGGACCTAACGTTGCTGTTCTGTCCCGTGTATCTGGACCTAACGTTGCTGTTCTGTCCCGTGTATCTGGACCTAACGTCACTGTTCTGTCCCGTGTATCTGGACCTAACGTTGCTGTTCTGTCCCGTGTATCTGGACCTAACGTCACAATACAGATTGATTAGATTTTTTTTATATTGAACTTTATTTGTCACATGTGCCGAATACAACAAGTGTAGCAGGTAGCCTAGTGGTTAGAGCGTTGGACTTGTAACCAAAAAGGTTGCTGGGTCGAATCCCCGAGCTGACATGGTAAAAATCTGTCCTTTTGCCCCTGAACAAGGCAGTTAACCCACTGTTCCCCGGTAGGCCGTCATTGTAAATAAGAATTTGTTCTTAACTGACTTGCCTAGTTAAATAAATAAAAACTGAAATGCTTACTTACAAGCCCTTAACCAACAGTGCAGTTTAAGAAAGAGTTTATTTATCAAATATTTACAGAATAAACTAAAGTAAAAAAAAAAATAATTCACACAATAAAACAATAATGAGGCTATATACTGGGGGTACCGGTACCGAGGGGTGCGGGGGTACAGGTTAGTCGAGGTAATTTGGACATGTAGGTAGGGGTGAAGTGACTATGCATAATTAATAAACAGTGAGTAGAATGATTAATTTGATTTAATTGTTCAGCAGTTTGGGGGGGTAGAAGCTGTTAAGGAGCCTTTTGGTCCTAGACTTGGTGCTCCGGTACCGCTTGCCGTGCGGTAGCAGAGAGAGCAGTCTATGACTTGAGACCTAGTATCTAACGTGCAGTCCTAGTATCTTTGTGTTACTCTTATTTTTTTTCTCCCACAGTCCAGTCTCACAACGTTTGCTGAGAGTCTGCAGGAGATGATCAACTATCACACGGTATGGCCGGCGACATTTGATTTTAAAACAGAACGTGGTTGTGATATACAGTTGGCTTGTGTGTCTAACCCAAAGACCATCAATGTTAAGTGCCAGTGGGTGGTTTTGACAGGAATGGGACCTTAAAATAGTCAGGCTTTCGTCTCGCTGAAAAGCAGAACTGCAAAACCAAAAACATCTCATGTTCCAAACACAGCCTTTAACCGCATGTAACAGGGAACAAACGTCCTGCCTGCTTAAATGCCTCCCTAGTCTCTTCTTTCAAGTGTGGTAGGACACTTGTTAATGTCCTACCCTCTCTACCATTCCCCCTAAACCCTATGGTGCACCAGAGCAGGTTTTAGATGGTGACTTAACACTGAAGAGACCTCCCTAGTCCTGTCTTAGTGTCCTACTGCCTAAACCCTAGGGTCTGAGACCATGACTCGACACTGGAGACTGCAGTGAGATCAGCTGAATGATTTGTTCCAAGTTTGCTACTCCAGTGTTAACCCCGAGCACATGATCCTTAAAGCACAGAGCCAAAAATCTGTTTTGTCACCATAGCACGGCCCTCCCCTCCTGTCCCAACCACACTGGTCTTATTGTCTGATCCTGCATCAGCAGGTTCAACACCGTGAGGCCTTCAACTTTGGTGTGTCTGAGGCTAATTTAGCTAACTGTCCGTTTTTGGAAGGAAGCTCTATGAGTCGGTCTCTGACTAACTAGCTGCTTCACGGCATGTCATTATTGAGCTGATTGGGTTTTGAAACCTTATAGGCTGGTGTGAATTAAAATATGCCTGAAGGGGGACAGTCCGAACAATGCTGATTTTTATTTGTCACGTTTTGTGAACTCTTCTATAAAGTAGAGGTACACACCCTGGTGCGATGGAGTGCTGACTTGCTGAACACACACCATTTGCGTGTAAATAAACGAGTTTCACACACTCCAGCTCGTCATAATTAAATGTGAAAAGGTTGCGGCTGTTACTCGGTTGGACAGGTACTTAATCAGTCATTTGTTTCTCTGCTTATAGATTTTGTTTGACCAGGCCCAGCGATCGATTAAGACACAGCTTCTAACATTTGTCAAAGAGTAAGTATGTCAACACATCACTGTTAAGTGTTCTTCTTGTACATAATAACAGTGGACATTAAGTTATGAACAGTATCTCTGTATTTAACATACAAATGGTTTCTGATAGATCATGATCTTGGTCGAAAATAACTAAGGAAGTAAATGACATGGTCGAGCCATGTAAAAAAATAAAAAAATAAATAATCACACCGCACAACTGCTCAAAAGGAGGAAGCCCACGCACACAAGCATCACATGCTTATGAATGAAGAGATTAGGGACAGCACATTGACACAATGGAGGATGGGATTAGACTCAGTCCAGGATGGCAATGTGTAATGCTAGGTTATTTGTTCAGAATATTAGCTTCTGTTAAAATAATGTACATTTGTTAACCTACTCGCTAATGCACCCACATTTTCCCAGAGAGTTTGCGTAAGAGTTTAAGCCTGCCTTTGCCCACACCACATACAGGCAAAACTCCTACATCAGGGTTCTTTTTTTTTAAAGAAACACTCAAAACTATCTAACCAAACAATTACTCACTCCTCCTAAGCAGTCCAAGGTGACTTTTATTTTACTCAGACTCGAGCAGTACAAGCCAAAAAACAAGATTTTGAGTACAAGCCAAAAAACAACATTTTGAGTTGAGGTAGTAACCTTTTCCTCTGTTTAGAGTAACTAGCGTCCTCCATGTCTGTACCAATTAATTTTAAATGTACAATGTCACACTGCACACACTAGCTAATGATTCAGGGTGCATGTGAGGCTAATAGCCGAATAGTCATTAATTGCTTTGTCAAGTACTTAACTCGAGCATATGACATCACTCTGAAGGCGGTAGACTCATTTGGACTCACAAGAAGGGAGAGAAATGATATGTTTATTGGACGTTACTTTCCTTTAAAATACCATAGACATAGAAGATAGACTTTTTCCTCTAATGATTAGCTAGACTGCTTGTTAATACAATTTTCAACGTCACACATTTTCTTATTTTCTCCTGAGTGGATTCAATTGGTCCTTTCTTCTTGGTTACTGGTATTTGGGCTATTACAGCCACTAGTTCTGTTTTTTGTTTTTTTTAAACAATGTGAATCATAGAATCTCACTTGCGCTTTTTAAAATGTATTTGAAAAAAGAAAATGAACTATGTGAAACCAGAGAGAATCTCATTCTCCATTTTTAACTTGTACAACCAAAACATGGCTGCAAAGAAGGTCTCAAAAATAAAATAAACAATTGAATGACAATGAATGAATGAAAGAAAGTAATGCCTATATTCCTGGATGAAGTACAATTTGACTAAATTGACAAACATTTAGCTGAGGTGAGGCTTTCCTCGGTGTGTCGTACGTATTTCTGACCTATGTTTTAACTCCCGCCCTTAGGGACCTGCGGAAGTTCAAAGAGGCTAAGAAGCAGTTTGACAAGGTGAGTGAGGAGAAGGAGGCGGCGTTGAACAAGAACGCCCAGGCGCCTCGCAACAAGCAGCACGAGGTGGAGGAGGCCACCAACATTCTGACGGCTACGCGCAAGTGCTTCCGCCACATCGTCCTTGACTACGTCCTCCAGGTACAGACCCAGGATCAGTTTACCTTTATAAATCCTTAACTTAACCTTCGGAGGTAAGTAAACATGCTTAGACTGACCTTTTTTATATATACGTTTTTCAACTTCATCCTACTATGAATTAGCAAAGACGTGTTCACCAAGCCCTGTCCTGGAGAGCAACCCCCCAGTGGGCCAGGTTTAGTTTCAGGCCAACACCTGCACATAGCAGATCATTGGCTGAATCGGTGTCACGATTGTATTCAAGGGCAAAACTTAGCTTTGCACTGGAAAACAAAAAATTGGTGTTTCATATTGGACTAGTTCAGTCCCTCCGTTTCAGTCCGTTTTCTTCTGTTTGTTGTCAAATTAATACGATTCAGGTGTGACCGTGTGAGGCTGGAACAATAGAGCCCCACAGTGGAGGTGTCATAATAACCATTGAACTGTTAGCTTAAGAGGCCCATCGGACATATTCTTTGGCCACTATACCTATTTTGCCAATTGGCCTGGTTTACCACACGGAGCCCTGCTGATCCGTCTGCCGATGTAACAACACGAGGGGGCCACAACAGACTTTCTTCCGTCGCGACGTCCCTCAAAGGCCCTTCTGCTAGCTTGCTAGCCCCTGCGCGCTAGCTGCCTGAAGCCACTCACTGGACTCCTATGATCACTCGACTACGAATGCCTCTCCCTAACGTCAAAATGCTTTGTCCATTGCTGTTTTGGTTAGTAATTATTCCCTTATTTCACTGTAGAGCCTCTAGCCCTGCTCAATACGCCTTCGTTAACACTTTAGTTCCACCTCCCACACATGCGGTGACATCAGCTGGTTTAAATGATAGTCTCTAGAAATATCTCTCATCTTCACTCTATGTACAGGTCTACCCCCACTGTATTCACATCCTACCATCCCTTTGTCTGTACATTATGCCTTGAATCTATTCTACCTTGCCCAGAAACCTGCTCCTTTTACTCTCTGTTCTGAACGTACTAGACGACCAGTTCTTTTAGCCTTTAGCTGTACACTTATCCTACTCCTCCTCTTTTCCTCTGGTGATGTGGAGGTTAATCCAGGCCCTGCTGTGCCTAGCTCCACTCCCATTCCCCTGGCACTCTCATTTGTTGACTTTTGTAACTGTAAAAGCCTTGGTTTCATGCATGTTAACATTAGAAGCCTCATCCCTAAGTTAGTTTTATTCACTGCCATAGCACACTCTGCCAACCTGGATGTCCTGGCCGTGTCTGAATCCTGGCTTAGGAAGACCACCAACAGTCCTGAAATTTCTATCCCTAACTATAACATTTTCTGACAAGATGGAACTGCCAAAGGGGGCGGAGTTGCAATCTACTGCAGGGATAACCTCTGCTGTCTTCAACCAGGATCTCAGCGATCACTGCCTCATTACCTGCGTCCGTAATGGGTCTGCGGTCAAGCGACCACCCCTCATCACTGTCAAACGCTGCCTAAAACACTTCAGCGAGCAGGGCTTTCTAATCGACCTGGCCTGGGTATCCTGGAAGGATGTTGACCTCATTCCGTCAGTAGAGGATGCCTGGTTATTCTTTTAAAAGTGCTTCCTCACCATTTTAAGTAAGCATGCCCCATTAAAAAAAAATTGAACCAGGAACAGATATAATCCAGACCTAACTGCCCTTGACCAGCACAAAAACATCCTGTGGGGTACTGCGTTAGCATCGAATAGCCCCCGCGATTTTTTACTTTTCAGGGAAGTTAGGAACCAATATACACAGGCAGTTAGGAAAGCTAAGGCTTTTTCATGTGCATCCTATAGCACTAACTCCCAAAGGTTCTGGGACACTAAATTCCATGGAGAATAAGAGCACCTCCTCCCAGCTGCCCACTGCATTGAGGCTAGGAAACACTGTCACAACAGATAAATCAGTGATTAATTGAGAATTTCAATAAGCATTTTTCTATGGGGGGCCTGTTGTCCTCTGGCAGTCTCTATGGGTGTGCCACAGGGTTCAATCCTCGGGCCGACTATTTTCTCTGTATAAAAACATAAAATACTGTAAAAGAAATGTAACACCGTGATATGGTGTTTGGCCGTATCGCCCATCTTCTCCAGGTTTGATGCAGTCAAGACCGGTGCTATGCAATCATATTAGATGATAAATAATATAGATATGGCAGCTATTATTCTACTATAGCAAGAGTCTGCTTGGTTGGTTGCGGTCTCTCGTCTCTCGCTCTCTCCTCGATGTTCCTGTGTCACTTGCTCACTTGGAGTAGCCTACACACACAGCATGGCCCCTGCTAGAGCGTCCCCTCTCTCTACCTCCTCTCACAGTAGCCTACGCACACAGCACGGCCCCTGCTAGAACGTCAACTCTCTCTCACAGTAGCCTACACACACAGCACGGCCCCTGCTAGAACATCAACTCTCCCCCTCCTCTCACAGTAGCCTACACACACAGCACGGCCCCTGCTAGAGGGTTACCTCTCTCTACCTCCTCTCACAGTAGCCTACACACACAGCACGGCCCCTGCTAGAGGGTTACCTCGCTCTCCCTCCTCTCACAGTAGCCTACGCACACAGCACGGCCCCTACTAGAGGGTTACCTCTCTCTCCCTCCTCTCACAGTAGCCTACACACACAGCACGGCCCCTGCTAGAGGGTTACCTCTCTCTCCCTCCTCTCACAGTAGCCTACACACACAGCACGGCCCCTGCTAGAGGGTTACCTCTCTCTCCCTCCTCTCACAGTAGCCTACACACACAGCACGGCCCCTACTAGAGGGTTACCTCTCTCTCCCTCCTCTCTCTCTCGTGCTTTATCAGCTCCGGATGTAGCTTAATAATGGCCTTTTCTGCTGTTTCTCTCCCTCGGATCGGACAGGGTCTGGGTCAAACCAGGTCTATACGGAATGTGTCTAGTTGTCCTCGGGTCCGTTTGGAACGGGTCTCTCTTTTTAAAATGTATTTCTGCGAATCGGGTCTTTCTGGCCAAGTCCCTGGGCCCTTTCGGAACAAGTCCAACTTTTTGGAACCGCGAAGGCCTCTACTCTGTAGCATGAAAGTAAAGGCCAAAGTGTCCATGCAATGCAGACCCTGATAAGAATCCTCACACTCAGGCACATTCAGCCTATAGGTCCAACAGGGTGCTGTTCACTCACTCGTCCCATAGATGGTCATAGTGTTTAGGGCTGTCACATTTAGTCTGAAGACCCAGGCTTGGCTTTTACAGTACACATGGCTTTTACAGTACACAAGGTATATTTCCCTGATAGCTTAGCTGACCTTTCACAATGGAGAGATTAGTTGTATATCACCAGAATACATTTACATGAATACAGCCCTGCCTGCTCCTGGTGTGGCTGCTCCTGGGCGGCTGCTCCTGGGCGGCTGCTCCTGGGCGGCTGCTCCTGGGCGGCTGCAGTGATGATTCATGGACAATGTCGGCTGATAAGGGGACCAGCCGTAGCCATAATGTGCGGCCCAAATTACACCTTATTCTTAATTTTAGTGGACTGCTTTTGGACTAGGGCCCATAGGACTCTGGTCAAAAGTAGTGCGCTATATAGGGAATAGGGTGCCATAAGACTCTGGGCTAAAGTAGTGCACTATATAGGGAATAGGGTGCCATAAGACTCGGCTAAAGTAGTGCGCTATATAGGGAATAGGGTGCCATAAGACTCTGGGCTAAAGTAGTGCGCTATATAGGGAATAGGGTGCCATTTGTGACGAAGACAGTGTTGCTGTGAATGGGGAAGTGGACTGTTTTCTAGTGCATACGTTTCACAATGAGGGCATTTTTCTGTTTTCAAGGGCTGATTGATAAATTATCTGTCTCTCTCGTCCCCTAAATGGGGTAGTGTAGTATTGAGCTTTTCTGCTATTAAGCACCGATAACCTATAGCCCATGCCTTGAAATCACAGCTGATAAAAACAATTTAAAAGGGGGCATTCCACCTAAGTTGTACATTTTTGAATGTGTTCTGTACGAGTGAGTTGTTCGTGTCGACGACCCCCCTTTTAATAGCTGTACTGGACTATTAAGACCTTTTCCAGTTGACTCTGTGCTTTACGTTGCTCAATATCCTCTCAACTGCCCAGTGGGTAAACAACCAACGCCCTAGAACCTTCCGCGGGTCTTTAATCCTTCAGCAGATATCAAGCAGATATGAAAGATGGTAGAAGCAACATGGTGATAGCACTCCAACTCTCCCGTCCTTTGTCGCTTGCTTCCACCGATCAAATATCTACACGCACTACATCATGAATTTGTCCGCGTTGGCCCAGATTAAGAAAAGCCCCCGTTTCTTTTATAGCTCCTCCGGCTTGAAATGAACCTGATTTGACCTGCAGACTGCAACAGGCGCTGTGTGTGTGTGTGTGTGTGTGTGTGTGTGTGAGACGTTAATTAACTCTGTCTAAAGGGTAAACCCGATAGGTCATAGCAGTTTGTGTACAGTGCAGCTGGGCATATGAGATCACAGGACACATCCTGACTGCAGCAGAGGGAGGAGGGGCTCCCCCTGATGTCAAAGAGAGGGATAGCCATCTATTCAATCTAGAGTGGCGTAATTCTTGCTAATTATATGCTAGTCATGATGCCCGTTTTAATGGGGACCAATTAATTTGAAATACATTTAAAGTTGACTGGTTGGAACTAGGAAGTGTTTGTGATTCCATAATTTCACTAGTACGGTGCTCTCTTTAGCTTTCTCATAGACATAATCTAACCCTGAACTCCCCCGCCCCCACCCCCCCCTCCCACACAGATCAATGTACTACAGTCCAAGAGAAGATCGGAAATTCTCAAATCGGTAAATATTGTTTTCCGGAGGACTTCCTCATATAAACCTAAGTACCAGTATGTTGATCCTACATCTCTTGCCTCATATCCGACATCATCTCTGATTGGTCTGTTCCTCTCCGCAGATGCTGTCCTTCATGTACGCCCACCTGACCTTCTTCCATCAGGGTTACGACCTTTTCAGTGAACTGCAACCGCTGATGAAACAGCTGGGGGGACAGGTAGGCCTTTACCCTGTTGTCTCCCGTTGTACTGTAGCTACACCTGGCCACAGCCCTGGGCCTCTCATGCCTTATAGCAGTGTTTTATCAAACCTCTCCTCGGGAGAGTTCAGGGCTATGAAACCTATCTCACCTGATTCACCTAGTCGGTCTTTATGATTAGTCGACATGTTGAATCAGGTGTGCTTGATCTGGATTATATCAAATGCATGTAACGTCAGGGCGCCATCCCGAGGAGAGGTTTGAGAACCTCGGTTATGGGCAGGGCATTCTCCAAGGAGAGATTTGAGAACCTCAGTCATGGGCAGGGCGCCCTCCGAGGAGAGGTTTGAGAACCTCGGTTATGGGCAGGGCGTTCTCCGAGGAGAGGTTTGAGAACCTCGGTTATGGGCAGGGCGTTCTCCGAGGAGAGGTTTGAGAACCTCAGTCATGGGCAGGGCGCCCTCCGAGGAGAGGTTTGAGAACCTCGGTTATGGGCAGGGCGCCCTCCGAGGAGAGGTTTGAGAACCTCGGTTATGGGCAGGGCGTTCTCCGAGGAGAGGTTTGAGAACCTCGGTTATGGGCAGGGCGTTCTCCGAGGAGAGGTTTGAGAACCTCGGTTATGGGCAGGGCGTTCTCCGAGGAGAGGTTTGAGAACCTCGGTTATGGGCAGGGCGTTCTCCGAGGAGAGGTTTGAGAACCTCAGTCATGGGCAGGGCGCCCTCCGAGGAGAGGTTTGAGAACCTCGGTTATGGGCAGGGCGCCCTCCGAGGAGAGGTTTGAGAACCTCGGTTATGGGCAGGGCGTTCTCCGAGGAGAGGTTTGAGAACCTCGGTTATGGGCAGGGCGTTCTCAGAGGAGAGGTTTGAGAACCTCAGTCATGGGCAGGGCGTTCTCCGAGGAGAGGTTTGAGAACCTCAGTCATGGGCAGGGCGTCCTCCGAGGAGAGGACCAGCATATTCCTTCCTTGCCAGGGGAGGTTTAAACGGAAAATGTGACCGAGCTCTTCCTCCTGCTGCTGATCCTCCTGCTGCTGTTCCTCCTGCTGCAATGATTATTATCTTGGTAGAGCAGAGTGGAAATGAGGAAGCTGGATGAGGAATGGTTATTTGTGGTTCATTGGAACTCTAATCCTAAGTAATACGTTTCCTCTGTCATCGGGTAGTGTTTTCCTCTCTGTGAGATGAGTTATCCTAGCTGCTGATTTAGATTCATTAAGAGGAGACTAGAATTACACTGATGTAGGAAACAAGCTCTGGGGTCATCCAGTGACCTAATTAAACAGTCAATAAATTACTCAATCTGAAGTTGTTTTAATGGAGTGGATGTGGCGCTAACCACGAAGGAGAGAATAAATCTCCCCACAATCCAATTTCACACATGATAACGCATCAATGGTGGCATCCATTTTGTTCAAGGAGGAGAGCTCATCTCTTAGAGGAGCAGCTGTTTATCCACGGTACATCGACATGTCTATGGGCTAGATTGAAAAGGAGCAAGCAGACTATCCTCTAGCTACATCAAAGGGCTGTTCAAGATAGTTTAGTAGCCTAGTTTGGGGTCTCTGGTTGCTAGTTTTCAGTTTCCCCTACAGACAGACTTGATCTCAAATACTTGCTAATCTAAAGTGTCTTCCTCGTCTCACGTCCTACATCTGCACTGTTCTGAAAACACTAGATCCCCTATACCCGACTGGTAGGGTCAGTACGGGCCACAGGTCCTGACTACAAAATCACACACCAGAAAATATATATTTATTATATTTTTTTGGGGTGGAACTGTCAGGCTTCGACTCCTGGTATCATAAAAACACGTCATGGAAAATGTGTCGAATTGCAGGAAATTAGCTTTAAATTAGCGTTTTCTCTCCGTCCACAAGAAGGGCGTGAACAGTTTGGGGTTGCGAGGTGGGGGGTTTGTTACTATGCCGATTTTAAATGACAATATACATATGAACCTTTGCCACCTAGGACATTTGTGTGCCCATCGGACCTTCTCAGACAGTACTTCAGCACCCTAGCACTTCTCAGACAGTACTTCAGCACCCTAGCACTTCTCAGACAGTACTTCAGCACCCTAGCACTTCTCAGACAGTACTTCAGCACCCTAGCACTTCTCAGACAGTACTTCAGCACCCTAGCACTTCTCAGACAGTACTTCAGCACCCTAGCACTTCTCAGACAGTACTTCAGCACCCTAGCACTTCTCAGACAGTACTTCAGCACCCTAGCACTTCTCAGACAGTACTTCAGCACCCTAGCACTTCTCAGACAGTACTTCAGCACCCTAGCACTTCTCAGACAGTACTTCAGTACCCTAGCACTTCTCAGACAGTACTTCAGTACCCTAGCACTGGAGGCATTAAAGCAATATTGCAGAAGCCTACTGGGGATTGTGGGGAACAGCGCTGGACCGTGTTCATTAGGCACCAGATGTAAGAGCGGGAGGGACTTCCTGGACTTGTCCAATCAGATAGTCATATTTGATTATTGCCCAATTGCCCCTGTTGAGGTGAAGGAAGCCTCTTTAAGACTACTGGTATGGGCACGAGGTATTTGTAGGCTTAAGGTGAGCAAAACCATGCAACCTACTTTTAATTTGACCTTTATTTAACTAGGCAAGTCAGTTAAGAACAAATTCTTATTTTCAATGACTGCCTAGGAACAGTGGGTTAACTGCCTGTTCAGGGGCAGAACGACAGATTTGTACCTTGTCAGCTCGGGGATTTGATCTTGCAACCTTCCGGTTACTAGTCCAATGCTCTAACCACTAGGCTACCTGCCACCCCACATTTACTCACACACTTAATGGTTTGTGTTTCAGCTGGACCTGCTGGTGGTGGATGCAGCCAAAGAGAAGAGGGACATGGAGCAGAAACACTCCACCATTCAACAGAAGGTACAACCCCCCCCCCGTTCCCCCGTCCCCGACAGCTCTATGAGCCTCTGGTCTAGAGTGGTGATCTGATGGGAGGGGATCTCTCAGCGATTTTAAAAAGCCTTTCTTATTATATTCCTACCCTTTTCTATTAGGACCAGCCCTGAAACTCTGCTGCGATTTTCAAAAATACCCCCCCCCCCCCCAGACATAGAAAAATACAGTATGTATTGTTATGAATGGAGCCATTATTAACTATCTACGTCATTGGAGAGGCTTGGGTAATGGCATCTCATTGGACAGGCTTGGGTAATGGCATCTCATTGGACAGGCTTGGGTAATGGCATCTCACAGGCTACGTCCTAAAATGGCGTTCTGGTAAAAAATGGTGCTCTACATAGTGAATAGGATGCCATTTGGTACACAACGTCAGGGTGATCTCATACAGTCACACAACTTACATTATTCAAGGGGGTCGGAAGCTCCAGAGGGCTCACTTAACAACGGGTATGTTTCACCACCACCGCCACCATCACCATCACAGCCCTCTAATGCCACCGTGTTGGGTGGTAGATGTCATCTAGGCCTAAGTCACCAACTAAATCCCCAGAAAAAGTCCCGTTTAAAATGTGTGCATGGAGGGGTCCCCTGCGAAAGAGACCTTGGTCTCAATGGAACTCCCCGTTTAAAGGTCAAATAAATGAAATTCCTTTTGTATTGGTAGTTAATGTAAGTCCAAGACACTTGGGACAAGTCTAACTGAAACCTGTTTTTGTACATTTGGTGAGTTTTTTTTTTTAAGTGCGTCTGTGTGTTTCTGCCTGGCCTCATGTAGTCTGCGTCTTCAAGGAAATGTCTTTCTCGCTCCCTTTTTTAGTGTGTGTAGGTGTGTGTGTGTGTGTGTGTGTGTGCGCGCACGCGGCACGTGGTGAGCAGCAGCTGGCTCTCCAGCCTAAGCACAATTTCCAGCCAGGACCTCTCTCATAGGTGGCCCGTGCCAACTTCTGCTCGTCCTTGAGCTCATTGCTTCCCAGCGCCCTCACTCTCCAACCCCCCCCTCCCTTTCAGTAGAATGCTATTTTTATATTGTCTCGCTCCCTCCATCTCCCTCTACCTCGGTACTTCATTCCCTCTTTCCCTCTCTCGCTGCCTCTTTCATACACTCCCTCTTTCCCTCTCTCTCTGCCTTTCTCCTAACTCCTTCTTTCCCTCTCTCTCTGCCTTTCTCCTAACTCCTTCTCGTCTTTCCCCTCCCGCTCGTTCTGCCAGTATGTATAAGCAGTTCTAATCTCTCCTCTTTCTTCCTCCTCCACTCTCTACTCTTTCCCAGGCTGCTCTGCAGGTAAGCCTTTTCCCCTGCCCATTTTTGTCTCTGTCCTGTTTCTGTGCTGTCTCCTGTTCTTTCTGCATGTTGACTGACCCTGACAGGGATTTAGTAGACTGCTAGAGCAAAACCGACCCAGTCATTCATGTAGACAGCCTAATGTAGTCACCATGATGTATTATTGACAAATGCCTGACGTGACCGGGTTAATTCCATGCCTGACGTGCTCTGTGTCGTGTGTATCCGTTGAAGTCCATGCATGCCGACTGTGGTAAATGCCAATCATTCATTCACCTTGTGTATTGTTGATACAGCATATTATTTAACTCTCTAGTCATTAAGCCTTGCTGCAAAGGGAATGGAAGAGAGATTTTGTTAGGTTGATAAATCTCAAACAATAAGCTAAATGCTATAGGTGCTATAGCTATTGACATTCACCTTGCCTAGCTAGACTCATGTGCATTTCATTTTCATGAGTGTGTTTTAGTACGTCTTATATCTATCTACCAGTGTGAATTACTAATTGCCAGAGGGCACCATCGTGTCACAAAGAACCTCATTGGACGAAGGGGGCTTGAAGTTTGTTCATGCTGCAGAAAAACATGCGTCTGTTCACAGGCGTACAGTGTGTGAGAGGGAGGAGTCGGCTCCATGGCTCTCAAACAGAAGCTGTATAAATGTTTCATGCCGGAGCTACTCTGCATGGAACTCCATGTTGGTTATTCTAACCCCATAGCACCAGCCAGCATCGACTTACTCACACACACACACACACACACACACACACACACACACACACACACTCTCACATCCCATCAACCTACACACACTCTCACATCCCATCAACCTAAACACACACTCTCTCACATCCCATTGACCTTCGCAAGCCGATGGGGCCTTAGCGGAAGGGGGAGGGGCCAAGCTCAGCCAGTAGCGGTGACAAGTGTTGATGACGGACGCACACAGAGGGAAGGGAGGGAGGTTTTGTTGTGGAGAGGCAGCTAACCTGCGACTGTGACGGGGCTGTCACTAGAGATGCTGCGACGGGACAGGTGAAGGTAGATAACGCTAGCTAACCATCGTCACGGTGACTGGGGCACACACACACACACACTAACCTGTCACAGACATGGAGATGGAGATTTTCAGCAGGTTCCACTATGTGTGGTATCTGGTGAGAGCGCTGGAGGAATAGGGCAAAACGTGTGTTTTTCTTTTCAGCTTGACATGGCTCTGTGCTATGGGCATTCTCTGTATGGTTAACAATCTCCATCTTGTATGTCAGAGAAACAAGTGTCCTCTTTTTATTTTTTTCAGTTTCTGTGTTTCTCAGCCTTTCTTGTTCTTCCGTTGTGAGTCTTTTAGGGGACAGAGGTTGATGGCCACAGCTTTTGCGCGTGGAGGTCCTCTGTACGTAATCGTTCATTTTAATTTGATATTTATCATTGACCCCAACCCCCACCCAACCCCACCTCTCCTGCCTGCACAACCAGAGTGATGACTGATTTGCATTGTCATGCTGTACATTAATGATTTTTTTGCCGAGGCGTGTTTTTTTTCTTCTCATTCTAATGTATGGCTCCAATTGTTTTTTTCCTCCTCACTACAAAGCATTAGCCTGGTCCCAGATTAGTTTTGGCTGCCATTCCAACTCCTTGGTCACTCATTGTCCAGTTGGCAAGGCCGGTTGCTGTCATTACTTAGGTCCCATTTTGAACCATTTACTTCCTCTTCTCCTTGAAGCAATACCTGATTGAACATGTATGGGAAGCTATGTGGTACAACCCTGCCTTCACCTTCCAATCCTGTTAGATTGCTGATTACTTCAAGGTAGGAGAGAAGGATTCAAAAAATATATATATATAACTTTTAAAGCAGGGCGATGGTTTGCCCACACAATCCATTTTTTGCCTTGGTCTTTGATTGGTTGGGGTTTGGATTCTATGTCCCAGTCTGTCTTCAGCCCTTGCTGATTGGCCGCTGTGCAGTATGGCTTTGTGTTTGGGTCTTACGGACAGGCTCCAGTTGTAGTAGTGTCTTCAGAGGGATGGCATGTTTTCACCGCTTCCCAAAATGAACAACTATTTCATTCCTCCAGGGTACATGCTGGGACACAGCCCCTGAATAATACATACAGCCCAAAAAGACTTAAGAGTCTGACTAGGTTACACACTAGTGAGGCTACACTGTACAACAAGGCTACACACTAGTGAGGCTATACTGTACAACCAGACTACACACTATTGAGGCTATATGGTACAACCATGCTACACTGTACAACGAGGCTACACACTAGTGAGGCTATACTGTACAACGAGGCTACACTGTACACCGAGGCTACACTGTACAACGAGGCTACACACTAGTGAGGCTATACTGTACAACCAGGCTACACACTAGTGAGGCTATACTGTACAACCAGGCTACACACTAGTGAGGCTATACTGTACAACCAGGCTACACACTAGTGAGGCTATACTGTACAACCAGGCTACACACTAGTGAGGCTACACTGTACAATCAAATCACATTTTATTTGTCACGTGCCGAATACAACAGGTGTAGTAGACCTTACAGTGAAATGCTTTACAGGAAACAACAAGGCAACACTGTAAAATGAGGCCTTAGTTACTGTAAGTAGACTGTGCACACTAGGGTAAATCATCTCCTCTTCCTCTGGTGTCTTTTTGAGCATTACATTGGGTGAATGATGCGTGTTGCCATAGAGATCCGGCATTTGACTAAATTCCCCCTGATTGGCCCTAAGGCTGGAGCTATGGTAATTACCTGGAATGTGTGAGTCACACCAGAGAGGAAGAAGCGAGGGGGTAACTTTTTTGAAGGCATTGTATTTTCAGTGTTCGATCGGCCCACTTGTATCTGGTCAATATATTGGATCATCTGTGGTCACACACAGTAATTGAAATGTGTTAGTCACATGCGATATCTCAATTGGCCCAAGTGGGCGGGGGGGGGGGGGGGGGGGGGGGGGGGGGGCTGCTGCATCATTTGTGGAGGACGACATGTTTACTGTTGCCTTGTTTGATCATGGTTAGTGATAAACCCAGCTGTCATATGAGACAGGATTTCCTTACCAAACTCTCTCACAAGACTGATTGGAGAGGGTGTGAGGACAGCTCTGTCCTTTTGTCTTATTTAGAGTTGTTATTGTCACGGTGGAGGGCTTAAACATAATTATTTCCCCCCACGATGAAATGGGAGGGGGGGGGGGGGGGGGGGACTACTATGGTCTGGATCTACCTCAGTTCGTATGTCAGTCACATGCAATATCTCACACCACTGACCTGACGATTGACCCGTCCTGCTCACCACTGACCCGTCCTGCTCACCACTGACCCGTCTTGCTCACCACTGGCCTGACGATTGACCCGTCTTGCTCACCACTGATCCGTCTTGCTCACCACATGCCCGAAGATTGACCCGTCCTGCTCACCACTGACCCGTCTTGCTCACCACTGGCCTGACGATTGACCCGTCCTGCTCACCACTGACCCGTCTTGCTCACCACTGGCCTGACGATTGACCCGTCCTGCTCACCACTGACCCGTCTTGCTCACCACTGGCCTGACGATTGACCCGTCCTGCTCACCACTGACCCGTCTTGCTCACCACTGGCCTGACGATTGACCCGTCCTGCTCACCACTGACCCGTCCTGCTCACCACTGACCCGTCCTGCTCACCACTGACCCGTCCTGCTCACCACTGACCCGTCCTGCTCACCACTGACCCGTCTTGCTCACCACTGACCCGTCCTGCTCACCACTGACCCGTCCTGCTCACCACTGACCCGTCCTGCTCACCACTGACCTGACGATTGACCCGTCCTGCTCACCACTGACCCGTCCTGCTCACCACTGACCCGTCTTGCTCACCACTGACCCGTCCTGCTCACCACTGACCCGTCCTGCTCACCACTGACCCGTCCTGCTCACCACTGACCTGACGATTGACCCGTCCTGCTCACCACTGACCTGTCCTGCTCACCACTGACCCGTCTTGCTCACCACTGACCCATCCTGCTCACCACTGACCCGTCCTGCTCACCACTGACCTGACGATTGACCCGTCCTGCTCACCACTGACCCGTCCTGCTCACCACTGACCTGACGATTGACCCGTCTTGCTCACCACTGACCTGACGATTGACCCGTCCTGCTCACCACTGACCCGTCCTGCTCACCACTGACCCGTCCTGCTCACCACTGACCTGACGATTGACCCGTCCTGCTCACCACTGACCTGACGATTGACCCGTCCTGCTCACCACTGACCTGACGATTGACCCGTCCTGCTCACCACTGACCTGACGATTGACCCGTCCTGCTCACCACTGACCTGACGATTGACCCGTCCTGCTCACCACTGACCTGACGATTGACCCGTCCTGCTCACCACTGACCTGACGATTGACCCGTCCTGCTCACCACTGACCTGACGATTGACCCGTCCTGCTCACCACTGACCTGACGATTGACCCGTCCTGCTCACCACTGACCTGACGATTGACCCGTCCTGCTCACCACTGACCTGACGATTGACCCGTCCTGCTCACCACTGACCTGACGATTGACCCGTCCTGCTCACCACTGACCTGACGATTGACCCGTCCTGCTCACCACTGACCTGACGATTGACCCGTCCTGCTCACCACTGACCTGACGATTGACCCGTCCTGCTCACCACTGACCCGTCCTGCTCACCACTGACCTGACGATTGACCCGTCCTGCTATGGAGATCCGGGAGGGAATCTGTTTTTTTATTTTTTATTTAACAATAATGCATTTTAAAACCGTGATGATCTCTAGTGGTAGTAAGAGTTGTGGTGCATTTAGAAGTTCCCCTCTCTTGGATTGAATGGGTTCATTTAGTAGTTACCCTCTCTTGGATTGACACAGTTGGGCATCTTTGTACAGACATTTTCCGTTCCCCCTCCATTTGTCTGCCTGCCATTGCCTACACTCTGTACTGTACCCCCCCATCCAAAAATAACCTCTGTTGTCCTACAGTATAAGTGTGTGTTTCAAACCAGGGGATTGCTAGGCTGAGGTGTTTAGCTCCAGGCCCCTTTGCTCAGGTTACAGTGCAGAGTGCAATCTGGTCGCCCCCCCCCACCACCACCACCACCACCACTACCCCGTTAGCTGTATGTAGAGGCCGAAGGTTTGATGTTGAAGCACAACACAGTGGTCAAACTCCTGTTACACACAGATCAACCAACGGCGTCTTGCAGACAGATGCAGACCTTACCCTGGAGCGATTGGGACGACTATAGGCCAGTGGAACCAAGATCTGACCGTATGGTTTTGTGTTGCCGGGGGCAGATTTGACCGTGCCACTCTAAGGACATGTTGTGTGCTAGTAGTCATTTGGAACTGAGAGGATATACTGCCATCGTTTTACACTTGTTTATGTTTATTATCCTACAATTAAAGTCTTATCTTTCCTACCACAGATAGAATTTGACTTGCCTTGTTAAATAAAAGTTTTTTTTAAAAACAAACAGAAAACAAATGATCTGTTTTTATTAAATCCTATTGTTTGTCTTCAAACTCTTAACAACAAGTTCAGCAGCACTTTGAACAGTGACACCCTCTGACTGCATGGTGTCCAGTGTCCCAGAGGCTTAGGAAAGTGTGGCAGGCTGGAGGGGGAGGGCTATCTCATGACAGTGGTGGCCGGTTGGTTAAGTTCACAGGGGTGTCGGTGGCTCTTTCAGAGAGAAGGCAACTCTGCCCCAGACCACAGGTGTTAAAAGGATTGAGTCAGCTTACTGTCACAGGAAACAAGGACGAGGACCGATGCAACAGAACTAGAATGAGTAGAATGGACGTCCCCATTCAAGTTAATGACGCTATAATGGGTGGATTGGCAGCTGTTTTAAGAGTCTATTTCTATGGTCACTGCTCCGTCCGCTTGGATCTCTCTTGGGCCTTGGATCTCTCTTGGGCCTGGATCGCTCTTGGGTCTTGGATCTCTCTTGGGCCTTGGATCTCTCTTGGGCCTTGGATCTCTCTTGGGCCTGGATCTCTCTTGGGCCTGGATCTCTCTTGGGCCTTGGGATCTCTCTTGGGCCTTGGATCTCTCTTGGGCCTTGGATCTCTCTTGGGCCTTGGATCTCTCTTGGGCCTTGGATCTCTCTTGGGCCTGGATCTCTCTTGGGCCTTGGATCTCTCTTGGGCCTTGGATCTCTCTTGGGCCTTGGATCTCTCTTGGGCCTTGGATCTCTCTTGGGCCTTGGATCTCTCTTGGGCCTTGGATCTCTCTTGGGCCTGGATCTCTCTTGGGCCTGGATCTCTCTTGGGCCTGGATCTCTCTTGGGCCTTGGGATCTCTCTTGGGCCTTGGATCTCTCTTGGGCCTTGGATCTCTCTTGGGCCTTGGATCTCTCTTGGGCCTTGGATCTCTCTTGGGCCTTGGATCTCTCTTGGGCCTTGGATCTCTCTTGGGCCTTGGATCTCTCTTGGGCCTTGGATCTCTCTTGGGCCTTGGATCTCTAGAACATTTCTATTTCAAAGGACCAGGCATGCTCAGTAGGCACTAAATAGGAAAATGTCTAGTTTGTGTGAGACTTCCTCACCCGTTTACGAAAATGCATTCTCCCTGTTTTAATTTTGATCAAACCCAAATATTTAACCAACATCTTTTCAAAGTACCCTGCTCTTCCTCTCCAAACTCCATAGAAATACAATTTAATGTGAGTTGTATAATTAGCCATGACTTTTATAGAAACCCATTGCTTTTGTTTTTGTGTTTGTTACTTACTGAATTTTTTGTAAGGTCAACAGGGTTGTTCATTAATGCCCACCGTAGAAAAACGTTGTGCAACGGAAAACGAAAGCAGGCTTTTCTTATTGGACAAGTTTAGTGGTTTTCTTCCGTTTCATGCCTAGTGAACATGACCCCAAAATGTGTTGCTCAATGGTGCTGAGTCGCTCTTCACCTGGACGCTCAGTGAATCGGGATCAGACTGTTTTGCCCGTCTTACTGACTGAACGTGTCTGTACGCCACAAGCCTGGTTGTGTGCTGTGTATTCTGTGTGAAACCAAGTGCTACCAACACCAAATGTTATTGTCCATTCAAATGTCTATTTTTCTCCCTCCCTTTCTCCCTCTGTGTTCCCCTACCTCTGCTCTCTCTCCCTCTCTGTGTTCTTCTACCTCTGCTCTCTCTCCCTCTCTGTGTTCTCCTACCTCTGCTCTCTCTCCCTCTCTGTGTTCTCCTACCTCTGCTCTCTCTCCCTCTCTGTGTTCTCCTACCTCTGCTCTCTCTCCCTCTCTGTGTTCTCCTACCTCTGCTCTCTCTCCCTCTCTGTGTTCTCCTACCTCTGCTCTCTCTCCCTCTCTGTGTTCTCCTACCTCTGCTCTCTCTCCCTCTCTGTGTTCTCCTACCTCTGCTCTCTCACCCTATCTGTGTTCTCCTACCTCTGCTCTCTCTCCCTCTCTGTGTTCTTCTACCTCTGCTCTCTCTCCCTCTGTGTTCTCCTACCTCTGCTCTCTCTCCCTCTGTGTTCTTCTACCTCTACTCTCTCTCCTTCTGTGTTCTCCTACCTCTGCTCTCTCCCTCTCTGTGTTCTACTACCTCTGCTCTCCCCCTCTCTGTGTTCTACTACCTCTGCTCTCTTTTTCAGGACTTCTCGAATGACGACACCAAGCTGGAGTACAATGTGGACGCAGACAATGGCATTGCGATGGAGGGCTACCTGTTTAAGAGGGCCAGCAACGCCTTCAAAACATGGAACAGGTTAGCTAGAGGACATGATGCAAATCTCTCTCCTTCTCCCCCTGTTCCCACTTCTCTCTCCTTCTCCCCCGCCTCCCCTTCTCTCTCCTTCTCCCCCGCCTCCCCCTTCTCTCTCTCTCTCCCCCTCTTCCCCCTTCTCTCTCTCTATCTCCAGCTGTGCCCTGTAATGACTTCACCGTTGTGCTAAACACCATGTTCAGTAGGTAGAACATTCCTGGTAGCAGTAATCTTTCTGTGTCCTCTAACCTTACGGTGGTTTTTGTTACTAGCTGGGTGGGGAGGTGATAAGTCACTGTTTAGTATTCATTCATCCAGGGCAGTCAGTCAGGAGGGAAGAATGGTGGGAGGGAGGTAGTGACGTGGTCATCTGACACCCGGGAGAGCGCAGCCTGAATGGCGTAGCGCTCCGTGAGCTGCATGGAGCTAGCAAGGAGATCTCCAAGCCTTTTATTGTCCTGTAGCCTCCAAACACATTCCCTGTGCTGCGAGATGGTCTCCATGCTGTTTGAAAAATGCAATATTATAGTGCCGGGAAGCTTTTTTCCAGACCTTCTGTCAAACCGTGACAAACGGTATAGTTTCCTACCAGCTCTTCCAGAATAGGATTTAATCACCATAATATCAGATAATTATTTTGTCAATTTATTTGTCCTTCATTAAATCTCTATCAATTTTAATTGACTATTAAATACTTCATATTGTCTCACCTGTTGACCGTGATGTGAATGCTCCTCTCCTTTCAGGCGCTGGTTCTCCATTCAAAACAATCAGCTAGTTTACCAGAAGAAGTTCAAGGTAAATCGGATTATTCCATTCGTATCCCAAATTGGTTCCCTGTATAGTGCACTACTTTTGACCAGAGCCCTATGGGTAGTGCCCTGTATAGGGACAAAGGGTCCCATTTGGGATGCGGCCAACATCGAATATACACTTCCAGCCCAAATTCCCCCTGCATTTGTAATACAACGAGGCAGCGTTGAATGTGGAGCACAGTTAACACAAAACAGATGAGTTTGTGGAATAGGGAGGAAAAACAATTAACTTTGCTGCAGGTAACCAGGTTACAATATGGAATTAAATTAACACCTGTGTTGTGTATACCTCTGAAGAAATTACATTTGCGTGCGTGTCTGTGTGTGGTCTCTTGAGGCTGCGCCGTACAATTGTGTGTGTGTGTGTACATTGCATTGTGTGTGTGTATATGAGTGTGTACATTGCATTGTGTGTGTGTGTGTGTGTGTGTACATTGCAGTGTGTGTGTGTGTGTATATGAGTGTGTACATTGCATTGTGTGTGTGTGTGTGTATATATGAGTGTGTACATTGCATTGTGTGTGTGTTACAGAGGCTGTGTGTACATTGCATTGTGTGTGTGTGTGTGTGTGTGTGTATATATATGAGTGTGTACATTGCATTGTGTGTGTGTGTGTGTATATATATGAGTGTGTACATTGCATTGTGTGTGTGTTACAGAGGCTGTGTGTACATTGCATTGTGTGTGTGTGTGTGTGTGTGTGTATATATATGAGTGTGTACATTGCATTGTGTGTGTGTGTGTGTATATATATGAGTGTGTACATTGCATTGTGTGTGTGTTACGGAGGCTGTGTGTACATTGCATTGTGTGTGTGTGTGTGTGTGTGTGTGTATATATATGAGTGTGTACATTGCATTGTGTGTGTGTTACGGAGGCTGTGTGTACATTGCATTGTGTGTGTGTGTGTGTGTGTGTGTGTGTATATATGAGTGTGTACATTGCATTGTGTGTGTGTTACGGAGGCTGTGTGTACATTGCATTGTGTGTGTGTTACGGAGGCTGTGTTCTCCTTTCCCAGGATAATCCCACGGTGGTGGTGGAGGACTTGCGGCTATGTACAGTCAAACACTGTGAGGATATCGAACGTCGTTTCTGCTTTGAAGTGGTGTCCCCCACCAAGTAAATACACACACACACATCCACACACACACACACACACACACACACACACACACACACACACACACACATACTTTTGTATATATGTTCATTATAGTGTATGTGGACACGCCTTCAAATTAGTGGATTCGGCTATTTCAGCCACACCCCTTGCTGACAGGTTTATACAATTGAGCTCACCGCCATGCAATCTCCATAGACAAACAATGGCCCATACTGTAGAGCTTAGTGACTTTCAACGTGGCACCGTCATAGGATGCCACCTTTCCAACAAGTCAGTTTGTCAAATTTCTGCACTACTAGAGCTTTCCCGGTCACCTGTAAGTGCTGTTATTGTTAAGTGGAAATGTCTAGGAGCAACAACGGCTCAGCCGCGAAGTGGTAGGCCACACGAGCTCACAGAATGGGATCGCTGAAGAACGTAGCGCATAAAAATTCTGTCCTCGGTTGCAACATTCACTGCCTAGTTCCAAACTGCATCTGGAAGCAACGTCAGCACAAGAACTGCTAGAACTGTTTGTCGGGAGGGGTTTCCGTGGCAGAGCAGCCACACACAAGACTATGATCACCGTGTGCAATGCCAAGCGTCGGCTGAAGTGGTGTAAAGCTCGCCGCCATTGGACTGTGGAGCACTAAGAACGTGTTTTCTGGAGTGTTGAATCACGCTTCACCATCTGGCAGTCCAACGGACAAATCTGGGTTTGGTGGATGCCACGAGAACGTAACCTGCCCGAATGCATAGTGCAAACTGTAAAGTTTGGTAGAGGAGGAATAATGGTCTGGGGCTGTTTTTCATGGTTGGGGCTAGGCCCCTTAGTTCCAGTGAAGGGAAATCTTAATGCTACAATGATATTCTAGACTATTCTGTGCTTGCACCAGTTTGGGAAAGGCCCTTTTATGTTACAACATGACAATGCCACCATTACAAAGCGAGGTCCATACAGAAATGGTTTGTCGAGGTCGGTGTGGAAGAACTTCACTGGCCTGCACAGAACCCTGACCTCAACCCCATCGAACACCTTTGTGATGAATTGGAATGCCGACTGCGAGCCAGGCCTAATCACCCAACATCAGTGCCCGACCTCACTAATGCTCTTGTGGCTGAACGCTGCACGGACTTGCTTCCAATGTTCCAACGTCTAGTGGAAAGCCTTCCCAGAAGATTGGAGGCTGTTATGGCAGCAAGGGGGGAACCAACTCCATATTAATGCCCCTGAATTTGGAATGAGATGTTTGACGAGCAGGTATCCACATACTTTTGGTCATGTAGTGTATATACACTTACAGATACAAGTGCACACAGAGTACCTAGACACCCCAATATTGTCACACCACACACAGTCTGGTGCTGCTCAGTAACAAATTGAAATCTAGTGTGTAGAGGTCTATCAGGCCAGGAAGGGGGAGGCTGACGTCCTGGTGTCCCTCCCCCTTCAGGAGTTGTATTATGCAGGCTGACTCTGAGAAGCTGAGGCAGGCTTGGATCAAAGCTGTCCAGAACAGCATCGCCACTGCCTTCCGGGAGCAGGGAGAGGACGCTGAGGTGAGTCACCACGCGCTGCCAGAACTAATGACCTCATGACATTTCTCCATGTTATTTATTTGCCATTTGTTTTCGTTTAGTACATGTCAGGATGTACGTCTGAACAAAAGTAAAGGATTTCCCTCGTGTGTGTGTGTGTGTGTGTGTGTGTGTGTGTGTGTGTGTGTGTGTGTGTGTGTGTGTGTGTGTGTGTGTGTGTGTGTGTGTGTGTGTGTGTGTGTGTGTGTGTGTGTGTGTGTGTGTGTGTGTGTGTGTGTGTGTGTGTGTGTGTGTGTGTGTGTGTGTGTGTGTGTGTGTGTGTGTGTGTGTGTGTGTGTGTGTCTGACAATAGACAATGAAGTAGCGGTCTTCTAGTGTTATATGTTGTGTATAACGGCGTGTTCATGACCCTCCAGAAGCTGGACCGGAAGTCTTCCACGTCCACTGGCAGCCTGGACTCAGGCGGCGAGCCCAAAGAGAGGTCACTGAAAGGGGAGAGCGCCCTCCAGAGGGTCATGGTCATTGGGGGCAACGCCTGCTGCTGTGACTGTGGTCAACCTGACCCACGCTGGGCCAGCATCAACCTGGGCATCACCCTCTGTATCCAGTGCTCTGGGATACACAGGTAAACTACCAGTACTTCTGTATGTAGTAATACACTGAACAAAAATATAAACGCAACATGTAAAGTGTTGGTCCCGTGTTTCATGAGCTGCAATAAAAAAAAAATCCCAGAAATGTTCCGTACGCACAAGAAGCTTATTTCTCTAAAACGTTGTGCACAAATATGTTTACATCCCTGTTAGTGAGCCAATAAAAGGCTTTCACCTGTGGGATTGTCTGGGGGGGGGGGGGGGGGGGGGGGGGGGGGGGGGGGGGGGGGGGGGCTGGCTGAGGAGTATTTCTGTCTGTCATAAAGCCCTTTTGTGGGGGGGGGTGAACTTAACCTGATTGGTTGCGCCCCTGCCCAGTCATGTGAAATCCATCGATAAGGGCCTAATGAATTTATTTAAATGGACTGATTTCCTTTTTATTTGAACTGTAGCTCAGTAAAATCTTTGAAATTGTTGCATATTGCAATATTTTAATTGCATATATTTTTGTTCACTGTATATATGTGTCACCCAATGCTCCCAGGATACACAGTACATTCCTATCACTGCAGATACTACACATCACGGTACTACGAACTTCATATGTATTCGTAGGCGTCATGCACATAGGAGGCACCGGAGGAAGTGTTTTGATTTTTATTGATTTTTTTTATTTGATTTATTATACTAGCCAGTTAGCAATGTTATGAAGATAGTTTTAGCTAGCCCAGACAGGTTCCCAACCTCATAACTAGGCTGTCAATCAAGTTAGAGTCGCTAGCTTGTCTAACTATCTTAGCAGACATGTCTGCTGGCATGATTGGTAAAAAAAAAAGCAAGCAATAACTAAATGTACCGAATAAGACTTGTATTCCTTTCAATCGTTTACCCAGATGTTAGTAGAGAAGCCTACTCAGTTCCTCTTCAATAAGAACCAGCAGTTCTGAGGATACAGACCGCTCGAAGTGTGCTTAGATATATATGTATTTTTTTTACATTTAATTAAGCATAATGGTGGTTACTCTAGATTTCAGGAAAAAGCTGTTTCAACTTTCAAATTCTCCAACGTACGGACGGACGGTGGACCGCATTTTAGACTGTAGAATGGTGCTGTACGACCCCATACCGAACTGTAGACTGGTGCTGTACGACCACATACCGAACTGTAGACTGGTGCTGTACAACAGTAGAAAGGTTCACATTTTTTTTTTACTAGATGGGGAATAAAACAATCAAAAGCTCAGTAAATCTGTCCCCATGTGCATTTTAGACTGTAGACTTACTCTTACTAGCTGCATACTCCCACCTTGTGGCCACAGTACAAACTACACCCTCAATTGAACAGCGTGTTCCTGTGATGAAGCTGTGTGGACTCAGTTATTTTTAGACAGTCTCTTTGATGCATGAGTTAATAACAGACTCTCACCATCTGCAGGAGTCTGGGGGTCCATTTCTCCAAAGTGCGCTCGCTCACCCTGGACTCATGGGAACCGGAACTACTCAAGGTGAGAAAAGAAAGGGGGGAGGGTGAGAGATGGAGGGGCACAAAGAGAGAGGCAGGAGATTTTCACAATCACATACTCCCTCTCTTGGATTCGCTAGTGACAGATCAATGCTAAAATGTAATGGTTACATATTACTGTCTTTTACATGTCATGAATTTGCATGAATGACATGCTGTCCTCGGAATGTGCTGGTTAATTTTGTCATAGTAACATAATTGTGTGTGTGTGTGTGTGTGTGTGTGTGTGTGTGGTGTGTTGAACACAGCTGATGTGTGAGCTGGGTAACGGGGTCATCAACCAGATCTACGAGGCTGGGAGAGAGGAGCTGGGAGCCATGAAGCCAAAGCCGACAGACCCCAGGTACTACCGCCGTGTTGTTCTATAGCTACCATTCATTGCAAGATGGCGCCGACAGAGATGCTCGCCTCGCTTCGAGTCCTTAGGATTATTTCTGTATTATTTCTTACATTGCTAGCCCAGAAAATCTTATGTATTATTACATACAGCCGGAAAGAAGTATTGGATATAAGTGCGACGTCAATTTACCAACAACCACCAGGAATACGACTTTCCCGAAGCGGATCCTTTGTTCGGACCACCACCCAGGACAGTGGATCTAATCCCAGAAGCTGACCCAAAACAACGTCGCCGCAGAAGAGGCAGACGGAGCGGCCTCCTGGTCAGGCTCCGCAGGCGGGCACATCGCCCACCGCTTCCGAGTATACTGCTCGCCAATGTCCAGTCTCTTGACAACAAGTTAGACTAAATTAGAGCAAGGGTTGTCTTCCAGAGAGACATCAGAGCTTGTAACTCTCTCGGGATACGTTGTCGGTTCAGCCACCGGACTTTTTCATGTGTCATGCCGACCGAGATACACCCCCGCCCTTCTTCCCAGAGAGGTGTTTATGCTTCATGATTAATGACTCATGGTGTAAACATACAGGAACTCAAGTCCTTCTGCTCACCCGACCTAGAATTCCTTACAATCAAATGCCGGCCATATTATCTCCCAAGAGAATTCTAGTCAGTTATCTTCACAGCTGTGTATATACCCCCTCAAGTAGACACCACGATGGCCCTCAAGGAACTTCACTGGAAACCATATATCCTGAGGCTGCATTTATTGTAGCCGGGGATTTTAACAATGAAAATTTGAGAACAAAGTTACCTAAATTCTATCAGCATATTGATTGCAGCACTAGCGTGGGCAATACACTCGATCACTGCTACTCTAACTTCCTCGATGCATACAAGGCCCCATTTCAAGATTGTTTTGATCACGCTGACTGGGAAATGTGCCGGGCAGCCTCAGAGAAAGTCTATCTATACGCTGACTCTGTGAGTGAGTTTATAAGGAAAGGCATTGGAGATGTTGCACCCACTTGTGACTATTAAAACCTACCATAACCAGAAACCGTGGATGGGTGGCGGCATTCGCGCAAAACTGAAAGAACGAACCACCACATTTAATCATGGAAAGAGGACTGGGAATACGGCCGAATATAAACAATGTAGTTATTCCCTCCGCAAGGCAATAAAACAAACAAAATGTCGGTATAGGGACAAAGTGGAGTCGGAGTTCAACGGCTCAGACACGAGACGTATGTGGCAGGGTCTACAGGAAATCACGGACTACAAAAAGAAAACATGCCACATAACCGACACCGTCTCGCTCCCAGACAAACTAAAGGATAATACAGTACCACAGTTGCGGCCCATTAAAAAAAGACTGCGCCCCCTTCTTCTCCATGGTTGACCTGAGTAAGACGTGTAAACCCTAGCAAGGTTGCAGCCCCATCCTCAGCATGCGCAGACCAGCTTTCTGGTGTGTTTATGGACATATTCAATCGCTCCTTATCCCAGTCTGCTGTCCCCACATGCTTCAAAATGGCCAACATTGTTCCTTTACCCAAGAAGGCAAAGATAACTGAACTAAATGACTACCGCCCCATAGCACTCACTTCTGTCATCATGATGTGCTTTGAGAGACTAGTCAAGGATCATATCACCTCCACTTTACCTGCCACCCTAGACCCACTCCAATTTTCATACCGACCTAACAGGTCCACAGACGATGCAATCACACTGCCCTATCCCATCTGGACAAGAGGAATACCTATGTAAGAATGCTGTTCATTGACTACAGCTCAGCATTCAACACCATATTACCCTCCAAGCTCATCATTAAGCTGTAGGCCCTAGGTCTCAACCCCGCCCTGTGCAATTGGGTCCTGGACTTTCTGACTTGCTGCCCCCAGGTGGTGAAGGTAGGAAACAACAGCTCTACTTCGCCTACCCTCAACACTGGGGCCCCACAAGGGTGTGTGCTCAGCCCCCTCCTGTACTCCCTGTTCACCCATGACTGCGTGGCCATGCACGCCTCCAACTCAATCATCAAGTTTGCAAACGACACAACAGTAGTAGGCCTGATTACCAACAATGATGAGACAGCCTAAAGGGAGGAGGTGAGGGCTCTCTGAGTGAGGTGTCAGGAAAACAACCTCTCGCTCAACGTCAACAAAACAAAGGAGATGATTGTGGACTTCAGGGAACAGCAGAGGGAGCACCCCCCCTATCCACATTGAAGGGACAGCAGTGGAGTCCTTGGCGTACACTTCACAGACAAACTGAAATGGTCCACACAGACAGTTTGGTGAAGGTGCAACAGCGCCTCTTCAACCTCAGGAGGCTCACCTAAAACCCTGACAAACTTTTACAGATGCACAATCGAGAGTATCCTGTCAGGCTGTATCACTGCCTGGTACGGCAACTGCATCGCCCTCAACCACAAGGCTCTCCAGAGGGTAGTGCGGTCTGCACAAAGCATCACTGGGGTCAAACTACCTGCCCTCCAGGACACCTACAGCACCCGATGCCACAGGAAGACCAATAAGATCAAGGACAACAACCACCTGAGCCACTGCCTGTTCACCTCGCTACCATCCAGAAGGCGAGGTCAGTACAGGTGCATCAATGCTGGGACCGAGAGACTGAAAAACAACTTCTATCTCAAGGCCATCAGACTACTAAACAGCCATCACTAACTCAGAGAGGCTGCTGCCTACATACTGACTCAAATCACTGGCCACTTTAATAAATGGATCACCAGTCACTTTAAATAATTCCACTATAATAATGTTAACATTTTTTCCATTACTCATATGTATATACTGTACCTCATACCAGCTATTGCTTGCCTATGCCGCTCGGCCATCGCTCATCTGTACCTACTCTCATTCACCCCTTTTTAGATTTGTGTGTATTAGGTAGTTGTTGGGGAACTGTTAGATTACTTGTTATATACTACTGCGCTGTCGGAACTAGAAGCACAAGCATTTCACTACACTCACATTTAACATCTGCTAACCATGTGTATGTGACCAATAAAATGTGATTTGATTTTAGCCACCACCATGTTTTATAGCTTTTAATTTTGTTTTCTATGAAGCAAATAAAGGGTAGTCCCATACAAGTCGGAGGTGTCGTACTACAGCATTGCACAAAGATTGCCATCTTTGCGTGGGTTGCCAGATTGGTTTAATTTGTTGATTTAGATAAAAATGTTGCTTGCTATCTTTGCCTGATTTGTTCAGGTTGTTGAATTCAGTCTTCCTCTCTCTCGGTGTCTTTCCCCAGGCAGGAGATCGAAGCCTACATCAGGGCCAAGTACGTGGACCGGCGTTTCGTGCAGCGCCCGTCCAATGAAGAGTTACGCGCCAAGGTGGTGTCCCTGGCCAAACGGGAGAAGAAGCTGAGCGGCAGCACGGAGCACCTGCCCCCCCGGCCGCCCCCGCCCACGCCCAAACTCCGGCCCTCCTCCAACGCCTCAGGTCAGTCAGGTAGGTGTCAACCCGTCCCAGGTCCGGTCTCTTAAAGGTGCACTCTGGAGCTCTTCCTCCTCGGTGGTGGTAGTATTGCGAATTCATGTATTCTGTGTACGCTAACTGTACATAAACACATAAACATGGCTCTAACCATGCAAATTCACCAAAAATGCCCATCGATAGCGCCTGTTCCGTTTAGATTTTACACTTGGAAAGACTTCCTCCCACTCAGTCCTTTAAAACGATCAAGCCGTAGGGCCTGTTACTGTTGACCCAGGAATACAGTACAAGCTACAGAGTGTGCCTTTTTTAAAGGATCAGCAACAGAATTGCGCTAATAGAACGATGTCATGCTCAGGACACACAACGGAAGGCACCCTCCCATCTTCTCTCTCGCGTTCTCTCTTTTCGTTGTAGTCTAACTGCCTGTGCTTCTATCCTCCTCTCCTCTCAATCCCCCTCTTCTCCACCCTCCTCCTCTTCTCCACCCTCCTCCTCCTTCTCCACCCTCCTCCTCCTTCTCCACCCTCCTCCTCCTTCTCCACCCTCCTCCTCCTTCTCCACCCTCCTCCTCCTTCTCCACCCTCCTCCTCCTCCTCCTTCTCCACCCTCCTCCTCCTTCTCCACCCTCCTCCTCCTTCTCCCTCCTCCTCCTTCTCCCTCCTCCTCTTCTCCACCCTCCTCCTCCTTCTCCACCCTCCTCCTCCTTCTCCACCCTCCTCCTCCTTCTCCACCCTCCTCCTCCTTCTCCACCCTCCTCCTCTTCTCCACCCTCCTTCTCCACCCTCCTCCTCCTTCTCCACCCTCCTCCTCTTCTCCACCCTCCTTCTCCACCCTCCTTCTCCACCCTCCTCCTCCTTCTCCACCCTCCTCCTCTTCTCCACCCTCCCCCTCTTCTCCACCCTCCCCCTCTTCTCCACCACTCCCCCTCTTCTCCACCACTCCTCCTCTTCTCCACCACTCCTCCTCTTCTCCACCACTCCTCCTCCTTCTCCACCCTCCTCCTCCTTCTCCACCCTCCTCCTCCTTCTCCACCCTCCTCCTCCTTCTCCACCACTCCTCCTCTTCTCCACCCTCCTCCGGCTGCTCTGTGCTTCTGGACTAACCCCTTTCCCCTTTGCTGCTTGTTATTTCTATCTTCCTACCCCTCCACCTTGTGCCCTTTTCTCTCTGACCTCATCCACTGCCCTTGCCTAGCTGCTGCCAAAGGCTTGAAGGCGCGCCGCGACTCTCTCTTCTGTCCAGACGAGCTTGACTCGCTCTTCTCCTACTTTGACACCTCTGCCAAGCTCAGGAGCAGTAAGTATAGCTCTGTGTTTCACCCTCCTTCCCTCCTTCCTTACATCCTTCCCTCCAGCCATCCATCTGTACTCACTGCTCTGGCTGTAGACTAATTCCCATTCCACGTTCCCTCGTCTTATTCCCTTGATGAGCCGTGCCGTCACGTTGAGTGTGTCGTTGTGGTCAGTGTCTGAGTTTCTGAGTCTCATTTGTCTTATTGTGGCTGTGGGGGTCAGCTGGGAAATTCTCACTGGCTGTGGTGACCAAAATGCACTGCGTTCTCTAACCACTTGGTTAAAGTTGGTGAATGTGTGTGTGTGCTGGTGTGTAGTGATTGACTGCTTGATCCCTTGCAGTAAGAAGTGCAGACAGTGGCATCCAGAACAGTGCAGAAGGAAGTAGGGAGATGCTGGCCACCAACAGCCTGGCTGAAGCAGGTGATGCTCTCTCTCTCACACACACACACACACACACACACACACACACACACACACACACACACACACACACACACACACGCCCGATGAGTCTCACTCGTATCCAGCTTATATTCAAACAGCTGTTCAATAACCCCACACACGAGCGCACACTGAAATGGTCCCACACACGGACGCACACTGAAATGGTCCCACACACGGACGCTCACTGAAATGGTCCCACACACGGACGCACACTGAAATGGTCCCACACACGGACGCCCACTGAAATGGTCCCACACACGGACGCCCACTGAAATGACCCCACACACGAGCGCACACTGAAATGACCCCACACACGAGCGCACACTGAAATGGCCCCACACACGGACGCCCACTGAAATGGCCCCACACACGGACGCCCACTGAAATGGCCCCACACACGGACGCCCACTGAAATGACCCCACACACGGACACCCACTGAAATGACCCCACACACGGACGCCCACTGAAATGACCCCACACACGAGCGCACACTGAAATGACCCCACACACGAGCGCACACTGAAATGACCCCACACACGAGCGCACACTGAAATGGTCCCACACACGAGCGCACACTGAAATGACCCCACACCTCTTAACTCCCTCTCCACCCTTCCCTCCACTCAGAAGCTGCCGAGGCGCCCCCCATGGCCATGCCTGCCACCCTGCCCCCTCCATCGCCCTGTAAGGAGCTGGTGGTGTTCTCGGAGCCCAAGGAGTACTCCTCGGGGCTGCAGCTGTACTGGGCCTCGTGTGCCCGCAGCCTGCCCGACATGGCCGAGGCCCTGGCCCACGGAGCGGAGGTCAACTGGGTCAACACCGACGACGACAAGAGGACCCCGCTCATCATGGCTGTGCAGGGGGTGAGGATACTTGAGTGTTGTGGACAGGTGTGGGGGTGGATCTGACCCTGTGTGTGTGCACTCATGCACGATAAATGTACTGGTACTTTTCTATTCTTCCAGGGCTCGTTGGTGACCTGTGAGTTCCTGCTCCAGAACGCAGGAAACGTGAACCAGCAGGACGCCCTGGGTCGAGGACCCCTCCACCACGCCACCATCCTGGGACACACCGGGTCCGTTCCCACCCCTTACCACCTATCACATCATCCAATCTGTCTGTTAGCAGAACGTTAAAGACCCCATGACCACGACTGCTCTCATAGAGAAGATATTAGAGAATACATTTATTTATTTAACTAGGCAAGTCAGTTAAGAGGGACGTCAGGTGGCCTAGTGGTTAGAGCATTGGACTTGTAACCGAAAGGTTGCAAGATCGAATCCCCGAGCTGACAAGGTACAAATCTGTAGTTCTGCACCTGAACAAGGCAGTTAAAAAATAAGAATTTGTTCTTAACTGATTTGCCTAGTTAAATAAAGGTCAAATTAAAAAATTTCAATGATGGCCTACAGGGGAACTGCCATATTTGTACCTTGTCAGCTCAGGTATTCAACCCAGCAACCTTTACTGGTCCAACTCTCTAACCACTAGTCTACCTGCCGGTCTGTTATTTCTAGATCTCACTTGGCAGACTGTTCCTTTTGTTCATGTGTTCTGGTTTAGATTAAAGCCTCGGCTAAGCCTTATTGTATGTTATATTTGATTGTAATAGACGAGGGTTGAGGTTAATTTGGGGGGGTTGAGGTTAATTTGGGGGGGTTGAGGTTAATTTGGGGGGGTTGAGGTTAATTTGGGGGGGGTTGAGGTTAATTTGGGGGGGTTGAGGTTAATTTGGGGGGGGTTGAGGTTAATTTGGGGGGGTTGAGGTTAATTTGGGGGGGTTGAGGTTAATTTGGGGGGGTTGAGGTTAATTTGGGGGGGTTGAGGTTATTTAGTGGGGGTTGAGGTTAATTTGGGAGGGTTGAGGTTAATTTGGGGGGGTTGAGGTTAATTTGGGGGGGTTGAGGTTAATTTGGGGGGGTTGAGGTTAATTTTGGGGGGTTGAGGTTAATTTGGGGGGGTTGAGGTTAATTTTGGGGGGTTGAGGTTAATTTGGGGGGGTTGAGGTTAATTTGGGGGGTTGAGGTTAATTTGGGGGGTTGAGGTTAATTTGGGGGGGTTGAGGTTAATTTGGGGGGGTTGAGGTTAATTTGGGGGGGTTGAGGTTAATTTGGGGGGGTTGAGGTTAATTTGGGGGGGTTGAGGTTAATTTGGGGGGGTTGAGGTTAATTTGGGGGGGGTTGAGGTTAATTTGGGGGGGTTGAGGTTAATTTGGGGGGTTGAGGTTAATTTGGGGGGGTTGAGGTTAATTTGGGGGGTTGAGGTTAATTTGGGGGGGGTTGAGGTTAATTTGGGGGGGGTTGAGGTTAATTTGGGGGGGGTTGAGGTTAATTTGGGGGGGGTTGAGGTTAATTTGGGGGGGTTGAGGTTAATTTGGGGGGTTGAGGTTAATTTGGGGGGTTGAGGTTAATTTGGGGGGGTTGAGGTTAATTTGGGGGGGTTGAGGTTAATTTGGGGGGGTTGAGGTTAATTTGGGGGGGGTTGAGGTTAATTTGGGGGGGTTGAGGTTAATTTGGGGGGGTTGAGGTTAATTTGGGGGGGATGAGGTTAATTTGGGGGGGTTGAGGTTAATTTGGGGGGGTTGAGGTTAATTTGGGGGGGGTTGAGGTTAATTTGGGGGGGGTTGAGGTTAATTTGGGGGGGTTGAGGTTAATTTGGGGGGGGTTGAGGTTAATTTGGGGGGGTTGAGGTTAATTTGGGGGGTTGAGGTTAATTTGGGGGGTTGAGGTTAATTTGGGGGGGGTTGAGGTTAATTTGGGGGGGGTTGAGGTTAATTTGGGGGGGTTGAGGTTAATTTGGGGGGGTTGAGGTTAATTTGGGGGGTTGAGGTTAATTTGGGGGGGTTGAGGTTAATTTGGGGGGGGTTGAGGTTAATTTGGGGGGTTGAGGTTAATTTGGGGGGGTTGAGGTTAATTTGGGGGGGTTGAGGTTAATTTGGGGGGGTTGAGGTTAATTTGGGGGGGTTGAGGTTAATTTGGGGGGGTTGAGGTTAATTTGGGGGGGTTGAGGTTAATTTGGGGGGGTTGAGGTTAATTTGGGGGGTTGAGGTTAATTTGGGGGGGTTGAGGTTAATTTGGGGGGTTGAGGTTAATTTGGGGGGGTTGAGGTTAATTTGGGGGGGTTGAGGTTAATTTGGGGGGGTTGAGGTTAATTTGGGGGGGTTGAGGTTAATTTGGGGGGGTTGAGGTTAATTTGGGGGGGTTGAGGTTAATTTGGGGGGGTTGAGGTTAATTTGGGGGGGTTGAGGTTAATTTGGGGGGGTTGAGGTTAATTTGGGGGGGTTGAGGTTAATTTGGGGGGGTTGAGGTTAATTTGGGGGGGTTGAGGTTAATTTGGGGGGGTTGAGGTTAATTTGGGGGGTTGAGGTTAATTTGGGGGGGGTTGAGGTTAATTTGGGGGGGGTTGAGGTTAATTTGGGGGGTTGAGGTTAATTTGGGGGGGTTGAGGTTAATTTGGGGGGGTTGAGGTTAATTTGGGGGGGGTTGAGGTTAATTTGGGGGGTTGAGGTTAATTTGGGGGGGTTGAGGTTAATTTGGGGGGGTTGAGTTAATTTGGGGGGGTTGAGGTTAATTTGGGGGGGTTGAGGTTAATTTGGGGGGGTTGAGGTTAATTTGGGGGGGTTGAGGTTAATTTGGGGGGGTTGAGGTTAATTTGGGGGGGTTTGAGGTTAATTTGGGGGGTTGAGGTTAATTTGGGGGGGTTGAGGTTAATTTGGGGGGGTTGAGGTTAATTTGGGGGGGTTGAGGTTAATTTGGGGGGGTTGAGGTTAATTTGGGGGGGTTGAGGTTAATTTGGGGGGGTTGATGTTAATTTGGGGGGGTTGAGGTTAATTTGGGGGGTTGAGGTTAATTTGGGGGGTTGAGGTTAATTTGGGGGGGTTGAGGTTAATTTGGGGGGGTTGAGGTTAATTTGGGGGGGTTGAGGTTAATTTGGGGGGGTTGAGGTTAATTTGGGGGGGTTGAGGTTAATTTGGGGGGTTGAGGTTAATTTGGGGGGGTTGAGGTTAATTTGGGGGGGTTGAGGTTAATTTGGGGGGGTTGAGGTTAATTTGGGGGGGTTGAGGTTAATTTGGGGGTTGAGGTTATTTAGTGGGGGTTGAGGTTATTTAGTGGGGGTTGAGGTTAATTTGGGGGGGTTGAGGTTAATTTGGGGGGTTGAGGTTAATTTGGGGGGTTGAGGTTAATTTGGGGGGGTTGAGGTTAATTTGGGGGGGTTGAGGTTAATTTGGGGGGGGTTGAGGTTAATTTGGGGGGTTGAGGTTAATTTGGGGGGGTTGAGGTTAATTTGGGGGGGTTGAGTTAATTTGGGGGGGTTGAGGTTAATTTGGGGGGGTTGAGGTTAATTTGGGGGGGTTGAGGTTAATTTGGGGGGGTTGAGGTTAATTTGGGGGGGTTGAGGTTAATTTGGGGGGGGTTGAGGTTAATTTGGGGGGGGTTGAGGTTAATTTGGGGGGGTTGAGGTTAATTTGGGGGGGTTGAGGTTAATTTGGGGGGGGTTGAGGTTAATTTGGGGGGGTTGAGGTTAATTTGGGGGGGTTGAGGTTAATTTGGGGGGGTTGAGGTTAATTTGGGGGGGTTGAGGTTAATTTGGGGGGTTGAGGTTAATTTGGGGGGTTGAGGTTAATTTGGGGGGGTTGAGGTTAATTTGGGGGGGTTGAGGTTAATTTGGGGGGGTTGAGGTTAATTTGGGGGGGTTGAGGTTAATTTGGGGGGGTTGAGGTTAATTTGGGGGGGTTGAGGTTAATTTGGGGGGGTTGAGGTTAATTTGGGGGTTGAGGTTATTTAGTGGGGGTTGAGGTTATTTAGTGGGGGTTGAGGTTATTTAGTGGGGGTTGAGGTTATTTAGTGGGGGTTGAGGTTATTTAGTGGGGGTTGAGGTTATTTAGTGGGGGTTGAGGTTAATCAGTGGGTTGAGATTAATCAGTGGGTTGAGGTTAATCAGTGGGTTGCGGTTAATTGTAGTGACAAAGGGGAACTCGGTCTATGATCTTAGTTCATGTTGGGGTATTACAATAGATTTTTTTTCCCTTTTTTAAATGTTATTCTCCAATCCAGTCAAGTGTGTTTGTTCCTGAAAAGAGGAGCCAATCAGAACGCGGCAGACATTGAAGCGAAAACGCCCCTATCCATGGCAGTGGACGCTGCCAATGCAGACATCGTCACATTGTGAGTGCCAAGTCTTTTGGCCTTTAAAAATATATATATACACACACACACACACTGAACAAAAATATAAACGCAACATGTAAAGTGTTGTTTCCATGTTTCATGAGCTGAAATAAAAAGATCCCAGAAATGTTCCATACGCACATAAAACATATCACTTTTTGTGCACACATTTGTTCACATCCCTGTTAGTGAGCATTTAGCCTTTTTTAGTTTCGTTTATTAGTTCGACCATTTAAAAAAACAAGCACACATAAAACTTAAAAGCCATACATGCACATGAATAAAATCATGGAGGATAACACGCAATAAAGTCTGGGACTTATTTCCATTGTGGTCCTCTTGAGACAAGATGGCTGGACAAGATCCAACACAGTTAAACACCGTATGGCAGTGAAACAATAAAACAAAAACAGAGAAGAACATCTCTCTCATCAAAAACAGAGAAGAAGAACATCTATCTCATCAAAAACAGAGAAGAAGAACATCTATCTCATCATTCCAGTTACATCATAGAGGTTATTCATATGGGCACAGAATACATATTTGACAAGGTAACCCATCCACCTGACAGGTGTGACATATCAAGAAGCTGATTTAAACAGCATGATCATTACACAGGTGCACCTTGTGCTGGGGGCAATAAAAGGCCACTCTAAAATGTGCAGTTTTGTCTCCCAACACAATGCCACAGATGTCTCAAGTTTTGAGGGAGCGTACAATTGGCATGCTGACTGCAATGTCCACCAGAGCTGTTGCCAGATAATTTAATGTTCATTTTCAACCACAAGCCGCCTCCAACGTTGTTTTAGAGAATTTGTCAGTACGTCCAACCGGCCTCACAACCGCAGACCACGTGTATGGTGTCGTGTGGGCGAGCGGTTTGCTGATGTCAACGTTGTGAACAGAGTGCCCCATGGTGGAGGTGGGGTTATGGTATGGGGCAATCATGAGCTACGGATAACTAAAACAATTGCATTTTATCAATGGTAATTTGAATGCACAGAGATACTGTGACGAGATCCTGAGGCCCATTATTGGCCCATTATACCACTGTTGGAGTTAGGAACCGAAGCATTTCGCTACACTCGCCATAACATCTGCTAAATATGTGTATGCGACCAATAACATTTGATTTGATGATAATGCACGGCCCCATGTCACAAGGATCTGTTCACAATTCCCTGATGCTGAAAATGTCCCAGTTCTTCCATGGCCTGCACACTCACCAGACATGTCACCCATTGAGCCTGTTTGGGATGAACTGGAGCAACGTGTACGACAGTGTGTTCCAGTTCCCACTACTATCCAGTCACTTCGCCCACCCATTGTAGAGGAGTGGGTACAACATTCCATAGGCCACAATCAACAGCCTGATCAACTCTATGCGAAGGAGATGTGTCGTTCTGCATGAGGCAAATGTTGGCCACACCAGATACGGACTGGTTTTCTGATCCACACCGCTACATTTAAAAAATATATATCTGTGACCAACCGATGGATATCTGTATTCCCAGTCATGTGAAATCCATAGATTAGTGCCTAATAAATTATATAAACTAAAACTCAAAAGTATTTTAAATGGTTGCATGTTGGTTTATGTTTTTGTTCAGTATACATATATATTAGATAAAGTGCATTTTTTTATGGAAAAGCAATTAGCCTTCTTTGTCACTTAATCGCAAATTCAAAATGGAGTACTGAGGCAACATTTTATTTGACTTTACACTGTCCCAATTCATATTGATTGCTTCTATAAGTCTAAAGGTGGGTTGGATAAAGATGACACAATGAATGACTGTCCTCCCCTCGCTCTCCTTTCCCCAGACTGCGATTGGCCAAGATGAACGAGGAGATGCGGGAGGCGGAGGGGCCCTACATGCAGTCAGGTCAATATTCCACCAACAGCCCCACAGAGATGCAATACAGGAAGTGTATGCAGGAGTTCATTTGCCTGCAGCTGGCTGAGCCTTAGAGATCATAGAGCCCCAATACAAAGACGAGAAGAAGCAACGTACTTTTATTAAGCAGACATTGGGCCCTGTGATGTCCTGTGTTCAATACCAGCCAGGTGGTGAGCGAAGCTGCACCTTGTGATTTAGACAGAGGTGCTCGGCTTTTTATTTCCAACCGGAGTCGAAGCCATTAGCTCCAGAGCCATTGTTTTGACTACTGAACAGCGGTGACATAAACAGTCCTTATTTTCTTTTCTTTTTTTAAAGTCGTCTGTTGCGTCCCAACTTTTAAACCGCCACGTCTTTATTAGTTGTGATGTCAGAAGAGCACGGTGCGACAGAGGTTGTCATTACTTTTAAACCGCCACGTCTTTATTAGTTGTGATGTCAGAAGAGCACGGTGCGACAGAGGTTGTCATTACTTTTAAACCGCCACGTCTTTATTAGTTGTGATGTCGGAAGAGCACGGTGCGACAGAGGTTGTCATTACTTTTAAACCGCCACGTCTTTATTAGTTGTGATGTCGGAAGAGCACGGTGCGACAGAGGTTGTCATTACTTTCGAACAGCAACGTCGGTCTTTACAAGCAGGCAGTAATCCCGACTTTTGAATGGCGGTTTTGACCATCAGGCTGTTGAGTGGCTAGCAGTGTGTTGCCATGCACCAGGTGTGATTTATTAGTGATTTACCTGAGGGAATATTTATGCACATTCCTGGTATGCTTATGCAATATCTCAGTGTGTTACATGTATAGTTCCCACAGTGAGTCTTAACCTCCCCCTTTTTAAAATACGTTTTCTTCTTCAGTTGTTTGAACTGTTTGTTACAATGATGAAGTATCAATTTTGGCACATTTTATGTATGCATTTTACTTGTATTTTATATAACGATTGGAACCATATAATGTCATTGTAAATGATGTATTGTACATAAATATACATACATTTCTATATCATATACAGTATAAGCAGAATAGGAAGTAAAGTTGAGCGAGATTCTCAGAAGCGGTAATGTCAGAAAGACAACACATTATGAACAAGGGTGAGTACTGTAAGTCGATTGTGCTTGCATCCTTGTTTTTGTGTGTTTTTTTTGTGTGTATTTTCTACACCTGTTTTAAGACTATTATGATTTCATTGATTGTTGGTCTAGCTGGAACATAGAACACCCCCCCCCCCCCCACTGGTAAGGGTGTGAATTTAAGTTTAGATGAGATATCAAGGTGGTAGAGTGTACCAAAAAGGAAGGGCAATAGTCTAGAAAAGTATCCACATTTACCCATGTACAGGATTTTACTGCATAATAGTTACATAATTAACTTTAACTTATTGGATAACAAAGAGACGTTCACAAAAATGTTTACTATAGGACAGTGTGAAGCCCTCTCCAGTGTTGTTGATAAATAATGAATGAAATGTTCCCCTTTTTAAATGTCATCCTTTCGTCTTCCCCATCACGCAGTCTTTGCCACCTGGCAATGTACCTGGGCCTGATGGGTAATTTTTAAATGGGCACCAAAAGCACTTTTATCAGCCTCATAGTTACTGACATATCCAAACTGAAGTCTGTACAAGCCAATATGCTCCCTAGTGCTTACTGAGTATCAGTGTTCCATGATCCAGGCTCTGTGGCCGAAGAGGATGGATATCAGCTGAAAGAGAACACGCTGGCCCAATCCCAAATCCATCCCCAAGCCCTAAGCACATGTGAAGATCTGAGAGGATTTTATTGGTGTACGCAATATGTTAAACATAGGATTTAGGGGTGGGATTGGGCCAGAGACTCCATGTCTCTCGTCAGCCATCTTATTGTATGTTGAGCCAGTTGGACATTTCAGAGGCAAGACGCGTTTCATTATGTCCATGGTGGTCTCATGCACCATGGAGTCTTGCTCTGACACCAGCCAGTGGTGATGCACCGAGGAGATTTGAATATCAGTTTAAATATAGCGATTTTAATGATTGCCCAATAGTGCTGTTCCTGAAAAGTCTAGTCTAAGGCTAGTTTGTATTGGGTCTGACAGGGTGAGGAAACAACTAGTTTGTAGTGGGTCTGACACAGTGAGGAAACAACTCGTTTGTAGTGGGTCTGAAACAGTGAGGAAACAACTAGTTTGTAGTGGGTCTGACACAGTGAGGAAACAACTAGTTTGTAGTGGGTCTGACAGGGTGAGTAAACAACTAGTTTGTAGTGGGTCTGACACAGTGAGGAAACAACTAGTTTGTAGTGGGTCTGACACAGTGAGGAAATAACTGGTCCAATTACCTCGTGTGGCCACTGGAGGGAGGGCTCCATTTAGAAATCCCCCACTTCACTCTGAGTGAGTGGAATATAAATGTAGAGTTTGACAGGGAGGTGACTGGGAGGGCATGCTGTTCTTTGGACTTAATGTAGTTCTACTGGATATAGTTCCTCCACTTCAAAAGTGTTTGGTCATTGAGTATTCCAAACTTTTGGAACACCTTCCACCTTCCTAATATTGAGTTGCTCCCCTTTTCCCCTCAGAACAGCCTCAGTTCGTCAGGGCATAGACTCTGCAAGGTGTCGAAAGCATTCCACAGGGATGCTGGACCATGTTGACTCCAATGCACAGTTGTCAAGTTGGCTGGATGACCTTTGGTGGTGAACCATTCTTGATACACACGGGAAACTGTTGAGTGTGAACAACCCAGCAGCATTGCCTGGCACCTACTATCATACCACCCCCCCCCCCCCCCCCCCCCCCGTTCAAAGGCACATAAATATTTTGTCTTGCACATTCACCCTCTGAATGGCACACAATCCATGTCTCAAGGCTTAAAAATCCTTCTTTAACCCGTCTCTTCGCCTTCATCTACACTGATTTGAAATGGATTTAACAAGTCACGTCAATAAGGGATCATAGCTTTCACCTGGTCAGTGTCATGGAAAGAGCATGATTTTGTATACTCGGTGTAGATTCAGTCAATGACCCATAGATTCTTGGACCTGTAACGAGAAGAATAGTTGATTTTAATACGGCTGGCTGTTCATGTACCGTTTTCTGTCATGATTTAAATCCAATGTGAGCGATATTTGCCTGTTATTACCTTGAAGTCAACAACAGACAGTTGTAGTAGTTGGGGATACAGTAGTGTTTTCTACAAAGACAATGTTTTACATTTTGTTAGTGTACAAACCTGAAGTGTATGAATGTGTTGTAGGGAAGGGATCCAATGGAACGATGCTGTCTGCTCAGTTACTTGTTGCACTCTTATTCTCTCATTGCTTGTCTCAGTGTCTTTCTCTCTCTCTCTGTCTATCACTTTGTCCTGTACTCTTTCTCTCTCCCCGGAGTTTGTGCCTTTCTTCTGTTCTCTCGTTTCTTTGGGATGCTGAGTCCAACACAGCTGTATTTTTGTACATAAATCCTGCACTTTAAATACAATACAGTTGGTAACAAAACTAATCTTGTGGGCATCTTTTTTTCTTCCACATCACAATTCACTGCAAAGAGTGGGGCTCCTTGCCTTAGTACTGCTTTAGGCCTGCACACTCCTCAAACATTGGGCTGCTTCTTCTTTCATTGTCACATCTTCCTCTGCATAATGCTGTTTCTCTCTACTGCCTCACAGTGGCGCTTTAAGGTATGGCCACATTTCTATTTCTTTCACTCCTTCTTCAAACCTTTGGCAATAAAACAAACCTTCCTATCTTACCTGTATTATGTGTGTCTGTGACAAAAGTCTGAGCTCTTGAAAATCTTCCTTTTGCAAGCTTGCATTTTATTCTACAGTACCAACTAGTTTTATTCTACAATACCAACTAGTTTTATTCTACAATACCAACTAGTTTTATTCTACAATGCCAACTAGTTTTATTCTACAATGCCAACTAGTTTTATTCTACAATGCCAACTAGTTTTATTCTACAATGCCAACTAGTTTTATTCTACAGTGCCAACTAGTTTTATTCTACAGTACCAACTAGTTTTATTCTACAATGCCAACTAGTTTTATTCTACAATATCAACTAGTTTTATTCTACAATGCCAACTAGTTTTATTCTACAATGCCAACTAGTTTTATTCTACAATGCCAACTAGTTTTATTCTACAGTGCCAACTAGTTTTATTCTACAGTGCCAACTAGTTTTATTCTACAATGCCAACTAGTTTTATTCTACAGTGCCAACTAGTTTTATTCTACAATGCCAACTAGTTTTATTCTACAGTGCCAACTAGTTTTATTCTACAATGCCAACTAGTTTTATTCTACAGTGCCAACTAGTTTTATTCTACAATGCCAACTAGTTTTATTCTACAGTGCCAACTAGTTTTATTCTACAATGCCAACTAGTTTTATTCTACAGTGCCAACTAGTTTTATTCTACAATGCCAACTAGTTTTATTCTACAATATCAACTAGTTTTATTCTTTAAGTGTCTGATAGTATTACTCCTAGTATTACTGAGTCGTACTTACACTGTAATGGTTTACTTTGTCCTTGCAGGAGATGAAACCTACCAAGACATTTTCCAGGATTTTTCCCAGATGGCTTCAAACGATCCGGAGAAGCTGAACCGCTACCAGCAGTATGACTCGCAGCAGAGGCCATGAGGGAGGGAGGCGACCTGGAGGTCTGTGGAAGCCGACTGGGCTTTTCCCTGGTCAGTGCTGTACTCAGCACGAGTATTGGAGGGTCTGTTTCACCTGAACCTCAATGGTGAAGTGGTATATCACTTTTAATTGGTTTGAATGGGTCTAAAATTGTACATTTTAAAGTAAAAAATGTATACATTTCATTGAGGCTGGATGGCTCAGGATTGTGAACCTAAACAATGTTTTATGAGACTCTGGACTGGTGCCTAGTTGGTAAAACAGTTCACATTTGAACCTGAGTGGTACAGTATTATGCTTTATATATAATGTGACAGTTTGGTTCAAAACATAGCCATAAACAAAAGTCGAGTCGTAATTGTTGTTTGTGAATTCATATAAACCAAATAGACCACTCATCGTGTCTTTTGAGGTTTAGTAGGCTTTTTACATGTAGATCATTTTTTTTTAAATATATAAAAAATAAAAAAACATTTTATTTGTGCTATCAATTTGCTTATCTCGTCCCAATTCAATGTGGTGTTTTTGTTGATAAATAAGCAGCACCTTTTTGTGATTTTAGCTATAGTGTGTTTTCACAGCGTTTATCTGTTGTATGTTAAAAATGAAAGTTAATGTTAATGGCTGGCCACCCACTTCCTCGTCAACACTGTTTAGTACGGTGAAACTTTGGTGTGAAGTGCTCGTGTCGCTGAGGTGTAGGTTAGTCACTCTTCCGTTACTGTTGAAAACCCTTAATGTGGCTCATGCATAAATGTTGATTGTGGGTATTTTGCTGTTTTACATTTTTTTGATGAGGCAATACTTTTGTTTTGTGATTTTTAAGATCTGAAGGAGGGTAATCCGTTTATTTTTTTGGGTGTGTGAGGAAGACGAGCCTTATGTTTTAAAGTATAATTTCATATTCAATCTTGTTTTAGACCGGAAACAATGACTGTTAAAAAGAGAAAAGATGACATGTTAGGCTCTTTCTGTACATGCATGTTTGAATTTAGGTCCCCATATTGTAGTATCCACTTTTTCCTGACATCTCACTATTTTAAACAGTATTATAGCATCCTGTTCATTGGATGGCAAAAAAACGACTTGTATAAAATATACCTTGTTTATTAATGTAGTAGTGTATTAGAAACACTAACGAGCATGTACCACCTTCCTGGATACGTACTACTGTGGCATTGCATTTACAATATGAGGAGCTCTCTTAAGCCCTGGTTATACTTGGTGCTATCATTTGCCTTTTGTCCTGATCTGGTCCACATTTTTAGATGATTAAAGCAACTGATTGTGATCAGATCCTCCTTACCACTTCTGGAGGTCTTTGTAAACCGATCTGGATTGTCAAACCATTTAAATCCACCCTCATCATTGACATGGGCCACCATGGACCGAAGGCATCAATATTGGTCTATAACGTAAAATAAAAATGATTATATCACATGTAAATGAAATGTGTAACTAGGGATTTTCCTTTCTTGACTTTTATTGGACTCTAACTTGTAAACTCTGCCCACTGAGCTTTCATCCAACCAATTAATTTGTCCCAACTACTTCTGTAGGTGGTCAGGAAGATCTGATCAGTGTTTTTTTAATTGTTTTGTTAGCACCAGTTATAAACTGGGCTATTCTTAAATAGAACATGATACAGATCTTTTACAGCTTTTGAATATGCATAAGTTAAATCTAAAGTAGTGGTACTTGAATCATTAAATATGCGCTTGTAAATGCTGATAATATAAAAAAAGACAATTACAAGATAACATTGTCTCCCTATACCACTCAGATATGCATATTATCGATATAATTAAGGACTATATTACATTTACTGCAAATCATGGACTGAATTTCTTGCTGAATGTTGGACTGTTTTGTTGTATTGATTTTATAAAAGCAATTTTCCGTTCTGATTGTCTGTTTTATTACATTAATTAAAGGGATACTTCACTATTTTGGCAATAATACCATTTTTGTCTGCATCCAGTGTGAAGTTATAATTGACTCCCGAAACTACCTCTAACTAGCGCAATAACTGTTAGTCTATTGTATCTACTAGTAGGCTAGCAGTTACCATAGACATTGTCATTGCGCTAACCCTAGTTAGCAACTTTAAACTGCACGCAGAGTTCATCTGACTCTGGGGAAAGTAGACAAAGGGCTTCACTCCCAAAATCTTGAAGTATCCCTTTAAGGGCTTTACTCTTATACACAAAAATTGGCGTCCTCATTTTATCCCTGACACATAGATGTTATCTGCTCCTTCTGAGAAATGTTGTCCACTCTTCCATGCAGAGTGCTTACCTCATGATGGATTGCTGTTTCTACTTCATAGAAGGCTGCCAAATATACTGAACAAAAATGTAAACACAACATGCAACAATTTTGAAGATTTGACTGAGTTACAGTTCATAGAATGAAATTGGTCAATTGAAATTCATTAGGTCCTAATCTATGGATTTCACATGACTGGTGGAGGGGCATAGGCCGGCCCACCCAATCAATCAGAATATTTTTTTTTCCCCACAAAAGGGCTTTATGACAGACTGAATTGCACCCCTCCTCAGACGAAGAAGCCGGATGTGGAGGTCCTGCCTGGGCTGGCGTGGTTACGCGGTTGTGAGGCGGGGGCTTGTGGTAGAGAAATGAACATTCAATTGTCTGGCAACAGCTCCGTTGGACACTTTACATGTGTTTATGTTCAGTATACAAACAATGCATGTGTGTCTGAGCCTCTCCAGCCATTCTTTCGCTGTGCTCACAGCTGTGATGACACAGCTATTCTTCCTTTCCCTATGGATCACCTTGTTGCTCCAACACAAGCCGCGTTTGTACCTGGGGCTAACATGCATCCGTTGTCCACATTCAGATTGTGCCCACATTTTCAGGAAGGGAAAAGAGATACCTAATTAGTTGCACAACCGAATGCATTTAACCTGTTGTGGAAATTCTACAAAGGGGCACTGTCAAATTTAAATTATTCTGTATTAACAGCATGCTGGAGAGGTCACAGTCAAATTTAAATGATTCTGTATTAGCATGCTGGAGAGGTCACAGTCAAGCTTAAATTATTCTGTATTAGCATGCTGGAGAGGTCACAGTCAAACTTAAATTATTCTGTATTAACAGCATGCTGGAGAGGTCACAGTCAAACTTAAATGATTCTGTATTAGCATGCTGGAGAGGTCACAGTCAAATTTAAATGATTCTATATTAGCATGCTGGAGTGGTCATATTCAAACTTAGATGATTCTGTATTAGCATGCTGGAGAGGTCACAGTCAAACTTAGATGCATAAAATACCAGTCTGAAGTGAGCTTTTCTGGTCTGGTTAGTTCTCGAATATACTGCAGACAAGTTATATTTGCACAATTTAACTTATCGTTCACTCATGTGACCGACCAATACTGGTTCATTCATAGCTGATCGTTCAGTCATAGTTTATCGTTCATTCATGTGACCGACCAATACTGGTTCATTCATAGCTTATCGTTCATTCATGTGACTGACCAATACTGGTTCATTCATAGCTTATCGTTCATTCATGTGACCGACCAACACCTCACAACACTTCTTCTCTCTAATTCCTTTACTTATATTTGTGTATTAGATATTACTGCACTGTTGGAGCTAGAAACACAACATTTGATTTGATTTTAAACAGATCTTTCATTCTCAAAATAAGGGTCTGTGCATACTGCCAAAATGCAGATACTGATGGTGAAGATTTGTTCAAACAGTCACTTGTATGAACACAGAAATTGGTCATTAGAAAAGCAAACATTTTCTTTCACAAACCCAAACCCTCAATCAGAGCTGTGCGGGGGGCTGCCTTAATCAACATTCACGTCATCGGGGAGCAGTTATCGTCGGGGGCTAACTGCCTTCCTTAAGGGGCAGAACGTCAGATTAAAAAAAATTTTTTTTTTAAATCCACGAGCGACCTTTCGGTTACTAGCCCAATGCTAGACATGGTATTAAAAGGAGTCTGTTATCTGTCCAATGTGTCTGCGTTGTGACCAGATTTTATTGTCCCTCCCTGTATGTAAACTATTTTAAAGATATTCTTTCATAATAATATATATTTTCAGCCACATTAAATCACCATTGACTTATGGCATCAAAATGGTCCATCGACACTTGCGTGCCTGACTACCTCAGGAGGTGGTCAGGAAGATCTGATCACAATGTGTATTTTAATCATCTACACCTGTCTGAAAATGTGGGCACAATCAGAATGTGGACAAGATCAGGACAAAAGATGCATGTTAGAACCAGGTATAAACAGGGCTTAAGAGAGCTCCTCATATTGTAAATTGAACATACGTCCCTGATGGTGTGTCACCCACTCAATAATTACACTGTTTATTTCTCCTGGTGCAAAAATGTAAGGCATCCAGTCCTCTAGTCCTTTCATGAGCTATGGTCCTCACAGCGGACATGTTTAGTCTGTTTCAAAGCATTGTCCTGGGCCACATCACAAAACTCCTACCCTGGTCACATACAGTAACTGCTATTGGCAATGGAAAACATCTGCCATGTAGGCCTGACTCCTGACTCCTATACTCCTGTAGGCCTGACTCCTGAAGGCCTGACTCTGCTATTTAAGATCCTATAGACGCGGAGTCAGCCTGTACCTGTCGAGCTCCAGACTGGTCGTGGTGGTAAAGGCTCAACTGTCCAGTCTGTACCCAGCCACAGGGCCTGGATCCTGGCCTTTTTTCTGGGAAGTCTGTGGTGGACTCCCCTGCAGAGAGGCAGAGTGCCGCTGCTGGAGACGTTTCCCCTCTATAAAAGAGAAATGTGCACAAAAGGCCAAGCTCCATTAATGTCACTAGCCGCAACGTCCAAGGGTCTCGGTACACTGAGACTCCCAGGACTACATCTACCCTGGAGGGGGAGGGGGGGTAGATGATGTCCCTGGAGGGGGGAGTAGATGTAGTCCCTAGGGGGGGGGGGGGGGGGGGGGGGTGTAGTCCCTGGAGGGGGGGGGGGGGGGGGGGTAGATGTGGTCCCTGGAGGGGGGGGGGGGGGGGTAGATGTGGTCCCTGGAGGGGGGGAGGGGTAGATGTTGTTGCTGGAGGGGGTAGATGTGGTCCCAGGAGGGGGGGTAGATGTCGCTGGAGGGAGGAGGGGGTAGATGTGGTCCCAGGAGAGGGGGGGGTAGATGTGGTCCCTGGAGGGAGGGGGGGGGGGTAGATGTTGTCGCTGGAGGGGGGGGGGGGGGGGGGGGGGGGGGTAGATGTGGTCTACATCTACCCACCCAGGTCATCTATAAGTCTTTGCTAGCCCCGCCTTCTCTCAGCTCACTGGTAACCATAGCAAAATAAGGCCTTAGGATCAGTCCTCTAGTTATGTTGCCATCTTGTAATCATATACAACATTGCAGACGCCTAAACTGACTTTTGCTCTTAAAACATTCAAAAAAGGAAGCTCCTAAGCCAGCAGGAGAATGGCAACTGTCACATGTCAAGGTAATAACTTAATCTACTGGACAAAGAGGCAGAGACTGAGGCCACATGGACAATGGCTTGGCAGGATACAACGGTTCCTCCCTCTCAGACCTTGATGTATCCACCTCATTAGCGGTAGCCCTCATTTTGCCCTCACCCTCTAACTCTCCAGTCCCACAGCTCAACGAGCTAACAACACTAATGGGTAGACCGCTCATGAGTTCACTCTGAAAGAATGGCTTGGGTTTCATACTTTGGAACTACTTGTGCAAAGAATCCAAAACAGTCCTGCCTGTATTTTCTAAATGCTGATGATGAATGGATGGCCAGAATGAATAGGCACAGTGTTACAGGCATTCTTTCACACCGCAAATCCTCCATCCTCCTCCACACATCCAGGGGGGGGGGGGGTAAAAGTGTAAGACGTGTCAGGTACTATACCTTCCCTTCCACCCCTCCTCTTACTTGCTACTTCCTTCTGCAGTTCTGCTGTTTATGTCTCTAGCCCTGGTTCCCAGAATGGGCTGGCCCTGTAGCCCCTCCCCTTTAGAGGAGACTATATTGGGGGGGGGGGGGGGGGGGGGGGGTGAGAGAGGGCTCCCTGGAGGCCTGTCCTCCACACCCGGTGAGCAGCCAGCGGTCAGCCTTTCCAGTGGGACGACCCGTATAGGAAAATGAAGTCCTCACCATCACAGGTCTGGCCTTCAGCTGTTCAGAGGGCCACAGAACACCCCTCTCTGCCAGGTGTGGGGAACCAAAGCTGGAGAGAGTGAAGAATGGCTAGTCTAGCCCATACTGACATCCCTCCTTTGGGTCAATTAGCTTTTACCATTACACCTTTATGGAAGTGCATGACATTATGGCTTCCATACGTCTGTGAGATTTGTTAGGAAGAGTAGCTGCTGCTTTCGCAATAGCTAATGGGGATCCTAATACAATACCCCTAGACTGCCTCATCTTCCACACTGGTGGTTGTGTCAGCCCTCCGAGAGCTGAAACCCAATATGTCTGAGGTTGACAGAAGAGGACATTTGAGGTGTTTAAATCAGCGGTCGCAGAAGCTTTGATGTTCCAAAAACCTTGCTGAGCAGAACCTAACCACCTGCAAAAGCAATAGGACTCCTGTTGCGGAGGGTGACTGGAATCAAACATACGAATCAAACATACAGCCATTCATGTAAAACACGAGAAAGCTAGGTCGCGTAAGAGCAGCTACTCTTGTGATGCAAACTAGACTCATGTCATTGGTACAGTATTTCTCTGCAATTGTACATTGGACATATTTATTTTTAATATAGCCAAACATTTCTTCCATTCTCCAATGTAATGGATTAAGGAAGAGTTCTGAACTCAGCTGCACTAGTTGATTGTAACCGGGGGGGAAAAAAGCTCAATTTAGTATATTTGAAAATAACATTTGTCAAGCACTTCAGAAGAAATTGCGACAGAGGCAAACAAACAAAACCACAGCATATTCATCACATCACGGAGGCATGAAAACAAACCACAGCATATTAATCATATCATCACGACCCAATAGATTGTCTCTTCATATTTTCCTAGATGATGCTCGTCTCAATGGGAGGTCTGACTGATGTACCCTGCCTTTTAGTTCAGAGATACTAGGATTTTGGACATCAGCCTAGATGCACAACATCCCACCCGTTAGATCTCAAGTCTCATTGAGGAGTCAAAACAGTCTGCCCTGTCCAGAGTCCCATGGACCGCCTGCATGTCACTCGCTGGCCTATAAGTCAAGCAAACACACTGGGGCCTTAACCCTGCCTTCAGCTCTATAGCCACACAATCAATTTAACAACCATCCCCTCCGACGATTCTATTGGCCCATCCTGACCCGGTGGGACTGCTTGTTTACCTAAACAACATGAGAGCTGTTGAGCTGCAGTCATTTCATCGACACCAGCGTTTCCAACAGACGGTGACTCCACGGGCGAGAGCGCCAAAGGTATGCTGGTTCCTTCTCTCATTCATCAGTATGCTGAAACGGCACTGGAGGCGCCAGTCTACCGCCTGGCCAGAACTGCTCCCCAGGGTTCACGGCTCGGACTGGCTGGACGCCACATCAGGAGTAACTTTTCGCCTTGTATGGTGTTGGGCATATTGTCCCCGTTGGGAAATGACGTCGAGGAGTTTCGCTTCTAACACCAACTACATCACAGCTCACCAATTTTAGAACTGATGTTGCGCCAGATATTGATTCATGAAGACAAGTTTGTGTTTTAGAATTTAAGGTTACATGACAGGTTCAGGTCACAGAATAAGGCCATGGTTAGAGTTGGTTACCTATAGAATTATTCCATTTGTCAGTACTGGGGTCATAAAGAACCAATGCTGCTGATGATGGAAAGGGTGCGTGTGCCAACATCTCATTACTCTGTTAAATTACTTGGTCAGATAAGTGAGTGCCAAGGATGGCATGTTGAAGAGGAGAAAAGCAGAGGCAAAATAAACAAAGACAAGGTGAACTATTTCAGATTTACAAGGTTCTTCCAGGAATTCAGATTTTCCACTTTTTCCCCCCAGAAATCTACAATATCCCACCCGCATAGAACAGACATACGGGAAGGGAAACATGGGCGGTCATCTCATCTCCTTTGGGAAACAGGGTGGAGAAGGGAGGCTCAGAGTATGACTAAACATTTCCTCGTGTCAGTTGGGGACTACAGGCTGTTACAACTTCCTGTGGCATGTTTGAGGTTTAGTTGTTCCAGTGTGACGTGTCACCTTTCCAACACCCAGGAAGCTCAGATTCAAACTCTCAGACAGCTATGCAAGCGTTATACCAAAATAAGTTTGTTACCTCACCAAATATGAAGTTTCACTGAGCAACTATTTTCATTTACTCTTGTATGTACTTCCAAAAAAAAGTCTAAATAAAAATGTACAAGCAACTGAAAATAATGTTTTTTCAGCACCTCCAACATATTGAGCTGTTGTCATTGGAGGTGCTGAATAGACACTTTTTAGGTTGCTTGTAAAAACAAATATTTAGATTTTTTTTGTAAGTACATACCGGCCGTAAATAAAAGATGGCTACTTAGCGAAACTCCATATTGGGTCAGTAATTAACATATTTAGACATAACGCTTGCAGAGCAGTCTAATGGGAGTTTGAATCTGAGCTTCCTGGGTGTGAAAGAGGAGACGACATCTCTAACACACAGATACTGGAGCTTGGTTGGGTACAATGCATTCGGAAAGCATTGTTTATTTTTTCACCTTTATTTAAATCAGGTAGGCCAGTTGAGAACAAGTTCTCATTTACAACTGCGACCTGGAGTATTCAGGCCCCTTGACTTTTTACACATTTTGTTCTTTTACAGCCTTATTCTAAAATTGATTAAATAAATCCTCAATCTACACACAATACCCTAAAATAACGAAGTGGAAAGATGTTTTTAGAAATAAAAAAACAGAAATAGCTTATTTACATAAGTATTCAGACCCTTTGCGCTGAGACTCAAAATTGAGCTCAGGTGCATCCTGTTACCATTGATCATCCTTGAGATGTTTCTACAACTTGGAGTCCACCTGTCGTAAATTCAATTGATTGGAGATGATTTGGAAAAATAAACACCTGTCTATATAAGGTCCCACAGTTGAAAGTGCATGTCAGAGCAAAAACCAAGCCATGAGGTTGAAGGAATTATTGATAGAGCTCCGAGACAGGATTGTGTCGAGGCACAGAGCTGGGGAAGGGTACCAAAACGTCTGCAGCATTGAAGGTCCCCAAGAACACAGTGTTCCCCATCAAACGGAGTAATCAGGGGAGATGGGCCTTGGTAAAGGAGGTGACCAAGAACCCAATGGTCACTCTGACAGAGCTCCAGAGTTCCTCTCTGGAAGGTTCTCCCATCTCCACAAAGACAAATTTCTCTGCAGCACTCCACCAATCAGGCCTTTATGGTAGAGTGGCCCGACGGAAGCCACTCCTCAGTAAAAAGGCACATGACAGCTGGCCCAGAGTTTGACAAAAGGGACCTAAAGTACTCAGACCATGAGAAACAAGATTCTTCTGTCTGATAAAACCAAGATTGAACTCTTTGGCCTGAATGCCAAGCATCACATCTGGAGGAAACCTAGCACCATCCCTATGTTGAAGCATGGCGGTGGCAGCATCTTGCTGTGGGGATGTTTTTCAGCGGCAGGGACTAGGAGACTAGTCAGGGTCGACGGAAAGATGAACAAAGCAAAGTACAGAGATCCTTGATGAAAACATGAAAACCTGCTCCAGAGCAGTCAGGACCTCAGACTGGGTCGAAGGTTCACCTTCCAACAGGACAATGACCCTAAGCACACAGCCAAGACAATGCAGGAGTGGCTTAGGGACAAGTCTCAATGTCCTTGAGTGGCCCAGCCAGAGCACAGACTTGAACCCGTTCGAACATCTCTGAGGATACCTGGAAATAGCTGTGCAGCAACAAAGTACTGAGTAACAGGTCTGAATGCTTACGGAAATGTGATTTTTGATTTTTCTAAATAAATTTGCTAACATTTCTAAAAACCTGTTTTTGCTTTCTCATTATGGAGTATTGTTAGTAGATTGATAAAACATTTTTTTTAATCAATTTTAGAATAAGGCTGTAACGTCATAAAATGTGGAAAAACTCAAGGGGTCTGAATACTTTTCCGAAGGCACTCTACATTGACATTTTCTGCATGCACTCAATGATACAGTAACTGGTTCATATAACCACGTTTAATTTGATTAGGAGCATTGAAATGCTCCCCTGACAAGCAGGAAGTTGGAGTGACATACTTTGTTTATTTTCTCTTCCCCCCCCCCCCCCCCGCGATGTAGGGGCATCACGTAGGGGGGGACAGAAGCTTGTTTTCAGGTGCACAGTAGACTTAACCAACCAGGGCTGTATTTCTTCAACCTTGTTTAACACGTTGTGGTGATAGACCACAGCTGCATGGGTTAGTGTTACTAAACAGCTGAGGTAGAAAGGACTATAGTGAGGAGGAATAACCATGGATTGTTCTCAAGCAGTGAAACACACTTCTCTCTCTCCCAAAATAGCTGAGGTCAAACGTCTGTAGCGACATAAAATGAGGTAAGTTAATTGTTTTCCGACATGCAACACATTCTACGGTGGCTTCACGTCGCCCCACTTGCTTTGTTAATTCTTGCCCAGCAGCATTTCATGTAAACTCCTCTTTCCCCCAGATGGTAATGGAATGAACAGGGCACATATTAAAACACTAACGACCTTAAAAGTATTAAGAACAGTTGCTTCTAATGTTACATTTTCAAACGTTAGCTCCATAACCCCAACTGGCATTCCACAGGCTTTCCTAAAGAACCGAACCCAACTTGGGAAACTAACCCCCACTTAAACTCAATGTGGAACATCCTCATCTAGTTCTCCGGTAACGGTTCGCACTTCGCAGCCAAAGACTAAAACGTCTGTTGAGATGTCAACATTGATCTTTTATTTATTTGTTTAGATCTGACGTGTATGTCTAAGAGTGTATTGCCCCTTGTGCATTCAATGTGAGTGTGTGTTCAAGCCCTGGGTATGGTAAGGAGACTTCAGCAGTGTGATGGGGAGACCGTTCACTGTGTTTTGTGTAAACTAGACTGGGCAGAATAATAGCAGGCTGGTGGCCAGGCTGTGATGAAACACTGGAGAGAATGTAAACCATCCTAAACGTGTATGATTAGGGGGAGTACACTATGTACACACAGCACATGCAGGGAAAAAAAATAAGCACACATGCTCCACTTTTTCATTTTATTGTACTGACAGAAAATGATACCATTTAACAAGAGAATGTCAAACATTCCCTGTCTGACAAAGGGGGCCATGACAGGGAAGGAGCATGTAAAATAAGTAAGGGGGAGTAGACAAAGAGGTGCATGCTGGGATGTGAAGATTATTCCTGTAGAAGCCTGGTAACGTCACCTGTGGAAGGAAAAGGACAGAGCGGTTAGGATACCACCTGACCAGGCTCTGTGTTTGATCACAAAACACCCATAATTCATAACTTTTTTTTTTTTACAGGACTGTTTTGTTTATTGGGCATATCTATATTCAAATGTTTATTAAATGACAATGAACTTTTAAATGATCATAATTTAAAAACAGTCATTAAAGTAACTGTACAGCGAAAAATCTTACTTTTAAAAGTTCATATTCTGTTAACTCGTACCCAAATAATGTTGACGACTCGTCATATACTCACTCGTGTGACCAAAGCAGAAATTGTAGAAAAATAAACACTTCAATAAACACTTCAAAAAAAGAATACTAAAACTTGTATGTCAGATAATTTAAAAAATGCCTGTCATTTCCTCAGAGGAGGATGAGTTGGCCAATCAGCAGTCTACTCACATTAATATTTTCAATTACAGGTATATTACACCCACAACATTCCAACACAGAAAAGCTGCTTTTTTTAACATAATCAATTACCATTTTATTGGAAGGAAAACTATTTCAACTAGATCTCTGGAAACATTGGACAGTTTAAGAGATTTTTTAAAATATTGACCACAGTGGTGTGTTTTTGAAATCACCGTACTCGCAGAGCAGGAGCATTTCTGATCCCAAAGGGCATGACAATATCTAAACTTTAATCTTGTTTAACATGGGGGGGATAAAATGAGGACCAAGACAAACATAACATTGTTTTGATGGCCAAAAATGACAAAACAATCTTGCTCGGCTCTCTATACCGTGCAATTACAGATGGAGGGTTTGGCGACGGCAGCACTGTTTACATTCCATAGGCACTGATGAACGCGAGCCAGGTTAGACATGGGAACAAGACCCCAAAGACCTGCACACTGTACCATTACCTCTCTCTGAACCATCAATGTGACATAGCTACTCTGAGACCGTTGCCTGTATAACTGTATTACAAGGCGATGCTGAATATTCAGGTTGCTTGATCCTGAAGGTTTGAGTTCTCGCACAAAGCGTGAGGAAATGGTCTCTATATTTACCCCTAGGCTGGGGATACAACGTGTTCAGCACTATCTACAGCATTTGCTGAAACAAAACTTGTTTCTAAGCAAAAACCCTCACTTTCAGAGTGAACCCATTCAAAAATGTTTTATCTGAAAACCATCAATTGTACCCAGATCCATCCTGTGGAAAACACTGGTGCAGGACACATACCTTTTTGCTTGGACAGCGTTCATTCGTCAACGTACTCGAAGGACTCGGGGGCCTCGGGCTCCTGTTCCTCCTCCTCGATCTTGGGGCCGTGGGCAGAGACAGGCTCCACCAGCTCCTCCTCTTCCTCGCTGGTGTCCTTCATGATGATAATGCCGCCGGTGTGCAGCTGGAGACAGATAAGGGACACGGACATGAGGGACACGGACATGATGGGTGTCTTTAAAAAAAAAAAAAAGTTTTAAAATTTTCTGGGGGTGGTGCGGGTGTCATATTACACAACACCTCGTCTACCTCCCCAAATTAGTTGGTTGTCTCGTCATACTCTGTGAGCACATTGCCCTTGTAGTGGTTGTACAGTACATCATGCAGCATGGTTATCACTGTAAATAATTTAGAGGTATGGTCAGGTCCAGACTAAAGCATCAGGTATGGTGAGTACTGCCCAGACTAGATTTTTCCTCCTACATTATCTCTGGGCAGCTAAGTAACACTAATTTACACACAGACCACACTACAAGACCTTTGGAACAGTTGCTGTGTGCTCGGATTGCCTTCTACGGAATAGGTGAAATGGAATCATCACAATATAGAAGGGGAGGTGGGAGGCATACCCTGGCCCCACAACAATGCTTCACTTCGTGTTAAAACACCGCCTTAAAAAAAAAAAACGAATAGTTTTAGAATACAGACAAGAGCAAAAACACTCAAGTGTCATATGATATGACCCATGATGCATTGCTCTCAGCTCGATGCGTGTTGATTTGACATGTAACCAAACGATAGTCCTCTTTATAGGAGTGGGATTAGGATAAGTGTGTGGGTGACTGCATCTCTCATGTTATTTACTGTGGAAAGCTGTCAACATTTTGCGCAGGGCCAGAGTGGTTTATTCTCAGGCAACTGTAAGACACCGTGGATATAACCAGGGCTTGGTTGGAAAGACGAAAAAAAGATGACTGATGACAGCTCCAACGCTGGATCCAAAAGCTAAAAAAAAAAAACGAACCGAAAATCTTTATTTTTGACCAAATTTAAAATGGCATTGCAGTTATCACAAAAACTACCGTCAACCGGTCTGGATCATCATCAAGGCTAAAATAAATAAAACATGCGTAATGCAACAATTCTGTCAATAGAAGGATAAACATCTTTCAAATCATTTGCCACGGATACAGTGCATTCGGGAAGTATTCAGACCCCCTCGACTTTCTCCACATGTCATTACGTTACAGCCTCATTCTAAAATTGATTAAATAAAATCCTCAATCTACACACAATAGCCCATAATGACAAAGCAGAAACTGGATTTTCAAAACGTTTGCACATTCATTATTTACATAAGTATTCAGACCCTTTGCTATGAGACTCGAAATTGAGTTCAGGTGCATCCTGTTTCCATTGATCATCCTTGACATGTTTCTACAACTTGATTGGAGTCCACCTGTGGTAAATTCAATTAATTGGACATGATTTGGAAAGGCACACACCTATATAAGGTCCCACAGGTGGCAGAGCATGTCAGAGCATAAACAAAGCCATGAGGTCGAAGGACTTGACCGTAGCGCTCCGAGACGGGATGTGTCGAGGAACAGATCTGGAGAAGGGTACCAAAAACAATTCTGCAGTATTGAAAGTCCACAAGAACATGATGGTCTCCATCCTTCTTAAATGGAAGAAGTTTATAACCACCAATACTTTTCCCAGAGCTGGCTGCCCAGCCAAAATGAGCAATAGTTCCTCTGTGGAGATGGGAGAACCTTCCAGAAGGACAACCATCTCTACAGCACTCCACCAAATCAGGCCTTCATGGTAGTAGAGTGGGCAGACGGAAGCCACTCCTCAGGAAAAAGGCACATGACAGCCCGCTTGGAGTTTGCCAAAAGGCACCTATAAAGGAATCTCAGACCATGAGAAACAAGATTCTCTGGTCTGATGAAACCAAGATTGAACTCTTTGGCCTGAATGTCAAGTGTCACGTCTGGAGGAAACCTGGCACCATCCCGACGGTGAAGCCTGGTGGTGGCAGCATCTTGCTGTGGGGATGTTTTTCAGTGGCAGGGACTGGGAGATTCAGGAACGAGGGAAAAATGAACAAAGTACAGAGAGATCCTTGATGAAGTCCTGAGCGCTCTGGAGCAGGTTCTCAGACAGGGGCGACGGTTCACCTTCCAACAGAACAACGACACGGAGCACACAGCCAAGATAACACAGGAGTGACTTCGGGACAAGTCTCTGAATGTCCATGAGTGGCCCAGCCAGAGCCCGGACTTGAACCCATTTGAACATCTCTGGAGAGACCTGAAAATATCTGTGCAGCGATGCTCCCCATTCAACCTGACAGAGTTTGAGAGGATCTGTAGAGTGGAATGGGAGAAACTCTCCAAATACAGGTGTACCAAGCGTGTAGCATCATACCCAAGAAGACTCGAGGCTGTAATCGCTGCCAAAGGTGCTTCAACAAGGTACTGAGGAAAGGGTCTGAATACTTCTGGAAATGTGATATTTCTGTTTTGTCTTTTTTAAAAACATTTGTAAACATGTCCTTGTCCCATTGCGCACTATCGACTCCTGTGGCGGCCCGGGTGCAGTGCACGCTGACATGGTCGCCGGGTGTACGGTGTTTCCTCCGACACATTGTTGCGTCTGGCTTCTGGGTTAAGCGGCCGTTGTGTTAAGAAGCAGTGCGGCTTGGCTTGGCTGGGTTGTGTTTCGGAGGACGCGCGGCTCTTGGCTCTCGCCTCTCCCGAATCCGTACGGGAGTTGCAGCCATGAGACAAGACTAACTAACAACCAATTGGAAGAATTAAAAAAAGAAAGAAAAGATTGCAGTTGATATGCAGCCATTGTCAATGGTAGGTAGAGTATGTTGGCTGCCCAGATGGCATGACTAGAACCAGACTACAAGATGACCCTGGATGAAAAATTGTATAATGATCGCTATGCAAGTATAAAGCGCGAGTTCTCAAACAACATAACAACAGATGGTTGAATGTCTATGAACACTCAAAGAAAAGTGAAAGACTAAAGTTACATACATGGGATGCTTTAGTGAATTTCAGAATGTCTGGAATAGAAAAGGCAGAAATAAAACAATTCATACATTCATACAAGATACATTACTGCAACAAGCCATCACATTGATGAGAAGTGGGAAATGAAGTCCAATGTACTACTGACAACCGAGCACATGGAGAGGAACACAGCAGAGAACCTGAAATGGCATTAACTACCATCGTTGCTGAGTGGCTGGGGGACAGCAGTAAGGTGAGTGCTGTCTACTAGGTAGCCAGGAGAGCAGTAGATTGAACTGCTCTGTCTACTAGGTAGCCAGGACTGCAGTAGATTGAACTGCTCTGTCTGGTAGGTAACCAGGACAGCAGTAGATTGAACTGCTCTGTCTGGTAGGTAGCCAGGACAGCAGTAGACTGAACAGCTCTGTCTACTAGGTAGCCAGGACAGCAGTAGACTGAACTGTTCTGTCTACTAGGTAGCCAGGACAGCAGTAAATTGAACTGCTCTGCCCCCTAGCGGTCATAAGCAGGACCATATCTGAATTGTGAATTCACGCCATTTTATGATTTTTTTAAAAACCCCAGTAAATTTTTTTTTTTGTGTGTGTCACATCTCTACCAGAAACGCACTTTTAAAAAAGTCACGTGTTCACAGAATCACACACCAACCGTACGTACCGGTTTGAAGGGCTGGTAGCGGCACGTCTCGGGCATGTTGAGCACTTTGAGCTGGGCGGGCATCACTCTGGCTGGGTTCTCCATCAGCTGGAAGTTGGGCTCGGGTTCTTTCTTCTTCTCCTTCTCCTTCTCCTTCTCCTTCTCTTTCTCCTCATCTTTCTTTTCTTTCTCAGCCTCCTGTACCTCCTGAGAATCCAACAAATACAATATTAAGCGTTTTCCCTCCCTTTTCCTGATGAAAACCCACGACTCAGTGAGTCCGCAATGCATTGGATGATAAAAAACATGACGATGGCAGTAAGGGTCACCTCGGAATAAAGTGAGTCTTCATTTCATATGTTTCCTGACACCACCACTCTGGAAGACGTGTTAATCTGGAGATGGGTGACACACTCCTTATTGGTTGTCTTGCACTTGTTGGCCAGTGATGTCAGGCTCTCCCTGCCTCCTATCTGTCCCTTGCCCAGGTCTCCCTGCTGCTACCACAAGGCCCTGCACCATCTGACGCTAGGCTGAAAACTGGACCATAGGTGTGCAATGACTTGTATCAGCAGTCCTGTTTGTCTACGTGTGTGTGTGTGTGTGTGTGTGTGTGTGTGTCAACTAAAAACAACACTTCCACACAGTGTTTGTGTGAGAGAATAAAACAAAATCTCCACTGTCCAATGCCTTTGGTTAAAACGAACAAACTGATATAACTGGGGGTTAAAATACTCCCTCCTTCTCGTTAACCTCGATGACACCAAGTCCAATCAATCAAACTGAGCGGATCCAACTTTGCCTGAGATCGCAGAGCCATCCCTCAACGAGGACGTGAAATCTAGCATGGTGGACGCCATCAAACATAGCGATTACGCCCAGCAGTCAACATCCCACTGAAAGCAATACTGGCACTGGGTTGACAGAGGCTGTCAGTAATGGTATGTATTCCAGCCGTGTGCTTCATGGATAACTTGGTCACATCAGTGGAGGGGGGGTTGGGGGACCTTGCCAGGGCTGGCAGATAGCTGCTCCTTAAAGGGATACTTCACTCATTTCCTGAGAACTGATATTTTAAAAAGGCCTAGTTCACTCACATTTCTTAAGAACTGCTACGTTAACCCATAAGAGTCTAAGCCCTGGGGGGCGGCGGGGGGGGACTTCGATTGCTGATTTGAAATTCTAAGAGCCCTTGAAGTATAAAAACAATTTTGTTGTTATTTGAATAAAAATATATTTTTGGCCTTTTAGCCGATACAAACACATGGAATAACAGATTCGCTACATGGACCAAAAGAAAGTCTCCTGCCCAAAAAATAATCTAAAGAAAGTTTGTTCTGAAGTGTCCGTTTTAAAAATGTGTTATCCTTTTATTTTATTTGACGTATTTTCATGTGGTCATATTAGTTTCTAGGCCAAACCGTTCGGACAATACAGACGTTTTCGTGAGAAGACTGATTTTCGGGATGTCTCATGGTCTGACAACACCACTGTAGCTCGGTCACCTTTCACCTCAGAAGGCCGCTATTGGCGGATGTGGAGGACTTAACGCGATGCTCATGCAAAAAAACAACGTATTTCTCTAGTTTAAACTGATGGATTGATGGGCATTTTATTATTACGCTAATTAGATTTCAGCTAGAGAGTTCACTCAAGATTTCCTGAGAAAATTCTTCTCTCTGCATGGTTGGTTAAGGGCTTGTAAGTAAGAATTTCACTGTAAAAGGTTGTTGTATTTGGCGCATGTAACAATTAAAATTTGATTTGGAACTGCTACTTTTAAAAAAAATGGGAGAGTTGACTCATTTCATTGATGGTTTTCTTACCTTTGAAATGGTCTCCTCTGCAGGTGTCTGTGTGCCTGGACATCAGACATAAGAAGCTTTGTGGGATACTGAGTGAAATATTAGTGGCGGAAGTTGCAGACTGCAGAGGTCCGAGACGTTAAGGGAGACTGTTTTCAGGTCTTAGAAACCATTAGTTCCTCACGACCAATTACACAGATCATTCCTCAATAGGCTGGTCAATACGAGCAAAGATCTGTTGTTTGGGACAGGGGCTACAGGATTCCTGCTTGAGGAAGGTTAAAAAACATCTACATAAAAAGCAAGACTTAATTTGAAGAAAAACTATTTTTTTAAACGATATAAAATAGAAAGTGGTCTCTATGAGGCTGGCCATCCTATGAAATGATTGTGTTCATACACTCACTACTTCCATCTTCTCCTCCTCTTTCTCCTTCTTCTCCTTCTCTTTCTCCTTCTTCTTAGCTTTGGCTGTGATGGAAAGAACAGCAGTAGACACCTATAATGGAGGAAGAGAGAGACAAAATGAAGGGGGTGTTGGCACAGTAAAAAAACAAGGCACTGAGGGACAATGACAAAACCTCTCAAAAATATCCGCTGTTTTTTTTTATATTACGTTATTAAAATGTACCCATGTTCTATAATGAGCCAAGACTCTGAGTGGCCAAAATAACATGGTCTCAGACTGACAAAATGAAAATGAGAGTTCAAAAGGGACTCTAATAACAATAAATGGATCTTGGCTGAGGACACTTCATTCAGGATGACCGTGAGAAGCTGCGAAGGCGACTTCAGTCCATTAAAACAGGGTGAACGTCACTATTGAGGGACTCTCACCTTCTCCTTCTCTTTCTCCTTGGGTACCTCCAGGGCCGGAGGGTAGGCGAAGGTGGAAGGCTTGCAGTTGGAGCGGTACTGCACCTTGGGCATCTGGACAGGGAAGACAACAGCTGAGAGAATAGTCTGGCATGGATACAGTGGGGTGGGAATGACATGGATACAGTGGGAATGACATGGATACAGTGGGAATGACATGGATACAGTGGGGTGGGAATGACATGGATACAGTGGGGTGGGAATGACATGGATACAGTGGAGTGGGAATGACATGGACACAGTAGAGTGGGAATGACATGGGTACAGTGGGGTGGGAATGACATGGGTACAGTGGGGTGGGAATGACATGGATACAGTGGGGTGGGTATGACATGGATACAGTGAGGTGTGAATGACATGGATACAGTGAGGTGTGAATGACATGGACACAGTGGGGTGGGAATGACATGGATACAGTGGGAATGACATGGATACAGTGGGAATGACATGGATACAGTGGGGTGGGAATGACATGGATACAGTGGGAATGACATGGATACAGTGGGAATGACATGGATACAGTGGAGTGGGAATGACATGGATACAGTGGAATGGGAATGACATGGATACAGTGGAGTGGGAATGACATGGATACAGTGGGAATGACATGGATACAGTAGAGTGGGAATGACATGGATACAGTGGGAATGACATGGATACAGTGGGAATGACATGGATACAGTGAGGCGTGAATGACATGGATACAGTGAGGCGTGAATGACATGGATACAGTGGGGTGGGAATGACATGGATGGGGTGTGAATGACATGGATGGGGAGTGAATGACATGGATACAGTGGAGTGGGAATGACATGGATACAGTGGAATGGGAATGACATGGATACAGTGGGAATGACATGGATACAGTAGAGTGGGAATGACATGGATACAGTGGGAATGACATGGATACAGTGGGAATGACATGGATACAGTGGGAATGACATGGATACAGTGGGAATGACATGGATACAGTGGGAATGACATGGATACAGTGGGAATGACATGGATACAGTGGGAATGACATGGATACAGTGGGAATGACATGGATACAGTGGGAATGACATGGATACAGTGGGAATGACATGGATACAGTGGGAATGACATGGATACAGTGGGAATGACATGGATACAGTGGGAATGACATGGATACAGTAGGGTGGGAATGACATGGATACAGTAGGGTGGGAATGACATGGATACAGTAGAGTGGGAATGACATGGATACAGTGGGAATGACATGGATACAGTGGGAATGACATGGATACAGTGAGGTGTGAATGACATGGATACAGTGAGGCGTGAATGACATGGATACAGTGAGGCGTGAATGACATGGATACAGTGAGGCGTGAATGACATGGATACAGTGAGGCGTGAATGACATGGATACAGTGGGGGTGTGAATGACATGGATACAGTGGGGGTGTGAATGACATGGATACAGTGTGGTGTGAATGACATGGATACAGTGAGGTGGGAATGACATGGATACAGTGAGGTGGGAATGACATGGATACAGTGGGAATGACATGGATACAGTGGGGGTGTGAATGACATGGATACAGTGGGGGTGTGAATGACATGGATACAGTGGAGTGGGAATGACATGGATACAGTGGAGTGGGAATGACATGGATACAGTGGGGTGTGAATGACATGGATACAGTGGAGTGGGAATGACATGGATACAGTGGGGTGTGAATGACATGGATACAGTGGGGTGTGAATGACATGGATACAGTGGGGTGTGAATTACATGGATACAGTGAGGCGTGAATGACATGGATACAGTGAGGCGTGAATGACATGGATACAGTGAGGTGTGAATGACATGGATACAGTGAGGTGTGAATGACATGGATACAGTGAGGTGTGAATGACATGGATACAGTGAGGCGTGAATGACATGGATACAGTGAGGCGTGAATGACATGGATACAGTGAGGCGTGAATGACATGGATACAGTGGAGTGTGAATGACATGATACAGTGGGAATGACATGGATACAGTGAGGCGTGAATGACATGGATACAGTGAGGCGTGAATGACATGGATACAGTGAGGCGTGAATGACATGGATACAGTGAGGCGTGAATGACATGGATACAGTGAGGCGTGAATGACATGGATACAGTGAGGCGTGAATGACATGGATACAGTGAGGCGTGAATGACATGGATACAGTGAGGCGTGAATGACATGGATACAGTGAGGCGTGAATGACATGGATACAGTGAGGCGTGAATGACATGGATACAGTGAGGTGTGAATGACATGGATACAGTGAGGCGTGAATGACATGGATACAGTGAGGCGTGAATGACATGGATACAGTGAGGCGTGAATGACATGGATACAGTGAGGCGTGAATGACATGGATACAGTGAGGCGTGAATGACATGGATACAGTGAGGTGTGAATGACATGGATACAGTGAGGTGTGAATGACATGGATACAGTGAGGCGTGAATGACATGGATACAGTGAGGCGTGAATGACATGGATACAGTGAGGCGTGAATGACATGGATACAGTGAGGCGTGAATGACATGGATACAGTGAGGCGTGAATGACATGGATACAGTGAGGCGTGAATGACATGGATACAGTGAGGTGTGAATGACATGGATACAGTGGGGGTGTGAATGACATGGATACAGTGGGGGTGTGAATGACATGGATACAGTGTGGGTGTGAATGACATGGATACAGTGTGGGTGTGAATGACATGGATACAGTGTGGGTGTGAATGACATGGATACAGTGGGGGTGTGAATGACATGGATACAGTGGGGGTGTGATGTTTACCTTGAGGTCCTTGTTGAGTCCGATGATGGCGGTGGGGGTGAAGGCCAGGGAGAGGAAGTGGGAGAGGGGGAACCAGAACCAGAACTGGGTGAACACCAGCAGGCCCACCACTGACGGCATGTGGGTGTGGCCCGTCCTCGACTGCAGGGAGATGGTGACGTTACGACCACCTGCACACAAAGAAGGGCACAGGGAAGTAGAGAGTTTCGACATTTCACTTTGATATGTATTGATTCCATTATAACGCTCAAATCTCATTATCACTTTGGTACATATTATGGCAATATATAATGTTATACTGTTATACTGTCATGCTTATAAAGGCTGCGTCCTTAAGGGTACTTTGGCCAAAATAAATACACTATGAAGGGAATAGGGTCGGGCACGCAGCCACAAACAAGAAGTGAATAATGAGGGGTTAATTAACTACCATACTACACTGACAAAGCCAGCCATTTCACTAAATCATCGTGATTACTCCTAAACCCAGGCCAGGGGACCCACTTTCATTTCCTTTAGATCATTTATGACCTTTAAACGTAAGATTTTTTATATATTTTTTAAATAACAAAATGGCAGTAAAACAATGTGGCATGGCTAGTGTGAGGTAATAAAGCCTTGTCCAGTGTACAAAAGGGGTCAAGGGCTAGGATGCAGACAAGTAGAACAATAGACCTCTTTTGCCCCCTGGGAGACCGCTAGGGAGAAGAGGATGAAGGGAGCTAGGGAGTGGGAGGAAGAGGGTTGCAGAGGGGTGACAGGATGGATGAAAAGGGGATTGGAATCAGTTGGGAGGTCCTTCCCCAATCCTCATACAAACATTGTAAAAACTCCCTTCAAAGCCAGAGTTACTAAGGAGGAACCCTTTGATTAAAATACATTATAACAGCAGAGACAGCTGGAAATGTTTCCAATGTGAAATCAGATCAGACAATGGTGGTTGAATCACGGGCCGTTTTTCATTTAAACAGCCCTACCCGCAGCCCAGTTGACTGGGCTGGTAATTACAATGATGACTTCTGGGTGATTTGATAACTTTATTTTGACGGCTGAAATGGGCTCCTAATGCCCCGAACAAATTGATTTACTGGCTGCCAGAGTGACTCACAGATTCTAGTTGCTGCGCCACAATGAGAGCGCACACACACACACACACACACACACACACACACACACGGTCTCTTAAAACTTGAGATGCAGCTTGACAGCAGTGTGCAATTTAATGGGGGGGGGGGACCTTTAAACTTCCTGTCGTTTTTGTCAACCTACTTTGTGGCAGTTACATTTTTATTCCTGGGGAAGGGGACATCCTTTCCCAGAATCCAAGGTGTTATGTAATTCCGAGATCAACTAGCGTTTTTCCGTGATGGCATAAGGTCCTTCGGCACAACAGAGCTGAGGGATTTCTGTCACACTTGATAAGAATGTCTAAATGATAAAATATATGTATTTTTTAAAAGGCTATAGAATGTCTGCTAAATGATAAAACGTGTATATTTTTTTAAGGTCTAGAGAGAGAGAAAGAGGGGGAGAGAGAGAGAGGGAAACATCTGGAGAGCGGGAACGTCCGGAGAGCGAGAATGTCTGGAGAGAGAGGGGGGGGGGGGGGGAGAGAGCGAGAACGTCTGGAGAGAGAGGGGGGGAGAGGGAGAGAGAGAGAGGGGGGAATGTCCGGAGAGCGAGAACGTCCGGAGAGAGGGGGGGAGGGAGAGAGAGGGGAATGTCCGGAGAGCGAGAACGTCCGGAGAAAGAGGGGGAGGGAGAGAGGGGAACGTCCGGAGAGTGAGAACGTTCGGAGAGAGAGAGAGGGGAATGTCCGGAGAGTGAGGACGTCCGGAGAGAGAGAGAGAGAGAGAGAGAGGGGAATGTCCGGAGAGTGAGAACGTCCGGAGAGAGAGGGGGAGAGAGAGAGAGGGGAATGTCCGGACAGTGAGAACGTCATGAGAGAGAGAGGGGGAGAGGGAGAGAGAGAGAGGGGGGAATGTCCGGAGAGCGAGAACGTCCGGTGAGAGAGAGGGGGAGGGAGAGAGAGAGGAGAACGTCCGGAGAGAGAGAGGGGGAGAGAGAGGGGAACGTCCGGAGAGTGAGAACGTCCGGAGAGAGAGGGGGAGAGAGAGAGAGGGGAATGTCCGGACAGTGAGAACGTCCGGAGAGAGAGAGAGGGAGAGAGAGAGAGGGGGGAATGTCCGGAGAGCGAGAACGTCTGGAGAGAGAGAGAGGGGGAGGGAGGGAGAGGAGAACGTCCGGAGAGAGAGAGGGGGAGAGAGAGAGAGAGAGAGAAAGGGGAATGTCCGGACAGCGAGAACGTCCAGAGAGAGAGAGAGAGAGAGGGGGGGGGGGGGGGGAATGTCCGGAGAGCGAGAACGTCCGGAGAGAGAGGGGGGGGGGAATGTCCGGAGAGAGAGAAAGAGGAGGAGAGGGGACATCCCTAGAGAGAGGGGGGGAACAGCCCTAGAGAGAGAAAGAGAGAGAGGGAACGTCCCTAGAGAGAGAAAGAGAGAGGGAGAATGTCCAGAGAGAGAGAGAGGGAGAACGTTCAGAGAGGGGGAACGTCCAGAGAGAGAGAGAGAGAGAGGGGGAACACCCAGAGAGAGAAAGAGAGAGAGAGAGGGAACGTCCAGAGGGGGGGGGGGGGGGGACATCCAGAGAGAGAGAGAGGGGGAACGTCCAGAGAGAGAGGGAACCCTTGGGCGTGTGGTTGTTTGCGAGAGCTGCTTCTGAATGCTAAACCTTCGGTAATGAACACCAGAGATCATGAGAAACGGAACCCTGTCTGTCACATTTCATATGATTATCCAACTGCCCCAAAAATCACAACCCCACTTATAACTAAAGACTAATACTCCCCATCACCTTATCTGAAATCAAAGTGGTACACTAGAAGTGAAGTGATGGTTCTTTGGGAGGAAGCTGCCTTCCTGACGTTACTCAACACCCTGCCTTCCAGGCCGTCTCAAAACACGGATGTGTATCAGGTAGCAGTGGCCTGACAGTTGTTAAGGGTAGTAAAGGGAGAGGAGAGAGCCTCCGTGTGCCATCTTACAATGACCCCATACTAAAGATTTTGTCTGGGCGGTTTCACACGACGGAAAACAGGGAGGGGGGGGGGGGGGGGACGACTCTGCAGTTCATCTTGGCAGGAGAACGAGGGCTCCCAGTTTGGTCTCGACTGTCGCTATAGTGACAAAGATCGGCTGAAAGCATTATGGGAACAAAAATAAACACTGCTACAGTACAAGAACAAGTACCACACACACACACACACACACACACACACAAAGGCCGTCAGACTAACAGTAATCACAAGTCATGTGGCTGTTGACATTGCTGACCCGCCAGGCGCTAATGCATCATAACATGATCGCTTCCAGAGGAAGCAGTTGGGAAAAATCACAGGGGGGGCGGGGGTGGGGTCAAGCCCTGAGGGGAGGTCTGGGACTTCCTGTAAACCACACACGTACGCAGACACACCTCCCCTTAACAGCAGACAGAAACAGATGAATACACCCACTTGTCTTCTAAAGAAATCCAACCCCTGTGACTCCACGTGTCACCACACACTGACCTGCATCCAGGATGCCCTGGGCCAGGATGGCCCCGAACTTGGCCATGACGTCATCGTGCTTGTCGTTGATGACCTTGGAGTAGAGCTGCCGGAACTGGTTCACCTGCGTGTCGGGAAAACAACAACAAATAAAAACACGAAGACTCCCTCCCATTGTTCAGTTCTTTTAGTGGGTCTCCACATTACAAATCTAACATTCTTATTAAATGAAATATGTTAAACATTTATTCTGCTTTGATTCGAAGTCAATGAGCACGCCAGGGCCCACAAGCCCTTACACCCCCCCCCTAATAATATTAAAAACAGGTTAAAACCCTTTGACGAGAGCCACTGTTGGTGGAAGGTAAGGACTAACTCAAGTCTATTTGACTCTAGAAATCCTTTTATGTTTCTCTAACTCAATTTTCCCTGAGAGACCGGCTATGTATTGGCTTCACTATTTGGAGAACAGCGGCACATACAATCTATAATAACAAAAGGTCATATGGCTAAAACACTTCCACTATGTGTGACCATGTAACATATGTAAAAGGTCATATGGCTAAAACACTTCCACTATGTGTGACCATGTAACATATGTAAAAGGTCATATGGCTAAAACACTACCACTATGTGTGACCATGTAACATATGTAAAAGGTCATATGGCTAAAACACTACCACTATGTGTGACCATGTAAGATATGTAAAAGGTCATATGGCTAAAACACTTCCACTATGTGTGACCATGTAACATATGTAAAAGGTCATATGGCTAAAACACTTCCACTATGTGTGACCATGTAACATATGTAAAAGGTCATATGGCTAAAACACTACCACTATGTGTGACCATGTAAGATATGTAAAAGGTCATATGGCTAAAACACTACCACTATGTGTGACCATGTAAGATATGTAAAAGGTCATATGGCTAAAACACTTCCACTATGTGTGACCATGTAACATATGTAAAAGGTCATATGGCTAAAACACTTCCACTATGTGTGACCATGTAACATATGTAAAAGGTCATATGGCTAAAACACTACCACTATGTGACCATGTAAGATATGTAAAAGGTCATATGGCTAAAACACTACCACTGTGTGTGACCATGTAACATATGTAAAAGGTCATATGGCTAAAACACTACCACTATGTGACCATGTAACATATGTAAAAGGTCATATGGCTAAAACACTACCACTATGTGACCATGTAACATATGTAAAAGGTCATATGGCTAAAACACTACCACTATGTGTGACCATGTAACATATGTAAAAGGTCATATGGCTAAAACACTACCACTGTGTGTGACCATGTAACATATGTAAAAGGTCATATGGCTAAAACACTTCCACTATGTGTGACCATGTAACATATGTAAAGGGTCATATGGCTAAAACACTACCACTGTGTGTGACCATGTAACATATGTAAAAGGTCATATGGCTAAAACACTACCACTATGTGTGACCATGTAACATATGTAAAAGGTCATATGGCTAAAACACTTCCACTATGTGTGACCATGTAACATATGTAAAAGGTCATATGGCTAAAACACTTCCACTATGTGTGACCATGTAACATATGTAAAAGGTAATATGGCTAAAACACTACCACTATGTGTGACCATGTAAGATATGTAAAAGGTCATATGGCTAAAACACTTCCACTATGTGTGACCATGTAACATATGTAAAAGGTCATATGGCTAAAACACTTCCACTATGTGTGACCATGTAACATATGTAAAAGGTCATATGGCTAAAACACTACCACTGTGTGTGACCATGTAACATATGTAAAAGGTCATATGGCTAAAACACTACCACTGTGTGTGACCATGTAACATATGTAAAAGGTCATATGGCTAAAACACTACCACTGTGTGTGACCATGTAACATATGTAAAGGGAGATTAAAATGTGACGGAAGTGATCCACCTGCGGGGCACATAGAACAGATCTGCTGCTTCTTAGACTTCCTTTCAAAGAGAATGACAGCTCTATAACATACTGCAGTGACATACTGCAGCTTTGAACAAGTGTAGTGCCTCCTGCTGTTTCTAGTTTAAAAACCAGTCTCTCGTGAACAATCTCTCGCACCGCCCCAAGCCTGTTGCTGTAACGTTACAGGCCATGACCAGATGATGCTTGAAAATGGGTCTGGCATTTCTTAAAACAGCTGTGACAGAGCTTGTTGTGCAAAATGGAGAGAGAGAGAGAGAGGGAGAGGGAGACAGAGAGAACAGCTATTTTTTTAGCAAGCCTCCCCACCTTTTCTCGCTCCCTCCTTGTACTTGGTATAAAGCTGTGGTCATATTAGGCACTGAGTCCCATCAACACAGCTGAAAGTTCAAAACACTTAGACAGCTTTTGGTTAGAACCTAGAGCCTCCACGGGAGTTAGGATTCATCAGGAGAGAAGATTTGATTTGAAGAAGAGGACTGGACTCAAAATAGAGAATAGAGAACCTTTCTATAGGATAGAATCACATTTAAAACAGATTAGCCAATCAACTTCAAGATATTTTAGTCTGAATAACAAAGTTACTGTTGGCCAATTTCTCTGGTAAATGTGGGCTGTGAATGAGATGGGCTGTTTCTCTGGTAAATGTGGGCTGTGAATGAGATGGGCTGTTTCTCATACACCCACCTTGGGACAGGTGACCTCGGTCTGCTGGATCATGATGAGGGCAGAGGAGATGAGGGCACCCTGTCTCACGTAGTTCACTGGGTCGTTGGTCATAGGTTCCAGCAGGTTGATGGCCTCCTGAAAAGGGAAAAAGGAAAATATAACTTGTCAATGACAATAAAATACACAAATTAAACTAACAACTAGGACACCCTAAAGATGAGGTAACCTAAAGGTTATCGTGCTGTGTCGCTTACAGTAAGTAAATAGAAGTTTGGTGATATTCCCTGAGTATGAGTGCAGTACTGCCAGAGTATAAGCCCCAGCTCCTTAAGGGAGAAGAGGCTCGGGAAGGTCAACGGTGAACTCTCTCAGCCTGGCTCAGAAACCTCTGGCCTAGTGATTGGACCAGCGCACTTCTGGGTATTAAGAGTTAAGCGCTGGCAGAGGGTGCTAGCTCAACCGCTTGGAAATCTTACCGGAGATGGGCTCAGCTGTGCCAGGAAAAACCTTAGCATTCAGCAGTGAGGATCCAAGATGAGGCCTACAATCACTTCAAATCTCTATCGGATTCATAGACTGAAACCTTATTGTCCTTAAAATTATTTATTTATTTATTTATTTACACCCTGCATATTTTATTTTATTTTTTTATTCACTTTACCTTTATTTAACAGTTAAGAACAAATTCTTATTTTCAATAAGGAACTGGCTGTTCAGGGGCAGAACGACAGATTTGTACCTCGTCAGCTCTGGGTTTTGAACTTGCAACCTTCCGGTTACTAGTCCAACGCTCTAACCACTAGGCTACCCTGCCTCCCCCTGAAAACAACTCAGAATCTTTGGTTATCTTTGGTTTTAGAATCTTTGCCACGGCAAGCAGAGAGGAGAGCTGTGGCGTGCAGGGAGCGATGGCGTAGGAGGGGCACTGGTAGAGCCCTGGCTACCACTATACACAGACATGCACATGGATTTTGTGTTGTAGATATGTGGTAGTGGAGTATGGGCCTGAGGGCACACAGTGTATTGTGAATTCTGTAATTAACATATTGTAACGTTTTTAAAAATTGTATAACTGCCTTAATTCTGCCGGACCCCAGGAAGAGTAGCTGCTGCCTCGGCAGGAACTAATGGGGATCCATAATAAACTCCAGGAAGAGTAGCTGCTGCCTCGGCAGGAACTAATGGGGATCCATAATAAACTCCAGGAAGAGTAGCTGCTGCCTTGGCAGGAACTAATGGGGATCCATAATAAACTCCAGGAAGAGTAGCTGCTGCCTCGGCAGGAACTAATGGGGATCCATAATAAACTCCAGGAAGAGTAGCTGCTGCCTCGGCAGGAACTAATGGGGATCCATAATAAACTCCAGGAAGAGTCGCTGCTGCCTCGGCAGGAACTAATGGGGATCCATAATAAACTCCAGGAAGAGTCGCTGCTGCCTCGGCAGGAACTAATGGGGATCCATAATAAACTCCAGGAAGAGTCGCTGCTGCCTCGGCAGGAACTAATGGGGATCCATAATAAACTCCAGGAAGAGTCGCTGCTGCCTCGGCAGGAACTAATGGGGATCCATAATAAACTCCAGGAAGAGTCGCTGCTGCCTCGGCAGGAACTAATGGGGATCCATAATAAATACAACTACAAAATAATCAACGTAAAACAGAATTAAAACTATAAAATAAAAACGTAATAAAAAAAAACGTAATGAGAAAGATAGGCTACAACAACCAAGAGCCAACAGGTGCTACTTAATAATCTGAATGGAGTTGTTATTTGCAACTGTAGGACAAGGAGGAAGCGCATGCAGTCTCAATTAGCCTCAATTAGCCTGGCTAGTCGGCTTGATGCAGTCAAGACGGGTATTAACGTAATCAGATTTTATAATAAATATCGAGCTATGACAAGCTAGAAATGAGTCGGCTTGGTATGCTTGATATTTTCTTCTGTTTTCTTCCGTCTCTCTGAATCTCCCTCCACGTGCCACTTGCTCACAGTAAACACTCCGCAAGGCCATTCCTCCGCCTGCTAGAGTTTCCCTCTTGCGCTTCATCAGCTCTGGTTAATAAAGTAGCTTACAAATGTACTTGTCTACTGCTTCCCTCACCTTGGAATGAGTCTGGATCCAACCAGGTCTATACGGAAGCAGCCTAGTTGTCCTCAGGTCCGTTTGGAACAGGTCTCTATTTTTTTTAAACAATCATTTATGCATATCGTGTTCGGGTGGGAAAGCCCCAGGTCCATTTCAAAACGGGTCCAACAACCTCTACCGTAGTCGGTTGAGGTTTCAATTGAGAGTATTTAATGTTAAGTTCAATCAGCAGAGCTGGCTGATACAGAACATGGCATACAGGGGCCTCAGTAGTACTGAAGGGTGACATCACTCCTTCGGGCTTGATGAAAGTTCTACACTGTCAAGAGGTTTAAATATATTGATTGAGCCAAACAAAAAAAACGGCTGCTATTACTTGCCTATTTGAAATGTATAGAATAGCTAATGTCAAACATGAAAAGGACTGCATAGTCACTCAGAAGAATGAAATCATTTCAATGGTTTACACGAGGCTGGTAAATACATTTTTTTTTTAAAAGTGGCTTCTCACGCAGAGTGCATTTTCTACCCAATTCGTCAAAACCCCAAAAATTGCACGTCGCATAAATGTTCATGACACCTTTGTATTGACGGATAGGGAGCGTGAAATAGGTTCCAATCCAACTCGCTTTCCTCAACATGTTTTTACCCAATACCAGTCAGCAAGAACCCAAATTACAGGGCAATAACAAAAATATCCAAACCCCCAGGATGTATAAATGATGACAGAGAGTATTAGCTCCATATGTAATAGCTAGCTGACCCACTTCTCCAGCCGCAACACCATTCCACTCACCAAAGGACGGAACTAAACGTACTGGAGGACTGGCTGTGTGAAGACTGGAGTCCTGGTCTGGCCCAGTCCAGTGTAGGTCTAGAACGTTCTCCCCTCTGGGCACCAAGGCCCGAGTGAAATGGGCTGTGACTGTTTGGGCTTCGGGCACCTGAGAGTGACCAGTCCCACATCATTAAGCAGTTCTGGGCCTGGCAGCAGCGTCTTCTCCCTCCCCACCCCCCCTCTATCCCTGACCACAATGTCCTTGCCTGGCCGACAGGGCCCAGTGGCAATATGACAACCAAACTGCGTGATATATCAAATGTATCTCAGACATTGTATTTCATTTATTACACTCTGGATCGACGTGTACGACAACGTGTTTCAGTTCCCGCTGAAATCCAGCAACTTCGCACAGACATTGAATAGAAGTGGGACAACATTCCTTAGGCTACGATCAACAGCCTAATCAACTCTGTGAGAAGGAGGTGTGTCGCGCTGAATGAGGCAAATGGTGGTCACACCAGATACTGACTGGTTTCTAGCAGAGCGGTTTCCTCAGAGTCCTGACACTTTATTCAGTCTGATAGACACTAACAGCTGCTAGAAATTCCTCCGGGGGGCAGCTTCCTAGGTAGGAAACAGTGGTATCCGTTTGTTTTGCTACATGCATGGTGTGGCAGGCTCGGAGCCGTCGGGGCAGGCTCGGAGCCGTCGGGGCAGGCCCGGAGCCGTCGGGGCAGGCCCGGAGCCGTCGGGGCAGGCCCGGAGCCGGGAGGAGCTGGCTAGAAGGAGCTTTCCCAATATTGCATAGACCCTTTTGATTATCTCAGAATCACGAGGCTGCATTAAGAAGTGTTTATTTTGGACTGGACAATGAAGTTGGCAGCTTGTTCACAGAGAAGTGAGGACGGGAGCGCGGTAGGGTGGGATAAGGAAAAGAGGGGCACTTACCTTGTTGCCTGTCCCGGCACAGCAGATGCCCAAGGCCATGGCGGCTCCGCAGCGCACATGGGGGTTGTAGCTCTCTGACAGGAGAGACACCACACTGGGGCATTGCTCTGGGGTCCTATAGAGACAGACAGAACGAGAAAGAGAGAGAAACATGGTTATCTTTTATTTATTTATTTCACCTTTATTTACTTGGGGGGGGCGTGTACGGTGTGTGAAAAGGGGCAATGATTTATAGGTCTGACACCTCCGCAAGTCTTGATGAATTGTATCCGGGGCTGCTGCTGTATGAAGAGAAAAACCTTATGCTTAACCATTTTGCAAGATTGAAATCTTTGACTTGAAGTATAATGGCACAGGTCTAGAGCAACATTTTTTTTTATCTCTTGCTTATCATAAATAGTTATTTCTTTGCTGACTGAAGCGAAAACTGAGCCAAGACAATTAAAACATACAGCAGGAGGAGACTCTGTCCTCTTAACTAGCCTACTACATTTGTCAAAATCCTTTAGTCTACCAAAAAGAACAGGCACGCTCAAACATAACGCCCGTCCAACAGGCACTGTTAATAATGATTTTTATATTAAAAAAAATATGATCAAGAACACCATTTAGGTGATGGGACATTGGCAGAAAAAACTGTGCCCCATGGCAACTTACGGTGTAATTTGGCAGAATGTTACCTCAAGTCTAAACACTGCCAGTGTAAGTGAATATTTCGGTCTAACCTTCCCAATCCACTACCTTCGACCATCGTGTTTTACATGTAAATGCCAGGGTTTCTTCCCTCCTCACATTTCCCTGGTTTCCACAGGTCCAACCGTTGGTTCATTTTGAACCAAGACCTTATACAAACTCTCCCAGGTCTGCAGCTGTGTCAAGCTGGTTTCTTTAAACAATTTACACAACGTAATTATAGTTAACCCCCTCTCCTCCCCTCAATAGCACCCTAACAGGAGTATGGGGTGAGAAAATAGAGGTAAGAGCAGGGTGGGATGTAGATTTTGGACCCTAACCTCATCTTTACTTAAGGCTCAAAGTGTCGTTAGGGTAAGGGCCATTTGCCATTAGGCGCTTGAGATTTAAAGTGAATTTAAATGGGCTCTATTCTAAGAGTAAAGTGGAGCAAGTGGCTCTGGGACAAGAAATGTAGGTTCTTTAAAGAGCAACTGAAGTCAATAAACAACGTATCATCTGATAGAAAACAGCCTCTGTGGCATCGATATTAAATCAGAAACATTTATTCTACTATCAAAATTGACTACAAAGTATAAAGAGGATAATTTTGGTCATAAAGTCAGTCTCATCCAAAACAGAGTTTTGTAAGTGAGTTCGTCATGATTTAGGGTTGTTCACTAACACAGGATACACAGGTTCGGTGATTGAGCTCTTTCCAATCCTACTGCAGAATACAGTGAGACAGACCTACCCAGAGGATCTGTCTTTGGTTATACTTGAGAGAAACACTGCATCAAACACCTCAGCTCGGGGGTTCCCAAACTTTTGTCGTCCACAAACCCCTTTTGATGTGAAAATATTTCCGGAACCAGATTTTTTTTAAATGCAATTAACGGCCAATGTTTCGTATATATATATAGATTTTTTTTCTTTCTTCTTTTTCCTCCCAGGGCTATGGCAGTCAATTACAAAACATTCTAACAGTATTTCTGATTGTCTTAACTCACGATACATACTTTTAATGTGGGGCTATGACAGTCAATTGCAAATGAGTCTGACAATGTCTCATCTCACCACCACTGATGAGATGGGTGTGTTTGATGCATGTCAGAGCTTCTCAAAGTGAGGGGGCATGGGGTCAGCATGGGGTCAACAGCGTGCACCTCACCTCTTGCGGTCACATCCAACCTAAATCGATATTTGGTTTTAATGCAGACGAGAGCACTGATGAATCCAGCGTCACACAGATATGAGCTGCCGAAGGGTACTGTGAGTTTTAATGGTCTGAGTGAGACTGCAGGGTATTTATTCCCTTCGAGGCAGGAACCAAAACACCTGTGAATGCTTTGTATGCAGCGCTCGGTCACACGACAGTTCGAAAGGCCGCACTGGAACCATTTCGATTCAAGAGCCACAGTCACGGCCTTTGCCCACGATCTAAGGGAACCGATTGAATTGATCTTTTAGATTTCAATACGTCTCATTTAGATTTTTAAGATGAACCACATTACAATGATTTTAAGACACAACGATGATATATAAAAACGTTCGTTATTTTGGAAATTCTCCCGCAACCCCATTTTCATACGACCCCTAGTTTGGGAACCGCGGCCTTAGCTAGATGTAAAAATTTAGCGACTAAAACATCCTCGTAAAAAAAAAAATCCTAATTAATTACAGATTTCTTTAGGTATCTTAGATTCATTCAGACTATTTTGAGGAAGTGATACTGGCTTTGTTCCATCCACCTAATCATCCTCAGCTTCCAATTGGCTCATTCATCCCCCCCGTAACTATTCCCCAGGTCGTTGCTGTAAATGAGAATGTGTTACTGCAATGCAAATGAGTCGTCTGTTGTATGTAACCTGTGCAATGTGTTCCAGTGTGTCTTTCAGTGAAAATTCCTGCCAAACCGGTCAGCTAAATCAAACATGTATTACTCATATTTGGTCACCAAAAAAAGGGAACGCAATTACGACTGGTCAGGAACAATACTGCCTGAGAAAGAGGGATTTCATCAGAAGTAGTGGTGACTTCACATTCACTTCTTACTCAAATCACTACAATGTGTGCTACATTATCAACACTGGAAATGTATTACAGCATAGCCCATGGTAATGTCTTGAATTAGGGAATCTGTCGAGACAGAGGCAAACAGCCACTATGGGATGAGGTCAGCAGCATTATATTGAGCGTGTTATCCAGCCTGCTATGCTGTAAAAAGGCAGTTGGATAAGACCAACACTGCCACGGCACGGACAGTGAAACCGATGAGGATATTACCATATGCCTTCAGATTTCCCAGAAAGGTTCCGTTCTCCGTAATGGTCATTGAGAGTCTGTCAGTTAGGTTTTAATCGTCATTCAGCCGAAAAAACGATAGGCGGTAAACCAATCCTCTATAATAAAAAAAGACCCCTCAGCCTTTTCCAAAAAAACAAGCATAATCGTCAACATCGCAAATCCCTCTCCATGACTCATGCCACTAACTCACAAATTTTTTTTTTTTAAATAGCGCAGCTCAACCAGAAAATATGACGCGTCCCTGCAATCGAAGAGGTCCTTTCTGTTTCTCAGAGAAAACCTCATCGGTTTGATGGCGTGAAGAGGCCAGGAGGACGTGATAATTATCAAGCGGCTTAAGAAAGAAAGCCCAGAGTAATATGGATCCCTTTTGCCGGACACCGAACACGTTGTACACATTATTACGGTTGTGCTACTGCTCAAACCATAGTCCTTCAAAACCAAAAACAGGCCGTCTTCATTTTAAAACCAATTTAAACTAGTAGTGTCAAACCAGCTGCACATTTCTCGTAGAAATGTGTGTTACAGATATGCCATTCTCATTGAAAGGAAGTCTAAGGAGTGGTAGGTCAGTTCTACGTGCACTTTTCTATGATTCCCATTTTAAAGTTGAGTTTTTACGTCTTTCACTTTTGTACACCAGCTTCCAACAGCTGAAAATACTATATTTTTGGTTATGGAAAATATTTCACTGCGGTTTGATGGTACAATGATTCTCTGCACTATCCTTGCTGGTTTTGTCACAAACTGAAATTAAGCCAAGTATTAGAATTTTAGCAACCTGGCAATGGCGGAGCGATTTCGGTATAGTGCATCTTTAAAATGTAATCCAAGTAGAGTCGCTAGCTGTAATCCGACACCACATTAAGCCCCTTACATACCGACCAAACTGGCAGTTTTTCTAAATAAATGTACACATTCATGTCATTCAATCATTTCTTGGTTCTATTTTATACGCTTGACGCACTGCGTCAAGTCCCGCCCTTTCCCCATCCCCTCATTGGTTTTACGAGCATATACCCACGTGGGTGATTGAAAGATGAACAAGATCCACACTTCAGTCCAGCTGGTGTCGGTAATGTACAACAACAAGAAGAAAAAAATCTGCATTTCAGGTAAAATAACAAACCAATGTTCATCTCCCAGGACAAATTAGCAACAGCGAACTAGCTAAATGTCCATGAAATGCCATGTCTTGAGGTTGAATATATGTGTTTTGCTTTGCTACCGTAGCAATATAAAATGGACAAGATGGTGCCGACAGTTTCTAGCTACTTTTTTTTGGATTGTGTGTATTATTGTATTTCTAGATATTTCTCCACTGTTTGAGCTACAAACACAAGCATTGACTGCACCTGCAATATCTGCAAATCTGTGTACACAACCAATAAACTTTGATTCGATAACATTTGGAGTTAATAAACACTGCTCCGAGAGGCGGCATGTAGCGTAGTGGGTAGAGCGTTGGGCCAGTAACCGAAAGGTTGGTGGATCGAATCCCAGAGCTGACAAGGTAAAATAAAAAAAAATAAAAAAATCTGCCTCTGAACAAGGCAGTTAACCCACTGTTCCTAGGCCGTCATTGTAAATAAGAATTTGACTTGCCTAGTTAAATAAAAGTTAAAAAATAAAAACACCTAGTCAATTGTACAATTGCTTTCAATCGAAAATGTGTCTTCCGTATTTAATGCAACCCCTGCTGTGCCTGCTGTGCGCGTAGGCTGTGCGTGTGCACCTGATGGTGTCCGACGCTGAATTTTAAAAATGATAATAATTCAAAAGCACAGTAGCACTAGCTCAATCCATCATGTCCCTTCCACTCAGCCGCCAGAGATGCCCAGCACAGTGGCACACGTAGGAAGCAGGGAAACACTAAGGCTAATCAAACCAATACCAGTTCATACATACACTGCCAAAAAGTCAATATGATTCACTTCGTCATTCCACTCGATCCAAATTAGTCATGAAAAGCAGTGTTTCTTTCCATACAGAGACATAAGAACATTTTGCAGGACTTCTCTGTACTCCATGAATCCCACTCCAATAAGAAATGACTACAGACTTAAACATGAGTGAAATCATGCCTATCCTGTCTAGCTAGAATATACGAAGAATTGGACATGTCATTGTCGTAAAATCTAAGTCAGCGGAATGTTCAATCAAATTGTATTTAAATAATTTTTTAAGTAGCATCCGCAGCGTTAATGCAGAAAGGTAGAAAACAGATGTGAGGCGCTAGCAGGAAGTCCCTGGGCAACTCCTAACATCAGAGGATCAGGAGCCTCCAAGTGATTCACATAGGAATCAGGCGAGGAGGGGGGTGACCTTTGGCTTTTGTTCTAATCAAAAGACAATTGCGCCGACTTGGCCGGGGGTGGTTAGGCTGGCAAGATTTGAGATGTCAAACATAACCAACCCCCTGTACAGGCACGGAAAGGGAGTCAAAAAAAACTTGGCTCTGCAATTTCTTATATAACCATCATCCGGAAAATGCGTTTTTAGTTTTTATCAAAAAAAAAAAAGAAGAAGTGATAATGCTGTTTCAACAGGACATGTGAAGCAACATTTAACCTACACAACTAAAAACCCTCTCCTCCTCCAACCACCATCCCCAGCCCCTACTGGAGGAGAGAACAGAAAGAGACAAACATAAACAGTAAGTCGGCTGTGTTGAAGGAAATTGCCTCCCAGAAACGTCGGCATTCGGCCAGCTCTGAGACATTCATCTGTCTTCTCCCTAGCCTGACTCATGGATAAGTGAGGTGGTAAGAGAGAGCGAGATAGGAGGGAGCGAGGGGGATGGAGAAGCAGTATGGGGGAGTGAGAGACGGAGTGCGAGAAGGGGGGAAGACAGGACATCTGAAAGTTTTCAACCTGTGATCGCGGTATGTGATGCGAATCGAAACCGGGGGCTCATCCAACAAGCGGGACAAAGGAATTTCCTACGGATGGAATGCACCAAAGTGAGATAATATTAGGCAAATATTTTCACAAGGGGAGGGCTGCCTGTGACATTTTTAGATTTTGGAGGAGTTCTAAGTTATAAAAACATGATCGGGAACAAGAAGGGAAAAAAAGCAGTCATTGAAGGAGTTTGAGGATCGAGTTGTTTGGTGATGAACAGCACTGGTTTTGCACGATTGAAAAAAAAGTGTGGATTATAGCAGCTCAGAAGGCGATACAAATGTACAGGACAAACCAAACAGGAGAACAGGGGCTGTTGCCTTTGATGAAGGTAAGAAAGACACTATTTGTTCATCATTCTAAAATAAAAAAATCAGTCAAATCTACAGGAAATGGTTCATGTTTTTGATCAAAAAGTCTGAGAACTTCTGAGCTGTGCTTGATTTTAATGTCAGACAGTTAACTTTAAAGGAAGATGAAACATTTTTTTTTTATGAGTTATAATTAATGATGGCATGGAAATAACATGTATAAGCGATTTAGAGATTGTGACAATATTGAGTGTAATATTATTGTCAATTAAATAATGACCAAATATGCTTGTGTTTGCATAGAACTTTGTTCTATAAAAATGGAGGGGGAATCATAATTACCCTAGTGCCACAGACTTAAACCACTATGATATGCAGTGAATAAGCTAGGTGTGTTACGAGTAACTATTTACACTACAAACCAACAGGGGAAAATTAAGGAAATTATATTTTACAAGTAAAATTGCTTTCAAAAGTGAAATGCAAAAGCTTTATTAAAATTGTATGTTCAAAACTGAACCATGCATAATTTAAACATTACTTCAATAAATACTTGTAGCAATGTTTTTATGACATGCAATCGTTTAACCTTACGTGTTAACAATTTTGTTTGACAATAAAATGTTCACACCACTACACAAAGAGACCCAGAACGACCATATACGCACTTGATAAAAAACTGTTTTTACACACACACACACAAAAAAAACATGTAGAAAAACATGCCAGAGTTAAGCGCGCAAGCAAGCAGTGATTACAGCCGATAGCTGTTTCCTTGGTCTAGAAACAATACTAACGACTGTGGAGGAAAAACCCATGACATTTGTTATGATAAATGTCACTCATCATTTGAGGTCTTCACACTGAAACTAATGTCCAAGGGGTTTAACATTGTCACTTTTGTTTCCTTCTAAAACTTTTAGTAGAAACTGGCCTGTTCTAGAGCGTACACAAACCAGAAGACAACGGCGCCCCCGGATTACGAGTCAGACAACCAACTCTTGACCTAACACCCCTTTTTCCTGTGGAGGTACATTCTGTGCTTAGATTACTGCCTTGAACACGTTTTGAGGCGACATGTTAAGTTTTGGAGCTGCTGGGCTTTTTTGATTGTAAAGTGGTCCTTTTTGGTTTATACGGTGCACCCGGTATGAGCCACCGCCCTGTGTACTGGACCTAAGCTGCCCTCCACCCACCCCTGCCCCTGCTCGCAGGACCCTGTGACCATGCTGACCAAGCCCCCTGAACCAGCCAGAGCAGAGCCCCGACCCGCGCCCAACCCAGCCGTCCTCCCCACAGCAGCATGTCCCAGCCAGAGGCACCCCCGCTGGCGGTCAACGGTTCGGGGTCCGGGGAGGTGGCTGGTGCTCAGCTACGCTGGGCCGCATTGCTCATCATTATGGTCATCATCCCCACCATTGGGGGCAACATCCTGGTCATCCTGGCAGTGTCGCTGGAGAGGAAGCTGCAGAATGCCACCAACTACTTCCTGATGTCCCTGGCGGTGGCCGACCTGCTAGTGGGACTCCTGGTGATGCCCATTGCCCTCATCACTGTGCTCTACAGTAAGTCACCTCCACATGGTTGACCTATTGCCTTGCCATCAGAAAGGACCCCTTCATTGGTACCTTCATTCAACCAATTGTAACTCAAGACCCTGCTGATACTAGGGTTGGGCGGAATACTGTATGATTTACACCTCACAAAAATGTTCAATTGGTTCTTTTAAAATAAATACCCGCAGTCAACTTGTGTCAATAGATAAAGCAGATGGCGTTCTTAATAAAAAGAAATATGCAACAGGAGAAATTAAGAAGCCATTCAACATAAAAACACCATGACTGGCTCAAAGAGCACATGGAAACTTTTGTGAGGAACCTACTAATGGTTTCCAGCGAAATATCTATAGACGCGCCAAATAAAAATTCTCTCCAAGCTCAGGGCTCCAGCTATGCATTTGGTTTACGAACCAAGTGTCTAGATGTCAAGATCAAGTTTCTTGGTTATAGCAGAGACAATCAATCCTCTCCCGGATCAACATTCTTGTTGTTTGATATTTGTTTTCTGTGTGCAGAAAAACTTTGAGTTAATTGTACAACTTTATGTGCTGGGGGTGTCTGTCTTCGCAATTGGTTTACATTCGCGTGCATTTAAAGAAAAAATTAAGCATAAAATGTATTTATTGTTACATTTTTTTAAATAAATGTCCACTAGTTTGCACTGACGATAATACTGTATACCCCAGGATGGTACAGGATTTAGGTATGAACATCTGTATACAACCCAACCACAGCTGATACTAAAAAGGTACTGATCCTACAAGTGTGAACAGTTCATAGAACTGCAACACCATGATTGCCTCAACATCAATTTGAATGATTATTTTTTTGGCCCCAACACAGCAGCTGATTCAAGCACAAAGGCTGGCCTCTTACTCGTGTTTAGCTTGGCTCCCATCGATCAGATCTAAATTGCACTTGGGTCGCCCCAGTTCCCATGGAGCCGCGATTATAAAGCTGCTGTCAGTTGAGACCAGAGAAACACCTGTAAATGTGCATTGCAAAGCAGATATCCACCTCAGTAGGTAAGCCACAACATTTTAATTTAATCTAGCAGATCTAGCATTCGATGACAAGAATTACCACCTTCTTTTGTTAACTGAACAACTGAGCAAAAAAAATAAATAAGCATATTCATAATATAATAATTCAAGAACAGTAGAGTTCAGACACCACGAGAGATGCTGCTGAATCTCCGCCAGCTACAGTATAAACAAATTAATAGCAGATGGCAAAAACACAAGATAGTGGACAATAAACAAGGTACTTCCTTTGGCTGTGTAATCACAGCAGAGGCACATTCACATCAGGTAGCAATGATCACGATGACCCAATTTCTGCGTGACTTATACAAACGACTTACCAATCACAAACCAACCTCTCCCTCGGCTCGCACACTCACGTAGGTCGCCAGGGAAAAATACAGATATAAGAGCGAACTGAAAAGATTTGCATTCGATTCCATTAAGTGACGTAGCTTTACAATTTATTTATTTAACCTTTAACTAGGCAAGAACAAATTGTTATTTACAATGACAACCTACTGGGGAACAGTGGGTTAACTGCCTTGTTCAGGGGCAGAACGACAGATTTTTACCCTGTCAACTTGGGGATTCGATCTAGCAACCTTTTGGTTACTGGCCCAACACTAACCACTAGGCTACCTGCCCCCCCCCCCCCCCTAACCACTAGGCTACCTGCCCCCCCCCCTAACCACTAGGCTACCTGCCGCCCCCCCCTAACCACTAGGCTACCTGCCGTCCCCTCTAACCACTAGGCTACCTGCCGCCCTCCTCTAACCACTAGGCTACCTGCCGCCCCCCTCTAACCACTAGGCTACCTGCCGCCCCCCTCTAACCACTAGGCTACCTGCCGCCCCCCTCTAACCACTAGGCTACCTGCCGCCCCCCTCTAACCACTAGGCTACCTGCCGCCCCCCCCTAACCACTAGGCTACCTGCCGCCCCCCTCTAACCACTAGGCTACCTGCCGCCCTCCTCTAACCACTAGGCTTTCAAAGCGCAAAATTAAAACCCCCCTCTCTAGCAGAGTCCTCTTTCTCCTGACACAGAATTTATAGTCGAGCCACTACTCCTCATTCATTCTGTTGGAGTAAACAGCCCTGTGACACACACACACACACCCCACCTCGACTGCTTGGCAGGAATCTGATTTCAAGTCATGCTTTCAGAAAACAGGCACCATCTTTGTATAAGAACCATATGTGCCGTGCAAACAGTGGGCACGAGGCTAACTGTATAGTGGGGGGTGGGGGGGGCTCCATCCTTCCATCAGACCTTAATGACGTCCATCAGGCCTGGGCGGAGGGGAAGGAGAGGATCAGGCCTAGACGAAGGAGGGGATCAGGCCTAGACGGAGGGGGGGGATCAGGCCTAGACGGAGGGGAAGGAGAGGATCAGGCCTAGACGGAGGGGAAGGAGAGGATCAGGCCTAGACGGAGGGGAAGGAGAGGATCAGGCCTAGACGGAGGGGAAGGAGCGGATCAAAGTCAAGGCCATGTGATCACATAAATAAGAGCCAGAGGCTTCCTGAGGAGTAGTAGCCCATGTTCAGTGGGAGGGGGGCTGTGTGTATACGTGTGCGGACATGTAAGTTCGCACAGAGTTCCATGTCTGAATGGACGCAAGGTACGTTTGTGCAGGGGCAGCTGTCATTTCTCTACTGGCTGGAGACCGAGCACACAGCAAGGGGGGCCCCTTTAGAGCCACTCGGCAGCTAAGGCCTGCAGCTCTAAGAACAGTGTGTGCAGGCAAAACGGCGAGAGAGGGAATTAGTGCAAACTTCCAAATACCACCTGAAATTTACCAGAGGACAGAGACAAGATGTTGTAGCTACAGTATTGTCACCACTAATACATCACCTCCACTAAACACTAGACTCTCTAAATTCCCAATAAACCACAATAACTACTTTCTTAAAATAAACAAGAGAAAGTAATAGCTACTTTGTTTTTTGACCATTTATCCACTTTTTTCTGTGTCTGCCTGGGTGGATCTCCTCTCCATCCCAAACCCTGGCTGCGGGAGAAGTTTCAGACTAACCGGGAGTAGCTATTGCCTCAAACTAGTGACGTGCGGTTGACTCTTTTACCGACCAAAGAGTTGAATCCCCACCGAGTAACTTGAACATTTATTTTGTTGTATGTTTGCCCGGCTGGCCGAAATGAAAAGAGCAGCATTAATACGCGCTACTCTAGAAAAATACATGTTTAGAACTACTGATTGCAAGGTGCACAAATGAATGCAATTAATTAATTATTGACCGCTATCGAAGGACAACAGGGATGTTTCTGACATAATAATTATTGGACGGGCCACCTCAGCGTTTTCAGGTCCAAGCAGTGTTTAAAAAATAAAATAACATTTTTAAAAAAGATAGCTAGCTATCGGTTTATTTTATTAAATGGAAAAATGCTTTCAGTGTAAACTTAACTAAAACCAGATAAAATATGTACAAAAGATAAAATGGACCTACATATTTGTACATAAAATCATCTTTGATAACTAACCAATCACCAGAATAAAAGCTAGACAGCTAGACAGAAAATTGAAATGTCCGAAAACAATGCAGTATTAATTGTTAGGTTACAGCGTTAGCCATGGCAAAACGCATAGTATGGCAGGAAACTAGCTTTAAAAACAGCAACGGAAAATAAATCTCAGAAATGTGTAGAATTGCAGGAAATCAGCTTAAATAAATAAAAAATGGGGGAAAAAAAAAAAACTCTACACCAACCAAATTGGGGCGTCTAAAATGTTGCCACGCCATCTGAACACCCCAGCCACGCCCACCACCTAAGTCACTTCTTGATCCAGAAAAAAAAATGGCTGCAGTTCACAAACGATAGTGCAATCTTTCTCAGCAGTCAAGCAACTGCTTCCCGCCAAGAGTCGTTCACTATCCATTTCGGTTGCGGCAGACAACAAGACCTCATTCCAGATGGTATCAATAAATAACTGTATTTGTATGCCTAGCAATCACAAAATGGACATTGAGTCATACTTTTATATGTCTCAGTAACAAAATTACAGATCCAATAAGCCCCCCTATGGTGAACGTGAGGCTTGTAGAATCATGATTCTTTTTAGTTTGAGTTTTTAGTTCATCGTTCATCAGTAGGGTAGTCCTTACTGAATCTAATGAACTACGATTATTTTGGAGTCAACGGAGTTGAAGATCAGTCACTAATTATTTATTTTTTTTTAAAGACGAACTTCCCATGATCACCTCAAACATCCAATATTAATGAGTTAGTGAGCCCAATCATAATTGGACCTTCTTCCAAAATTAAACATTTTACTGGAGGAGGACATGTCTAGTGTGCAATTGCTTTCGATAAGAGCTGTAAAAGAAGTCCCGAGGGCCCCTTTCACATCTGCCCAGCAGATGAATGTAAGGCTTTTACAGTCAACACCTTGAAAAATGACATGGTTCCAAATGTTTAACGGCTGCACTGTAGACTGACTACAGTGCTAAACTAAAAACATACAGCTGACTAAGGCTTGGGAGAACAATTAAGAAAAGCTATTTGAAGGATTCGGGAGGGGAGGGGGATGCACTAACCATAGCGCCATATTTACGAGGAAGCACCATTAGAAGTGTTTACATGACGGATAGAAATGTTTACCTCAATATATTTGGGCCGTGGCATAAGACAGTGCAGAAAACATGTTCATTGTTCTATAATCAGAATGAAGAGTAGAATTAAGATTTCACGAAATAGCCCACCAGGCCATAAGAGGATGACGACGGAACATTCTTACCCTTCTTCACTAATGAGCTTAAGACTGTTTCAGGGAGGGGTCACTCTTTTGCAAGACGAGCTTCGACCCCAGACTCACCCAGTCTCCCCACACACACACACACACACACACCTGGTAGGGCCTAGGTTTAGATCTACGTTTCGACCAGCGCTGTCTTTTAACCTAAACTTCCCCATAATTCATTTTGAGAACCCCGGAATGTCATTAAGTCAAAAACACGCCTCATTTAAAAATGTAAACAAAACCTCCAAGCGATCCATTTAGTGCTCTGGCAGAGAGCTTTATAACGAGAAAAATACAACGTATGAATTAATGAAGGACGTCGGTGCAGAATAGAAAACTCTAGAAGGGCTGTTGTTAAATCCTTCAAAATAATAATTATTTTCATCTGTGGGACATCTATTGTCAATCAAATTCCACGGAGTGCCGAGTGTCCCCGGGTTTTCGCTCCACCCTTGTACTTGATTGATGATTTAAGGTCATTAATTAGTAAAGAACTCCCCTCACCTGGTTTTCTTGGTCTCAAAAGGAAAAACCTGCATAATGATTGAGACACCCCTTACCTACGGTGCCTTCGGAGAGTATTCAGACCCCTTGACATTTTCCACATTTTGTTACATTTTAGAATAAGGCTGCCATAATGACAAAGCGAAAACAGTTGTAGAAATGTTGGCCAATTTCTTAAAAATAAAACAGAAATAGCTTATTTACCTAAGTATTTAGACACATTGCCATGAGACTCGAAATTGAGCTCATGTGCATCCTGTTTCCATTGATCATCCTTGACACTTTTCTACAACTTAGAGTCCACCTGTGGTAAATTCAATTGATTGGACATTATTTGGACAAACACACATCATAAGGTCCCACAGTTGACAGTGCATGTCAGAGCAAAAACCAAGCCATGAGGTCAAAGGAATTGTCCGTAGAACTCAGAGGCAGGGTTGTGATGAGGCAAAGATCTAGGAAAGGGTACCAAAATATTTTTGCAGCATTGAAGGTCCCCAAGAACACAGTGGCCTCCATATTTAAATGGAAGAAGTTTGGAACCACCAAGACTCTTCCTTAAGCTGGCCGCCCGGCCAAACTGAGCAATCGGGGGAGAAGGGCCTTGGTCAGGGAGGTGACCAAGAACCTGATGGTCACTGACAGAGCTCAAGAGTTCCTCTGTGGAGATGGGAGAACCTTCCAGAAGGACAACCATCTCTGCAGCACTCCACCAATCAGGCCTTTATGGTAGAGTGGCCAGACGGAAGCCACTCCTCAGTAAAAAGGCACTACAGCCCGCTTGGAGTTTGCCAAAAGGCGCCTAAAGACTCTCAGACCATGAGCAACAAGATTCTCTGTTCTGATGAAAACAAGATTAAACCCCATCCAACCTGACAGAGCTTGAGAGGATCTGCAGAGAAGAATGGGAGAAACTCCCCAAATACAGGTGTGCCAAGCTTGTAGCGTCAAACCCAAGAAGACTTGAGGCTGTAATCGCTGCTTGAACAAAGTACTGAGGAAAGCGTTCGAATACTTATGTAAATGTGATAGCAGTTTTATTTTTTAATAAGTTGGCAAACATTTCTAAAAACCTGTGGTTTTGCCTTTGGGGTATTGTGCCATTAGGGTGTAGATTGATTTAAATAGTTTTTTCCCCCTTCATCAATTTTAGTATAACGCTGTAACGTAACAGAATGTGGCCAACATCAAGGGGTCTGAATACTTTCCAAAGGCACTGTATATATCATACATAGAGACTATAAAACAATTGTGAGGTCTAGATGAGCTTTTACCAGATTTAGGATCAGTTATTCTTACAGAAGAAAAAAAGGATTCTCATATAAAGTATGGAGGCCCTTAAGAACTGTGGGCATGTCTTGTATAATCAGAGCCTGACAGACATCAATGACTCAGGTCAGATCGTTTACACCCCGGTATTTGCTGGAACGGGGACATTTTCTAAAAAATAAGCAATAATCATGATTTACATAATGACAATAATACTACTCAGACACAGCACTTCACCAAGACAGCGATCTCAGCGTAGTTTTTATTTTGAGTCCAACTCGGCTTTTTCCACAACTCTGGAATGGTGACCTCACCCCTAGAGGTTGGTAGCTCGGTTTTCATAGAATTCTCTTTCTCGCTCTTGAAGCTGGTGTACTGCAATGACTTCACACGTTTGTCTTAGAAATGTGGCCTTGGATGGACACCTCTGTAGCCTTGGCAACACTTATATATCAGAAACTTTACCAGCAAACAGATTTTTAAAATCTGGTATAAGCACACAATATCCTCACATGTAGAATTTGTTGAGTATTATTCCCATCGAAAGGAAGGGGCCCACAAAAAAAGTATATATACTCTTAGAAAGTAGCCTACCTATCAAAGTATAAATATCCCACAGAAAATATTTCTAAATGAAAAAAGGAGAAAGGGCAAGTGGTGCGTGGAGCTGAACAAAGCCCCTGAAATGGTGAGCAGTAGACGAGGAGCTGAACAAAGCCCCTGAAATGGTGAGCAGTAGACGAGGAGCTGAACAAAGCCCCTGAAATGGTGAGCAGTAGACAAGGAGCTGAACAAAGCCCCTGAAATGGTGAGCAGTAGACAAGGAGCTGAACAAAGCCCCTGAAATGGTGAGCAGTAGACAAGGAGCTGAACAAAGCCCCTGAAATGGTGAGCAGTAGACAAGGAGCTGAACAAAGCCCCTGAAATGGTGAGCAGTAGACGAGGAGCTGAACAAAGCCCCTGAAATGGTGAGCAGTAGACGAGGAGCTGAACAAAGCCCCTGAAATGGTGAGCAGTAGACGAGGAGCTGAACAAAGCCCCTGAAATGGTGAGCAGTAGACGAGGAGCTGAACAAAGCCCCTGAAATGGTGAGCAGTAGACGAGGAGCTGAACAAAGCCCCTGAAATGGTGAGCAGTAGACGAGGAGCTGAACAAAGCCCCTGAAATGGTGAGCAGTAGACGAGGAGCTGAACAAAGCCCCTGAAATGGTGAGCAGTAGACGAGGAGCTGAACAAAGCCCCTGAAATGGTGAGCAGTAGACGAGGAGCTGAACAAAGCCCGTGAAATGGTGAGCAGTAGACGAGGAGCTGAACAAAGCCCGTGAAATGGTGAGCAGTAGACGAGGAGCTGAACAAAGCCCCTGAAATGGTGCGCAGTAGACGAGGAGCTGAACAAAGCCCCTGAAATGGTGAGCAGTAGACGAGGAGCTGAACAAAGCCCCTGAAATGGTGAGCAGTAGACGAGGAGCTGAACAAAGCCCCTGAAATGGTGAGCAGTAGACAAGGAGCTGAACAAAGCCCCTGAAATGGTGAGCAGTAGACAAGGAGCTGAACAAAGCCCCTGAAATGGTGAGCAGTAGACAAGGAGCTGAACAAAGCCCCTGAAATGGTGAGCAGTAGACGAGGAGCTGAACAAAGCCCCTGAAATGGTGAGCAGTAGACGAGGAGCTGAACAAAGCCCCTGAAATGGTGAGCAGTAGACAAGGAGCTGAACAAAGCCCCTGAAATGGTGAGCAGTAGACAAGGAGCTGAACAAAGCCCCTGAAATGGTGAGCAGTAGACAAGGAGCTGAACAAAGCCCCTGAAATGGTGAGCAGTAGACGAGGAGCTGAACAAAGCCCCTGAAATGGTGAGCAGTAGACGAGGAGCTGAACAAAGTCCCTGAAATGATGAGCAGTAGACGAGGAGCTGAACAAAGCCCCTGAAATGGTGAGCAGTAGACGAGGAGCTGAACAAAGCCCCTGAAATGGTGAGCAGTAGACGAGGAGCTGAACAAAGCCCCTGAAATGGTGAGCAGTAGACGAGGAGCTGAACAAAGCCCCTGAAATGGTGCGCAGTAGACGAGGAGCTGAACAAAGCCCCTGAAATGGTGAGCAGTAGACGAGGAGCTGAACAAAGCCCCTGAAATGGTGCGCAGTAGACCAACATAATGAATGCCCACTACATTCATAGGGCACATCTAGAACAGGGAGGACACTAAAATATTGTGATCAAATGTGTATTTATTTTATAGTTTAATGTGTATATACAAATATTAAAAGTAATACTTGTTAACAAAAAAAATAAAAAACAGCCACTAATGCTTGAATTATGACATTACAAGCCATTAGTAAAACAGGTTAACAAGAAAAATCATTCAAGAACCTTTCCAACACACAATTATGGGGCAATTTCACGCCCAGGACCCAAAATAAACAAACACGTATGGCGAGAAGGGGGCAGAACACATCTACATAGCGCTTTCAGCTCCATACAAAGAGTCATAAGAAGCATTTCTCGGCAGTAAATGAATTATTTACTAAAATAAAACAGAATTCTTTACATCAGAGCTGGTTTTAAATCATTAGCTGGTGATGTCACTGATGTCCACAACACAAGTTCTGTTTAGAATGCAAAAGGTTTGCTGGACAAAATGGGACTAATCAGAAATTTGTCCCTTTTTCCAAATGGGCTACTTCCTCCTCAGGAATTAAAGAACATAAAACACCTGCGTCATAGGCCACCAAATTAAGAGAAACGGCATGAATAAATGTCCAACATCTTCACACTTCATTTCCTATTAGAAAAATATCCTACATTTCCACCTTTAATTTTGGCATCTTTGACAAATCTCTATTCCTCTCCCACACACACACAGCCCATGCAGTCCTTGACATTATAAAACGCAACAATTTCAACGATTTTTCTGAGTTACAAATCATAAGTAAATCAGTTCATTGAAATAAATGAATTAAACACTAACCTATGGATTTCACGACTGGTCAGGGGCCGAGCCAGGGCCAGCCAATCACAATTAGTTTTTCACCACAAAAGGGCTTTATTACAGACAGAAATACTCCTCAGTTGTCCAGGTCGCTGGTCTTAGACAATCTCGCAGGTGAAGAAGCCAGATGTGGAGGTCCTGGGCTGGCGTGGTTACACGTGGTCTGCGGTTGCAAGACCGGTTGGACGTACTGCCAAATTCTCTAAAATGACGTTGTAGGCGGCTTACGGTAGAGAAATTAACATTCTCTGGCAACAGCTCAGATGGACATTCCTACAGTCAGCATGCCAATCGCACACTACCTCAAAACTTAAGACATCTGTGGTATTGTGTTGTGTGACAGAACTGCAAATTTGAATGGCTTTTTGTCCCCAGCACAGGGTGCACCTGTGTAATGACCATGCTGATTAATCAGCTTGTTGATATTCCACACCTATCAGGTGGATGGATTATCTTGGCAAAGGAGAAATACAGTGGTGGAAAAATTACCCAATTGTCATGCTTGAGTAAAAGTAATGATTAATTTTCTATTAAAAGATGTCGCCTACCCAGTAAAATACTACTTGATTAAAAGTATTTTGTTTTATATATGCACACACTTAAGTATCAAAAGTAAAAAATAAAAGTATAAATCAGTTCAAATTCCGTATATTGAGCAAAGCAGATGGACACATTTTCGAGTTATTTATTTACGGATAGCCAGGGGCACGCTCTGACGAAGCACCCAGTAGGGATGACCAGGGAGGTTCTGTTGATAAGTATGTCAGTTAGACCACATTTTTCTGTCCTGCTAAGGCTAAGCATTCAAAACGTAACAAGTACTTCTGGGTGTCAGGGAAAACGTATGGAGTAAAAGTACATTATCATCTTTAGGAATTTAGTGGAGTAAAAGTTAAACAGATAATATTTTTTTCTTAAGTAGTTTTTTTTGGGGGGGTAAGTACTTCACATCACTGGAGAAATGCTCACTAACATGGATATAATCAAATTTGTGCACACAATTGAGAGAAATAAGCTTTTTTGCACATATGGAAAATTTCTGGGTTCTTCTATTTCAGCTCATACACTTTTACATCTTATATTTTTTGTTCAGTGCAGATGGTAATAAATTACTTGAATGGCTATTATGTTGATTTTTACAATGACTTAGAAACTAAAATCTAAATAGGCTCTTCTCAGGGTTAAAAAAAAAAAAAAAAACGATTTGGCACCATTGTAATGAAGTTTGAGAATTTGTCTAGAAGGGCATGGTTTACATTTCAAATGGTTCTGTATTGGCCTACGAGAGCAGCTAACAATCCAATGCTTCCCATCATCTGTCCATTTCTCAGATTCCGGATGGCCTCTTCCGGAGTTTCTCTGTCCAATCTGGCTCTTCCTGGACGTCCTGTTCTCCACAGCGTCCATCATGCACCTGTGTGCCATCTCACTGGACCGCTACATCGCCATCAAGAAGCCCATTCAGCACAGCCAGTATAAGTCCAGGGCCAAAGCCATGGCCAAGATAGCAGTGGTGTGGTTCATATCTATTGGTAAGCTGCTCAGTTTCTTTCTTCTTTTTTGTTGTCCTGTGTTGATATACTTGTTTCTTTACGCTATGACATTGCGGTTCAATTCCCCGGGCGCCTGTGACATGCCTCAGAAAAGCAGGATGCAATAAAAGCTGTATAAAAACGTTTACATACAGTACCTCCCTTAAAACTTAACCCCGACTTACACATTATCATAGTGTTAGCAGTCAAGGGGAACTGTGGGTAAACAGTTAATGAGCCGCAGAGATTTACACAAAAACGGCATCAAATTTAAAAAAGGGAGGTTTAAATGATCGAGTATGCCCCCAGGAAGGAAATTAATTTCACATCACTGCCCTTGTGATGAGCGTAGTGAAACACCACAAGGCTTAGCGCGCGTTATTTTTTGCAATTGTATCTTTGAGCAGTACAACGGCTTTACAATGTTGCTACAACGCTATGGATCACAGATTTGTTTTTCAGAAAAGTTTAAGCCAAAATAACATTCAAGACAAAACCAAGCATTCAAACCACAACCTTATTTGAGGACTCCTGGACCAGTAACCACTTGACTCTTCACAATAAGCATAAAATGTGCACTGCAGAACAGATCGAAATCTGCAATTTTACAAAACTGAATAGTAAAGCAACACTAAAGAGCCTCTGGTATTTTTCAGTAAAATTAGGTTACGAGACAAAAGGACATTTGGACTGAAGAGGATAAGGGGTAAGAGATAAAGCTAAGGACCCTTAGTCCATAAACAAGAGGGAGATGGAGCAGCTGAACCACTGGAATCCTCTTCACACAGAACGTGTTTCATACGACGGAATGTCAGACAAACTGGTTTCCTGTATTTGGCCCAATCATAAGTCTATACTCAAATTGGTCATTTGACACAGTCCAATAAGACAGTTCGAGACATAAACATTGGTTTTATTTTTCTGATTGTTGGGCTTCTTATTACTTCTTGTCCACAGAGTCTGTATTGTTAATGCTGTGGTAAATAAGGACACTGGTTTGCATTGAAATTATATATAAGCTTTCCAGTATGAAATTAAATTTAACACCCCTATTCTAGTTAACATCGTTAGCCATGACGGTTCCTCTGGCTGAAGCATTTAGGCGACTGGTGTGAGGACTTGGCAGAGTTCAGCCTGGCATTAATCAAGTTTCCAGTTTTATTAGTCACATGTACAGGATACACATGGTATACACCATCCAACGGACATGCTTACTAGCAGGTTAATGGAATTCATAGGGCGTTCAGACTCGTTCACAACAGCACGCTCTCAGTTTTCACCTCGGGGCGAAGGTTCGACACATTGACTTTCTTTCGGTGAGCAAAACCAGACGATTGCTTAAGAGTTACGCGAGCAGCACTTAGACGCCGCCACGACAGTAGAAGGGTCTCTCCGTCCAGGGTGTAGTGCTCACGGTCACTGTATTATAGCTGGTAATATATGATTTGTTTATTTGATTTTTAAGCAAAGAATGAGAACTTCCAGAAGTCCCAGAATGACCCTTTGCGCTACCTCTGCTGTCCTCAGTCGTGAAAGCCTGAAGCTTTAAACAGAGTTATACTCTGGCAACATGAAAAAGGAAAAGCAGATGTGAAGATTTCATGTGCTATAATAAAAGCAAAAAGAAAACCAGCATAAAGTCCACTGGCTGTGAGAAGATCCTGTCTCTACTCCCATAACACATTTAAATCCCAAACAACCAAAGTTGTTAGTCTTCCCATCTAACACTGTGTAGAGACAACAAAGTTTGGATTGATGATTTGACTGACCAAACTTCTCTCTCTCTCTCTCACACAGGTATCGCAATTCCCATTCCCATCAAGGGGCTGAGAAACTACCATCTTCCCAACAATGTCACCTTTAACAGCAACCACACCTGCCTACTGAAACCAGACAGCTTCCGAGAATTCATCATGTTTGGCTCCATGACAGCTTTTTTCATCCCTTTGACTATCATGATGGTCATCTACCTGCTCACCATCCAGGTGCTGCGCAAGAAAGCCTTTCTGCTCAGGTCAAAGGTGACCCAACGCTTCACTCGCCCAACCGTCGCCTCAGTCTTCCAGAGGGAGCAGTCTGCGGCTTCTCCCACAACTGAGAAACTGCCAGGAAAATCCATTTCTCCCGCCAACCCAATCATAGGTGACGAGATCCCCATCCGTCGCATGTCCACCATAGGCAAGAAGTCGATGCAGAACCTGACCAATGAGCAGCGTGCCTCCAAGGTGCTGGGCATAGTCTTCCTTCTTTTTGTGGTCATGTGGTGCCCATTCTTCATCACCAACATCACCTCTGTGCTGTGCGCCAGCTGCGACGTCCATGTGATCGGCCGTCTGATGGAGATCTTCGTGTGGGTGGGCTACGTGTCATCAGGCATCAACCCGCTGGTCTACACCCTCTTCAACAAGACCTTCCGCCAGGCCTTCACACGCTACATCACCTGTAACTACAGCAGCACCACTAACACGCCAGCCAGGCAATCTAGGGAACAGCATGGCTGCAGGAATCTGACACGGATCTCCTTCCGTTCATCTGTGGCGGAAAACTCCAAGCTGTTCGTGAAGCGTGGCATGAAGAACGGCATCGGGCCGGTGTGCTATCAGAGCCCGCCGAGGCGACGGCAAGCACCCATGGAGTCCTCTGCTAGCGTTCTACTGGACACTCTGCTCCTTACAGAGAATGAGGATTGCAAACCCAAAGAGCATGTCAGTTATGTGTAGTGCAAAAGGAAATAATTAGAACCAGAAAGTCATGTGAAAAAGACAAGACCAGGCTCGAGTTGTCCAGGGGTTCAGGTGACAAGACACCTTCCTTGAGCATCACTTCTGTGGATTCGGTGCTATTAAAAGAAAACAGTGTGCTCGCAGGGGCGAAACAAAAGGAGATGCCGATCTCTGTCAAACACTTTGGCGAGAAAGAAGAGGCCCTCCGATTCTATACAGATTGCTGAACATTAGGAATAAAATGAGACAGCAAATAGGTGCATCGAAGACAGACGGTCTGGAAACACTCAAGTGGATACAATGTGTATTCCCATGCTACCCATGTCACCTTGGGCTATTCGGTGGTCTGCTATGGACAATTTCCATGGAGGAGATGACATGCTTACCAATTGAAAGGACAAACACTCCTCCCACATAAACTAGACATTCAGCCTCCACATCACACAGAGTTCTGAAGGAATACACTATAAAATGCCACCCATTTTGACAGCAATGTTTTGGTAAGTGTTTTTATAAACTGTGAACAGATGTTATGAAAAGTCACAAGACCTATTTTCCCCAAAGTGTCATAATAATCCACTTGGATGTTTATATATATATATATATATATATATATATATATATATATATATACATTCAACAGACAAAACCTTTGCAAATGGGAAGCTAGTCAAATAGAAAATGTATAGCCTACGAATGGATGTGTGATGGTTCAGAAATGTATAAAAACTGTGCTTGGCTTAAAGAAAAGCCGTGTCCTTTTTTACAGTTCTTAAGAGGATCTTTGAAAGCAGATGTAACTACCGACCAAGTCATCTTATTTTAAACACGTCTTTTTCTCTGAAAATATGTGTTTTGCGGCCGCAACGGCCGATCTACTGTTTCACTTTCATCAGAGTTTATATAGTGTCTCCTTGATGGGGTGGTAATGAAGCAAAGCTAACGGGACACGAGAGCCAAAATAAACACACCATAAACCACGGTGCTCGGAGTTCATCGTCACAAACAACGACTACGAGGAGGCTGAATCCTGAACGTTAAGTGCGTAGGGACATGATCACTTTATGAGGGGCAATAAAAAGGGCATTTTGATTCATTCTCCGTACCAGTGAATTAAGTGACATAAAAACTCAAAAACAATTGACTTTATATAAACCTAAAAAATGTACTTTGATTTTTATGGTGAGTGTACCAAATTAGTCTACAGCATAAAATCTATAATAATAAGTCCCAAGGATGTACCACATGGCCAGAAAAGAAATGATAGAGCCCATGTTTGGTTCATTTACAAATTCAAATGCATATTTCTACCATCATGAGACTAGATGGTGGGGAGGAATATACCCATGCCCTTTCGAAGCAGTTGGGGAGTGAGAGACGCCAGCACACCAGCGTTCACTCTGACCTTTGACCCACTCAGAGACAGCAGCTCAGAGCACCACGTCCTGGTTTCCCAAGACTGTAAGGGGGCCTGGAAGCCATGGGGGGAGTGGGAGCTCAACTGAATGGTTGCCGCTCAGGAGGATCTCTAAACAGAGGAAGGATTTACACTAGGTTTATCTAACAGCCAATTGATCATGTGAATATCGCATAGCCTTTTTAGGGCTTAAAATAGTCCCTCCATTTTCCTCTGCTTGGCTCAGTGCCGTTTAATGCTGCAGTGCTGCCTGATGCTGTTGAATGCTGCAGTGATGCCTGATGGGTAAATTCACGTCAGAGAATGAGTGATAAGCCCCCGTAAACAGACCGAAAAACAATAATGTGGCTCGGGAGGATGACATGGCGCCAACGTCCTCAGACACTGAACTACCTGTAAAGGAGCCAGGAAGTAATTGTATCCTCTCAGCTAAAAGTTAACCTAAATTCTGTCATCCATTTGATGAGATGCTGATCACTATGTCATGTTGATAATCCGCATGCAAACCAATCACAGGATCACTCAAGAGTGCCAACACTAGGAAAGTGAGGGATAGTTTGCAGCTGATCAATGTAGGTTAGGCTATGCTTTCTGAAAAGTAAAATCACTTCCAAAAGTGTCATATCTTTGATCATGAATAGCATTTAAAAATGACAAGAGACTACTGAAACCATTGCACAGACCAAAACAAGGGTGGTTCAAAGATTATTCATGTTCCATAGATTTAACTTGGACATGAAACAAATTCTCACATTGCTGAAACTTAAGCACACTTTCAAAAACATTTAACTGTGTTGGTTTTTCAAACGACAAATGATACCCAGCGCTTACCAGGGTTGAGCTCAATTCAGAATTTTGGAATAGAATCCCATTCAACTCTTGACTTGAAATTCAAATTGTCTACACCCCCACAGGATGTAGAATTTGAATGACAGGAAGTAGAATTTAATTTGATTCAATTAAAAAAATTCCACTCAGTCATTGAATATGTGTTTCATTGAATGACAGGTGACACGCACAGACACCAAAGAATATCACTTTTCTGCAGAAACATTCTATTTGAACCTTAGTGCTTAGAATAGCCAATTAGATTTTCTTAACAAATAATAGTTATATTAGACCCTACCTTATATATTGTGTTTTATATTCTAAAGCCACGATCCGTGATTGGTACAAAGACATTGTACTTTTTGGGGTATAAATGTAAACCTATTGACTCCTGGAGAATATCACTCAGAGTGTATAGCCCGATGTGCTTAGAACTACTAATCGTCACCATTATACACACACACACACACACACCCCCCCAAAAAAATAGTAGGCTTTTATTTCTCTGTTTACAAATGTAGACAACCCATTTAAAACATATGGGATGATTGCTCTCACTATCAAAACATTTAATTTGTTTGTCTTTATTTTTTGAAGGCCTCAGGGTTAACTTGAGGGTATTTTCCCTATTTTGAACAGAATTTACAAGGCCCAGCACAGTCAAAAACTAGATTTACCTGTGTTTCATATATATTTCCATACCATGAGGTTGGAATAACACTGAAATTGTGAAAATTATGATACACTAAAAGGGCGTAAGAGCTGTTTGAAAAGACATTCCCTCATTGTGAAAAGTAAATAAGGTCTGAGAGGACAGAGGAAGTGGTAAACATCCTGCTTATCGATCAGTGGCTGCCAACTGACTTATGGCACTCGGTGGCATTGCGCAAACACACACAGCAGCACGTCTATCACACTACAGAGCGATGGAGTTTTGGCCTGCCTAGTGACATCACCAGGTGTTAATTGGTTAACAGACCAATAAGAAAGAGAGTTCCAAACCTCTGGCAATAACAGATCGTTTTCCTATCCCCACGCAGATCACTCCCAGACAGACCTAAAATTCTTGAATGACAAATTGGTCTTTGCTAAGAAGCAATTTTTTGAACACTTAAATATAAAACAATTACAGTAAGGTACTCAAAAAAAGGTGCAACATGAAGAAATTGCTACGCCATTTCCTGGTTGCTAAAATTCTAATAGTTCGCAAAATTTCACTTTGTGTGACAAAAACAAGGAAAATGTAATGTAGAGAATCATTGTACCATCTAAACCGCTGTGAAATACCTCACCAAAAATGTTGTATTTTCAGCCGTTTGAAGCTGGTGTACAAAACCGATAGTTCGACGAAAAAAAAAAAAACTGAATGGGAAGCATAGAAATAGTGCACATAGAACAGATCTGAAAGCAAGTCTTAGACGCAGTAGATCTAACTCACTTTTCTATGTGAATTTGGTCAGGTCACCCAAAAAGTTACTTATTGCAGTTAATTGTTACCCAGAAATGATTTGATATTGAGATAGAGAATATCTAAGGTCCAATGCAGTTGTTTCTGGTACTTTTGAAAGTAGTGCCTGAGCCAAAAGTGGTCCCTGAAAATTGAGTACTACGTCACATGTGCACAACATCATTGCTCTCTCGCTCTACTGTGTCTGTGTCTTGCTAGCTGTCACTCAAACCCCCACATGAGGGTAAAGGTAGGGAAAATGGCATCACACAACTTCTAGAAAACAGTCCATTTTAACCTAGGGATTTGGTGGCTAATTGAGGTAAGAAAGTAAATTTGCTCATAGATTATGCATGTATGAACTACAAACTGACACATCGAGTACAAATACTTACTATTTTCCAAAGTACCTGAGCAGGTCTAAGTGAATAATGAAATATAATAACTTAGAATATTCACACATAGGTTTTGTTTTCCTTGAGCATGAATTGAGTTTTTCTTGAAAATCTAAATTGCTTCAACAATTGTATTTACATACATACATATAAATAACGACATGGTTGATGTTATGTACAAGCTGTATTTGTATAGACTACTCCTAATATCGAAGAGGCAATTCTATTTCCTTTCATTCAAATAGCAATTCTGCATCCTGTTTATTACTTCAATTCAACAATTTTGAATTTCTGAGGCATTCTGAGCCCAAACATGGCGCTTACTAGGGGTGGGCGGTATACCGTATTTTTTTTAATAGATATACCAGTATTAATGCACGGACCGGTTTGGGTTTTTACTTTACCTTCTAAAACTGTATTTTATTATTTGGTTTGTTAAATGTGATACGCGGTGTTAAACGTCCATTTTTATAGTTTACTTTGCTATTTGAGTCATCTCTCTCCATGCTGCCCTTCCACACAGACCTAGCCCCGCCCCCCGTCACTCAAGGAGCGCATTTGTTGTTCCTAGAAAATGAGACACTTGCGTTCTCTCTGCATGGTCAATGCAGCACATGCAACAATGTTGATGACAACAATGCTGTTTTCACTTTGCTTCTTCATATAAATCCAGTAGCGTTCTATTATTACACTAGTCGTTTGTATTGCTTACATCTGCAAACAGCTAATTTGTCTTTTCTTAGCAAGTTGGGCCAAAATATTGTTAGCCGCTAATGCTAATCGCTAGGGAGCTAGCTAATAAATGTACTGAGTCAGAGCAAACATAATTAATTATACAGCCTGATAATACCAGTGGTGGTGTAGACCTAAATCAGCATGTTGTTTGTGCACCAGTACCTTCCACATCAAAGAGGAATACAAGAGGCATTAATATATGCTAGATTAAAGATTAAAGGGTCCCCTAGGAAACAATTAACATTTGATTCAAAATAAGGTTTAGATTATTTGCCCATATCGTGCATGGCAGTGTGGAAATACTCAAATGAACGCAGAAAATGCAGAAATTTATGAAAAATGCCCACTAAATAGTGTGGGTTGAAGTTGAATTGAACAGTAGAAAACAAAAATCAGAATGGAGACCCGTTGAAATCACTTAGAATGTATGCGTTACCACCCTGAGGTCATGCCCTATTTATAAAACAAATTTAGAAATTTCCTTACTTAAAAACAAAAATAGTGTCAAATACCATCATACATCATTTTCTTATAAAAAAAATAAATACAGTGATATGATATTTTGGCCATATCGCCCAGCACTAGCGCTTACATAAACAATTCAGCATATAAGAAAACGCAAATTAGCCCAGAGCTCCATCTGGGCTAAAGGTTAACCCTACTGCATGCCCTTGGTGGTTACTTAAAACCCCAAACAGTGTTCAGACAACAAATTCTTCAGGGGTGAAAATTCCACAGGCTTTGGTGAGAACTTGCGAAAACACCAATTCTTGATGGGGAAAACATGGAACTTGGAAATGTGGGTTAACCTCAGGGCCAAAGATGGGTGACAGCCCCGGTGGCAATCAGGAGTGGAAAAGCCCCATCTATTTATCTGAGGTCTAGGCGGAAGAAATCTCTCTCACTGTTTGTTTTAACGATCAGGATGAGGGGAGGGAGGCTACATAAAACTGCCAACAACACCCATCCCAAAATCATTTGGAAATGATGCCCGGGCTATGAGAGGAATGCAGCCTTTGTGTATACATGTAGGAGCTGATTGATCAGTTAGCTTGGGCTAAGAGAATAGCAGTGGACCAAGAGGCTGTAAAGTAGGGGGACCTCTGCTGGGCGGAAAGGGGATTACATAAGGGGATACAGGGTTGAATAAGGCCTTACCTGAACATGATGAATCCAATGGACTCCACCGCTGCCCTTCTGACATCATCGTTCACGTCGCTTACCTGACAGGTAGAGAACAATGTATTAATAGCAGAAGAAAAAAAATACAGTAGGGCAAGGAGATAACAGCTACTAATAACCATTTTCCTGCCCAAACACCAAACTCCCAATCTGCCCAGATATCAAAGATTTGGGGAAAGCCTATACTTGTTCATAAAAAGCTCTTAGCATCTTTATCTTGTGCAGGCTGCCATCTGTATGAATACCAACTCAACCATCTGCCCCAGTAACATTAATGAATCTATCAGGGCTTCCTGTACTACCCAGGAATGTATTTCATTACGGCGTTTAACATACCAACACATTTTCATTTACTGTGAGGTATACTCGTCTGTCATAACCATACTCCCAATTCCAATAATTCACAGCTTGACTATCCCTACTCTGTTTCCTGGTTGTCCGTGTTCTGCGTGAGGAAGGAGAATACTTACAGCCACATGCAGCAGGCGTCTGATGGCCTTGTTGTTCCCGGAGCCACAGTAGGCCATGCCCACTGTGTACATTCCGGAGCGGCGCAGGATGGGGTCCTACAACAAACGCAGTAGCCAGAACACAGAGCCTTAGCTAAGAGAAGAGTCTGCAGCAGTAAGGTTGCAACATTATTCAGTATTCCCGAAATCCCAGTTGGATAATTCCCGTAATCAGGAGGGAATAAGCAGGGGAGAAAAAAAAGGGATTTTATTGAAAGTTCCCAGATTTTGCAACCCTAGTAGGTAGTCATGGAAACAATGTATGGTCAACAAAAGGTATACCTCTTATTTGACAAATAACACATTTAAGTATGGGTACTGCATGTATCATTCATACTACGGTTCAGGACAGGTACTCATTGTCGCAGTAAATTGAAACGGATGACTACAGGCGGGAAGAAATAAAAAACACCCACAATAGGCAACAAGGTTAACAGTCATGGTTGCATAGCCAAGACATTAAAGGAATGAAGGTCAATATATTGGTAGTAGGGGATGAGGTGAGTTTCCCCTACAACGTATAGCGGAACCCATCCCCACGGCAGGCATAGCGGAACCCATCCCCACGGCAGGCATAGCGGAACCCATCCCCACGGCAGGCATAGCGGAACCCATCCCCACGGCAGGCATAGCGGAACCCATCCCCACGGCAGACATAGCGGAACCCATCCCCACGGCAGGCATAGCGGAACCCATCCCCACGGCAGGCATAGCGGAACCCATCCCCACGGCAGGCATAGCGGAACCCATCCCCACGGCAGACATAGGGGAACCCATCCCCACGGCAGACATAGGGGAACCCATCCCCACGGCAGGCATAGCGGAACCCATCCCCACGGCAGGCATAGCGGAACCCATCCCCACGGCAGGCATAGCGGAACCCATCCCCACGGCAGGCATAGCGAACTAGTGTGTGTGTTAGGGTGGTCCCGAGAAAACATTTTTTGGGGGTCGCCCGAGATTAGTCCTGTTCTTTCAACCAATCGATTGATCTAAATGTTTTTAAAAAATTCCCATATTATGCAGTTGAATAAATTCAACTACATACGCACTGAGCTTGTCTACATAAGCATATGGGTTGATGAAAGTTACAAATTAGTTACAAATTACTCAAGAGTGTTAAAACAAGTGACAGCGAGTGCCTGTGTGACTGGCAGACGTTCTCTCCTCTCTACTCCAGCGAAAAGGCACCACAGTAGGTGTTTAATCGCACTGCCTGTGCTGAAGCTGCTACAATTTCAGTCATGTAGTTTTACTTGTTTGACTGAAACGTTATCAAAATCCCTAATTTATTTAGGAAAACCTTTCCCCTCAATCCTTGCTCTCTTTATGTGAAACATGTAATTAGAGCTGGGCGATATGGTCAAAATTTCACATCCCGATAACGATACATATCACGATACAGCACATTTTCTGTAAATTCAAGGAATAGTTTACATAAAATGCCCACACGTAAAGGCCTATTTCTTGTTACATTTTGAATTAACTCAACAATAAAAGGTACTTACTCATATTTGATTATTTCTCTTTTACTTAGAACCTTTGTGCAAATGTTAAATTAAGCATTTAACAAAATCTAAAAAGGTAAATAGTTGCGCACAAAATAAATATAGGCCTAAAATATAAATCTTTTTGGGGGGGCTTTGCGTGTATTGCATGTTATTTTGGCATTAATACATGTCGCATTTCAATTTGCATGTGGTACCTTGGGTCGAGTGTTAGCACCAACTCACGAAACCCCCGTTTCTCCACCGTGTAAATTAGGGCCATGTCTTTGCAGATGTAAGTTGTAACGGGAGTTGTTATCTCCTTCCATCTTCATGGTTCTTTGCTGTGCCGCGGGCAAAAGCCTCTTGCAACGTCTGAGTCGAGGGTTTGTTTTGAGCACTCGACTGTACTTTTTTGGGTCTCATCCGTAGACTCTCTCCGAAATGTTTCACATGATTCTTGCGTAGGTGGTAAAGGAGGTTAGTGGCGTTTGAGCCTGTTGTCGGAGCCGGCCTGCGGAATATTTTGCAGAGGACGGTTCCTTGTCAGACTTTTCATATCCAAACCGAGACCATGCGACCGAAGTAGCCCCTCTTTTAGGTATGAGCTCCGTGTCACGTTCACTCTCCTCCATGTTTATTTGCGTTGCTTTGCGTGAAAGCGTCGTCCAATTGACGGAAAACATTACCGCAAAGAGTGCGATTTGCGACAACGAAATAAACAACAGAGCATAATATGAAACGATAGACTTTTCTATCGTCACACGATATATCGTCATATCGCCCAGCCCTACATGTAATCATAGCATGCACGTGACCAATAGGGCCAACCTATAGCCTTATCATAATCACATCAATAAATTGGTTATAACAAACTCCGAACACAGTAAGGTCGACTGCAAAACGAATGCGGAGGACGTGAAAAAGAAACTCAAAAAGGGTGGATGTTTACTGGTTGCTCAGGAGGGAAAGGGGAAGTCAGATGTGTGGAAGACATATGACCTAGTTGTGGAAACTACTGGAGATTAAGGAGGGTATAGGTGCAAGCATTGCGTGAGAATATACTTCTTTTTTTTTTACCATTTGGAACAGTGTAAACACTAATTAAATGTACTGTTCACCAGGGAAAAACACATATTATATATATACACACACACACACACCTATCTACACACACACACACACCTATCCATCTATATACACACACACACACACCTATCCATCTATATACACACACACACCTATCCATCTATATACACACACACACACCTATATCCATCTATATACACACACACACCTATCCATCTATATACACACACACACACACACCTATCCATCTATATACACACACACACACACACCTATCCATCTATATACACACACACACACACATCCATCTATATACACACATCCATCTATATACACACACACATCCATCTATATACACACACACACACCCATCTATATACACACACATCCATCTATATACACACACATCCATCTATATACACACACACACGCACACACACACACCTATCTATCTATATATACACACACACACACCTATCTATCTATATACACACACACACACACATCTATCTATCTATATACACACACACACACATCTATCCAAGTCTTTATTACAGCAGACTATTGCATGCATTCATGAATTGCAGTTTATTGTTTAGGCTAATTATTCAAAGCTCCCTTTGTCATTTAATGTTAAAACAAAAATGCTTGATTGCATTTCATGTCTCATTCTGCGTGATGGCATGAACGAATGAATGTAAATCTAATTCCTTCCGAATAGGGTTAAGGCATTGTTCGCAATATGCTGGTAAATTTTGCCATTATGCACATAGCAACGTAGGGAAAAATGCCAATTCTATGGCGCACTGAAGATTATGTTTCAGAACCACAGACAGTGACCATATCCAACACTGGATAAAGAGCCTTATTTACACAGTATATTAGCTGTAGTAGTGTTGCACTATTATTTTTACAATTTCACATCTTAGAGTGATGACCCAGTTGACTCCACAATGGATTAGTCCACTGAGACCAGCGTGAATCAAAAGAATAAAATAAAATAAAACTCAAAATAATTGCGACTGCTTGACTAAAGAAATATCGGTCAAACAGCCTAACGACCAAACAAAATAAATGGGGTCAGTCCTAGTACATGCGAATGCATTTCCAAGTCCCATTGTTACCTTGTCCCTGCAGAGGCTCTCGATGAGCGTGTCTGCCTCCTCCATGCGTCCGTACATCACCATGGCGATGCCCACGGCCAGGCCGCGCAGGATCTTCTCGTGCTGAGTCTCCTGGGCGTAGCCCACCATGTCCTCGATGGCCTGGGCAGACTTGGAGCCCAGCATGACGAGCCCCAGGGCCAGTCCTGCTGCCTCGCCTGTGAACAGAGGGTAAAAACATGAGCACCGCATAATGGCACCAAAGAAAAGTCCTTTATAAATCTGAACAACTGGCAGCACAGAGTTGATTTTGCTAGTATCACTGATCTCTTTTAAATTGCACAATCAATGCCGTTTTTGTTGCAAGCTTACTGTATATCAACAGATGCAAATATGTCAAGATGTTTTTAACTCTAAGGGCTGAACAAAAATATAAACGTAAAGTGTTGATCCCATGTTTCATGAGCTGAAATAAAATAAAAAATATTCCATATGCAAAAAAACACTTATTTCTCTCAAATTGTGTTTACACCCCTGTTAGGGAGCATTTCTCCTTTGCCAAGATAATCCATCCACCTGATAGGTGTGGCATAAAAAGAAGCTGATTAAACAGCATGATCATTACACAGGTTCACCTTGTGCTGGGGACAATAAAAGACCACTCTAAAATGCACAGTTTTGTCACACCATAATGCCACAGATGTCTCATATTTTGAGGTAGTGTGCAATTGGCATGTTGACTGCAAGAATGTCCATCAGAGCTGTTGCCAGAGAATGTTAATGCTCAAATCTCTACCATAAGCAGACTCCAAAGTAGTTTTAAAGAATTTGGTAGTACGTCCAACTCGCCTCACAACCGCGACCATTTGCATGGTGTCGTGTGGGAAAGCGGTTTGCTGAGGTCACGGTTGTGAACAGAGTGCCCCATGGTGGCGGTGGGGTTACGGTATGGGCAGGCGCCATAATCTATGGACAACAAACAATTCCATTTTATCGATGGAAATTTGAACGGACAGCGATACCATGACCTATTGTCATGTCATTCATCTGCCACCATCACTTCATGTTTCAGCATGATAAAGCACAGTCCCATGTCGCAAGGATCTGTACAGAATTCCTGGAAGCTGAAAATGTCCTGCATACTCAGACATGTCGCTAATTGAGCATGTTTGGGATGCTCTGGATCAACGTGTACAACAGCATGTTCCAGTTCCGACCAATATCCAGCAACTTCACCTAGCCATTGAAGAGGAGTGGGACAACATTCCACAATCAGCCTGATGATGAACTACACGCAAAGGAGATGTCGCACGGCATGATCCCGACCTGTTTCCTGATCCACACCCCTACCATTTAAAAAAAACAAACTGATCTGTACTCCCAGTCGTGTGACATCCATAGATTAGGGCCTACCAAATTTATTTCAATTGACTGATTTCCTTATAGGAACTATAACTCAGTAAAACCTTTTGAATTGTTGCTTTTATATTTTTGTTCAGTGTATAATAGTTGGCTAAATTTGAACTCGACTAGCACCAAATGCCTCACTGTCTGTTCAGGGTCGTGTACCTGTGACTGCATCGTCCTGGTACAGGTTAGACTTGAGCAGATCGTACACATCCTGCCTGGCTGTACCCAAAGCAGCCAATCCCAGGCCCAGACCTCCCCCGTGACGGACAATCTGTGGGAGGAAACAAAGCAAACCAAAACAGCTATCACAGACACGAATATAACTTTGATTTCAACTCAAATGTAACATGATATCCCCCTGATGGGCTTCGTTGGAATGATCTCCATATTGCTTAATGCATCAGCATGCTTCAGTTTGACTGGCACCTAGCCGGAACCGAACGAGTGTGTTCGCTTACTCCCTTAAAAAAGACCTACGCTTGAAAAACTAGAAAAAAGTGCCAATGTTTGTCCATCTTGAGATGCCGTAGCCAGTAGACACTTCCTCAAAATAGTCAGAATTCATCGAAGAGAACTCAAGAAATCAATTCAAGAAACTCAATAAATTAATTGTCATGTTTTTGCCGAGGAGATCTTAGTCACGCAATTGTACATCAAAAATGTTTGATGTTCTCAATTTAAAAAAAAAAACGTGTCAAATTGTTTATAATATAAGCACAAACTGTTCTGAACTGTTTCGGCTGGGTATCATGCAGATGCCTTTACACACACATCCGATCAAATCTAAGTAACCAAAGGGGTTGGGTGGGATATGGGTTGATTTGGAATTGATTAAGGGAAATGTGACGTGTCTGCATGTTGCCACTCACGTCGTTGCTGGCGTTCTTGAGCTGACTGAGCAGGTAGTCAATGATGTCCCCCCCGTGGTTGGCGTGGATTAGCCCGAGGGCATACAGGCCACCTCCCTCCTGGTAGGCTGATCCGGGTGAGGTGTCTTTGGGCAGATAAGTGGCCATCAACTGCAGTGCCTCTTTCTCGTGACCCTGAAAATATGAAGATTATTCAGCGAAACTTTTTTTTAATATATATATATATTTATTTTTTTATCAGAAAACCAGAGATATCCTTTTATGTTTTAAATAGTTTCCGCTAAAGTTTACCTTGTGAATGACGCCAAGACTGGCTGTGGCTGTGAACTTGGCCCAGTTGGTGGCTCTTGCAAGCCACTCCAAGTTCTCTCTGTTGAAAGAATGAATACAATCTCATCACACAGCCAAACACAGCATTAACCCTTTATATCCCCACACCAGGCTTCAGCCAAAAACTATTTTGATTATTTAAATAATATTAAAATATGTTTTGGGAGAAAATATAAGTAGTTGAATATTGGAATGTATTTGGAAAGTATAATTGGAAAGTATAAGCATTTATTAGAAAATGTTATTTAATACAGAGTACATACATATTTCAAATAAGTACTTCGATGCATTTGAACACAGGTCCTAGGAGTATTTAAAATAATGCATTTGGAAATAATAGTAGACTATTTATAGGAATTATTTGAAATACTTCCAGTAGAAGTAGTTGATTTCAGCCACATTATTTGAAAATACTCAGAAGCCAGGTCTGCCTCACACCAATAGAATGTACCACATTACCACCAACACAACGAAATATTATTTATATGATGTGAATTATTATTTATATATTATTAATATTATAATATATATATATTTTTTTTTTAATATATAAATATGACTTCCTGGAGGGTATGTTATGAAGTGTGCTGGCGAAACAGAAAGTGATATTCTCTATGTGTTTATGCTATAGCTGGTGATGATATAGTATAGTGGCTATACCTGAGGAACTGGTCACTTGTGGTCCCCGTATGCATGAAGGAGTTGGCTATGACCGTGGCTGTGTGACACACTGAATTTCGGACTGCATCCTGGATTAGGTAGACAAAGCAACAACAAAAATAATTGTGAAAGCCTTTTTTTTTTTACAATGCAGTACATGTCATATGCCTATGTCACATGCAATACATAGCCTGTTTAATACTCATAATGGCATCCTTTACCTTTGTGTTCTTGAGAATCATTAAGTCTGTGTTGTTGTTCCGGATGAGGAACTGCAGATGAAATTCGATAGCCATTTCTCCACTGAGAATTTTGATCATCTTCGCGTTCTGGTCCTTAGGCTCATCCTTCTATGCAAGCAGAGGAAGGGAAGGCCCATTCATTTGGGTGACAAGAACAGTAATATAAAATGGACAGCTTCTCTGCACGGCCATAAAGAAGCACCAAGTAGAGCTACTCACACTGTCTGCAGCTTTTCCTGCAGGGGAGCTGCTGGCCTTGTCGTCCGTCTCCATAGCGTCACTGAGACATTTTTTAAAACATATTGGCTAAATCAACTTTGTATCACAGTAGGTTACCTGTGATGTGTCAAGATAATTCACCTACACCGATCTTACTACATTTCATTCACATTTTCCCATAATCTTTTCCCAACCTACCCATCTCACCCTGTGACTACACCCTCATCCTCACGCACCTGTCTTTGTCTGGGATGGGCACAGTGCCTGTGTTGGTGGAGCCAGGCACGGCAGGGATGGGCGTGCCCACGGTGCGCAGGTTCTGGATGACGGAGGAGAGGAACTGCTGGCTGGCACTCTCGTACAGGTCGAAGCAGATTTGGTAGGCCATCAGCAGGTTGTCTTCCTTCACCAGCTTCTCCAGGATGTCGCTCACCGCCTGTGGGTCGTCCAGGAAGATCAGGCACTGTGGAGGAGAAAGAGAAGGAGGAGAGACAGAGTTTGAGTGTGATGCATGGTGGTCAAGTGGTTCCTTCCTCGTATTAGTTAGATGGGTTTATTTGATATTGTACATATTTGCAGCTAAAAGCTGAATTGCAGTAATCAAAAAGAGATTCAGGTGGGGTAAGGGGGAATGAAGAGCAATAGTCTGTAGTCAAGCCTCAAAGTGACTGCCTCTGCTGGTAACACGTGTGGGTTTGGGCACATGTAACCTGATAAAGATCCACCTCAGACAGAAGCATCGTTAGATTTAAGGTGAACAATATTTAGTGGATCTTTTCATTTCATTATGCACAGTTTCTCACCCCCCCCCTAACAGTAACATGTGCACGTGACTGTTTATTTTCAAAGAAATTCGCTATTGAATGACTATGTAATTCCACTGGATTAGGATGGTACTGTTTCAGATTGTGAAATCAGATAACCATCGCACCAAACTGCAGGCAGCTGAATGGATATTTTAAAAATCAGAGCCCAGTTTGAAGTGTGCTTTCTCCCCGTTACCTGGCAAACGTTGATGAAGTCAGGCTTCTCCAGATTCATGTAGAGCTTGACCAGCACTCGGAGGACCTCGTTGCGGAACTTCTTGTTCTGCATTAGTGACATGCAGACCTTCAGGCTGTAGGCCAGTAGGCCACTAACGTCATTCTGTACAAGACAAAAAGGAAGAGGGTTGGGATCTCAACATAAAATGTAAGTTGTTACTGAATGTTTTGTTGTTTTAAACCACAACAAAAAACATTTAAATAAAATGTAGGCTAAACCAAAAGTCATGGATCTGTGGATTTTCATTAAGCTAATTTTTTATTTATTACATTAAGTAGAAGTTGCGCCAAATTAAACAATCTGTGGAACCAAAACAGAATGTGTTCAGAAGACGACCAGGGAGCCACTGACCGATTCAAGGATAGTCTTCTCGAAGATGTCCAGGCGTCGAGTCTCCAAGGCAATGCCGATGGCCTGCTTGTACTTATGGTCGCCCAGGCAACGCAGGAACATCTTGTTGACGATGCCCTCCAGCCGGGGGTCGATGCTCTTCTTCTCCTCGTCCTCAGGAAGCTCGGCGTTCTCCACCCGCTGCTTGGTGTAGTGATCAATGCATTTGGCTACGGGGGAAAAGACCAGAGGTCATCAAAGAACTACTGTATACCGCTGTGGAATAATCAATTGGCATGATTAGTGGCATGCATCAGTGTGTTGATATCTAACAGTGGGTATACATAAATTGAACATTGTTGGAGGTGACTATGTGTAATGTAACTAAAAAGGTAAGCCTATGGATCAGCATAAGAAGCCCTTGAGGTCAGTACTAAGATGGAGTACTTGTGGATACCAAAACATGCAGTTGTAACATCACTCACCGATAATGGTCTCCACATATTCAGTGTCGTCTGTGACATTGAAAAGGTCTCCTGCACCCAGAGCGTAGTTCAACGACTCATCAAACGCCCCGAGGTGGTAGAACACTTTGGAAGCCACCAAGGCAGCAAACGCCCTGCTCCGAAATGTCTCATCTTCATACAGGACCTCGCTGTGAGGAGAGAACACATTTTTTCCCCCCTTGAGTAATTTCTTTATTCTAATTAAAAGTTGCACTATGCAGAAATTGCTCCGCCATTTCCTGATTGCTTAAACTAAATAGTTTGCCTAATTTCAGTTTGTGACAAACTAAGTTAGCTATAGTGTAGAGAATCAATGTATCATCTAAACTGCTGTGAAAAATACTTTACATAACCAAAAATATATTGTTGTTTCAGCTGTTTGAACCTGGTGTACAAAACCAAAAGTTAAAATAAGCAAAAACAGAACGTTAAGTGAATTTGGTCAGGTTGACATATTGCCAATTTAAACTGACCATGTAAATATTTGTGGCTTTTTTCCCCTTGTTTAAAAACTTACATTTTGTCAACAGATCCCGATATCTCAGCCCAGAAGTCATTGACAATGGAGTTCAGCTTGTGCAGAGCAAACTCCTACAAGCAAATTTTTTTTGTACAAATGTTAAGACACTTTACGCAAACAACAGTCAAGAATAATCATTGCCAAGTCAATAGGAATGTTAGTGGTCACCAAACATAGTCCAGGAGAGCTACGGTCCAGCACTAACGACTGCTTCCACTAACTAGCTACTTATGGTCTTTAATGTTATTAATGTTATTAATGTTATGTTATTAATGTTATTGTACAAGGCTTTTCGTCTTCTCTAGGTCCATGGTTGGTGACCACTGGTGTATTCTCACTGGATAACAAGCTTAAATTCATGATACCTTGAGTTGGGGCTCCTCCTCATCCAGCAGTGAGATGATTCCAGCTAAAAATCAAATGACGTGTAGTCAGTTTCAACATCATGGATAAACCCTGATGTGTGTGTGAACCCTGATGCACTTCAGTGTATGTAACGTAGCTAGCTAGCTAGGTTAGACAGAAAACGTTAACTTTCGCCTTCTCATTTATGACTGACAGAAAAGTTTCATGTGAAGCTTAAACAGGTCAAACTCGAAAGGGAAAGATCTTGTCAGTTGTATAACTGAATATATTCAACTGAAATGTGTCTTCCGCATTTAACCCAACCCCTCGGAAATCAGAGAGGTGTCTTAATCGACACATTTCAATTTAATAACTGGACTACGTCTCCCCTTTCCCTTCCGAGTTTGACCAGGGGCAGATTTAAACGTTGTCGGCTAGGGGATTCGAACCAGCTACCTTTCGGTTACTGGCTCAACACTGCTACTAGGAGCAGGAGTGACTAGAAATCCTAGCCGCCGGGCTACATGCCGCCCGTTTACCGGGCTATGAAAATATTACATTATAAACTAGCTAACTACGTTAGTTTGCCAGGGCACAGCTAGGTAACGTCAGCAGCTAACCAACGCGGTCGGTAAATTCCTAGCTAATGTTAGCTAGCCATCTGGCTAACGTCATTGTCCAACGACTAACGTTAATGGCGACTATAGACATGAAACAATATGATAGGAATAAAGTTGTTATCCAGCCACATAGGTAATTAGTTAACATGTGTTAACGTACAGCAGCTAAATTAGCTAACTGTGAGTTTTAAAAGTCTGTAAACTGGGTAGATAGCTAACTGGCTAGCTAACTAGCTATGTGACTCAGCTAAATCAATGGATGCTAGCTTGCTACCGTTAGCAATCTTTTACAAAACGCTGACATTTGCTAGTATGTTACTGCTTACCGGCAGACGTTATCATGGTTGGTTCTTTATTCTCCCCCTCTTAACTCCACGAACCCAGGTTATACCGTTTCAGTTAGTGACAATGAAATTATAAAACATCAACACCTTGAAAGTACAGTAGATGTGTCAGTTGTCCACAACAGCGGGACACTTGTCTGTTGAAAAATATTTTTGGTTCAATAATGAAAGCCCCCTTTCCAAAAACCCATAGTTAGGTATACCTAGATAGTGCCTGATGAAATTACAGCTCGTCGTCATTGTCAATTATTTAATCTCATCCTGATTCTTGGATAGGGGTAGGAAAAGTGATGAATAAAATAATTGTAATGGGCTGTATATTTTGTATTCTTAGCTAGAATATTTAAAACATCATTTCGGTATTCATTTTTTTATCCACAAACCGGCTTCTATTCTGCCAGTCTCGAATGAATCAGTTATTTTACCTGTCCTACACACGATGTTTTTCTGCCCCCTAGCGCCCCTTACAGAAAAAATATTACAGCTTTGAAACTGCATTCGACTGTGGTATTTTGGACACAGTAATAACATAATAAATATCGGAGTTGTGTCGGTTGGAGATCTTTGGTTATACGAAGGGAGTATCCGCTTGGTACGGTGCTGGCGCTAGCACTTTTGCTTTACGTATCAGTCTTTCGGGTTGAAAGGGAGTAAGCAAACAATCAAACTGGCGGCGGGTCGGCACGGCTGTGACTGGGTCAGAGATTGTAGGCAATTGTGATGGAGAAGGGAGTAGGAAAGAGAAAACAAAACAAAAGCAGTAGAGAAATTGAGCAGGGGTTTGAATGGGAGCACGAGGTCTATGGCGGCGGGGGCGGGGATTAAGTAGAAAAGGAAGTTTGAGGAGAGCAACAGTTTTAAATCTAATTGTATTGGTCACATACTTGTGTTTAACAGATGTTATTGTGGGTATGCTTGTAGTTCCGGCAGTGCAGCAATAAAAACAAAATACAGCAAGTTTCCTAAGGACTAGAAGCGAGGCAACCCTCTGTCTGCACCATTCAAGCAGTGGATTAAAGGGGTGATAACAGGATTGCCTGTGAGTGTTAGCTCTAAAGAGGTAAACTTGAAACGGAGGAGTATTTATGTCTGTAATAAAGCCCTTTAGTGGGGAAAAACTCAATGTGATTGGCTGAGCCTGGCTCCCCAGTGGGCGGGCCTATGCCCTCCCAGGTCCATGACTGCGCCCCTGCCCAGTCACGTGAAATCCATAGATCAGGGCCTAATTAATTTATTTCAATTAACTGATTTCCTTATATGAATTGTAACTCAATAAAGTCTTTGAAATTGTTGCGTGTTTCATTTATATTTTTGTTCAGTAGATAATCCTTGTCAGATATTGAACCTAAAAGTGCTGGAGAGGTTGGAGGGCCAGGATAGAAGTAAGGTAATGTGGTGTGGGGATTTTAATGCCCACAACACTCTCTGGGGGGGCAAACGGATGGATGGAAATGGCCAAAGGATCTGGTGTGTCTGAATGATGGACGAGGGACCAGGATTGATTTAGCCACAGGGAAAGAGTCTGCCTTGGACCTCACTCTGGTATCTAGTGCGATGGCAGGAATCTGTGTGTGGGAGGTATGGGAGGAGTCGACAGTAGGGAGTGATCATTACCCCATAGTATGCACAGTAGGCTGGAGGGAGGAGGAGGTGTCAGTGGATGGAGTAGGCAGGTGGGTGTTTGGAAGGGCAAAGTGGGATCAGTTTCAGGAGCTGAGTGAGCAGGTGATGGCTCGGGTGGATATGAGAAGGGATGTGGATAGTATGAATAACTGGGTGAGAACAGCTTTAGTGGTGGCAGCTACTGAGGCGATACCTAAGAGTTCAGGGAGGAGGAGGAGGAAAGCAGTCCCATGGTGGACGGAGGAGTGTGGGGCAATGCTGAGAAGTAGGAACGGGGCATTTGGAGTACTGAAAAGGATGTGTAACTTCCAACATCTGATTCAGTATAAGCAGGCTCTGGTGAGGAGAACCTTGGCATCGGTTCTTGGAAGGGCGACACCTGTGGGGAAATTGTGGTGGATGATTAAGAGGATGAGTGGGGTCAGAAGGGAGTGGGACTATCCAGTGTTGACGAGTGAGGAGGATATGGCAGTAACAGATGAGGAGAAGGCAGAGATGATGGCCAAAGCATTTGTCAAAGTGCATAGCTTAGCAACTTTTTCAGAGAATGGGGAGAGAGAGAATGAGAGAGGAGCACCCTGGAGTGCTGGATAGGAGGAAGGATGTAAATTATGCATTGAATGCACCATTTACCATGGCAGAGATGAAAAGGGCAATAGGTAAGGATGGGTTAACTTCACCTGGGAAAGACAAGGTGTGCAATGTTATGTTGGCCCATCTTAGTGTTGAGGCACTGGATAAGGTATTGATGTACAGATTGTGGGAGGAGGGGAAACTACCAGGCAGCTGAAAGGAGGCAGTAATGGTACCAATCCGGAAGCCATGGAAGGATCCAGCGAGACCAACAAGCCGGAAGCCAGGGAAGGACCCAGCGAGGCCAACAATCCGGAAGCCAGGAAAGGACCCAGCGAGACCAACAAGCCAGAAGCCAGGGAAGGACCCAGCGAGGCCAACAAGCTACTGCCGAATAGCTTTAACATCACATGAATGTAAGAAGAGCTTCTGGATATCAGGACAGCGATCACTCACCTCAGATTAGACAAAGATTTTTTCTTCAACAAGCAGGACGCACAGGACATTCTCCGAACACCTGACAATGCCAACATCCCTGTTATTTGCAAGAGGAAGAGACGCAGGTACAGAGGACACAGAGCGGGGTACCTCGTAAGGATCTGCAGAAGGCGATTGGGAAGCTGCCGTTACCATCAATATTACTCGCCAACGTGCAATCATTGGACAATAAATTAGACGAGATACGATCACTAATATCTACCAATGGGACATCAAAAACTGTAATATCTTATGTTTCACGGAATCATGGCTGAATGATGACATGGATATTCAGCTAGCGGGATATATGCTGCATTGGCAGGATAGAACAGCACACTACGGTAAGAAGAGGGGGGGTGGTCTGTGCATATTTGTAAACAACAGCTGGTGCACGAAATCTAAGGAAGTCTCTATATTTTGCTCGCCTGAGGTAGAGTGTCTTGTGATAAATTGCAGACCACACGACTTGCCTAGAGAGTTTTCAGCTATACTTTTGCGGCTGTTTATTTACCACCACAGACAGATGCTGGCACTAGGACCGCACTCAGTTGTATAAGGAAATAAGCAAACAGAAAACCGCTCCGGCGCTCGTAGTGGCCGGAGACTTTAATGCAGGGAAACTTAAATCAGTTCTACCTAATTTCTATCAACATGTTAAATGTGCAACCACCTGTACTCCACACACAGAGACATTTACAAAGCTCTCCCTCGCCCTCCATTTGGTAAATCTGACCACAATTATATCTTCCTGATTCCTGCTTACAAGCAAAAATTAAAGCAGGAAGCACCAGTGACTCGGTCTATAAAAAAGTGGTCAGATGAAGCAGATGCTAAACTACAGGACTGTTTTGCTAGTACAAACTGGAACATGTTCTGGAATTCTTCAGATGGCATTGAGGAGTACACCACATCAGTCACTGGCTTTATCAATAAGTGCATCGAGGACGTCGTCCCCACAGAGACTGTACGTACATACCCCAACCAGAAGCCATGGATTACAGGCAACATTCGCACTGAGCTGAAGGGTACAGTTATCGCTTTCAAGGTGCGGGACCCTAGCCTGGAAGCGTATGAGAAATCCAGCTATGCCCTCAGGCGAACCATCAAACAGGCAAAGCGTCAATACAGGGCTAAGATTGAATAGTACTACACCGGCTCCAACGCTCGTCTTATGTGGCAGGGCTTGCAAACTATTACAGACTACAAGGGGAAGCACAGCCGTGAGCTGCTCAGTGACACAAGCCTACCAGATGAGCTAAATCACTTCTATGCTCGCTTCGAGGCAAGAAACACTGAGGCATGCATGAGAGCATCAGCTGTTCCGGACGACTGTGTGATCACGCTCTCCGTAGCCGACGTGAGTAAGACCTTTAAACAGGTCAACATTCACAAGGCTGCGGGGCCAGACGGATTACCAGGACGTGTGCTCCGGGCATGTGCTGACCAACTGGCAGGTGTCTTCACTGATATTTTCAACATGTCCCTGATTGAGTCTGTAATACCATCATGTTTCAAGCAGACCACCATAGTCCCTGTGCCCAAGAACACGAAGGCAACCTGCCTAAATGACTACAGACGCGTAGCCCTCATGTCCGTAGCCATGAAGTGTTTTGAAAGGCTGGTAATGGCTCACATCAACACCATTATCCCAGAAACCCTAGACCCACTCCAATTTGCATACCGCCCAAACAGATCCACAGATGATGCCATCTCTATTGCACTCCACACTGCCATTTCCCACCAGGACAATAGGAACACCTATGTGAGAATGCTATTCATTGACTACAGCTCAGCGTTTAACACCATAGAACCCTCAAAGCTCATCACTAAGGATCCTGGGACTAAACACTTCCCTCTGCAACTGGATTGTGGACTTCCTGACGGGCCGCCCCCAGGTGGTGAGGGTAGGTAGCAACACATCTGCCACGTTGATCCTCAACACTAGAGCCCCCCAGGGATGCATGCTCAGTCCCCTCCTGTACTCCCTCTTCACCCACGACTGCATGGCCAGGCACGACTCCAACACCATCATTAAGTTTGCAGACAACACAACAGTGGTAGGCCTGATCACCGACAATGATGAGACAGCCTACAGGGAGGAGGTCAGAGACCTGGCCGGGTGGTGCCAGAATAACAACCTATCCCTCAACGTAACCAAGACTAAGGAGATGATTGGGGACTACAGGAAAAGGAGGACCGAGCACGCCCCCATTCTCATCGACGGGGCTGTAGTGGAGCAGGTTGAGAGCTTCAAGTTCCTTGGTGTCCACATCACCAACAAACTAGAATGGTCCAAATACACCAAGACAGTCGTGAAGAGGGCACGACAAAGCCTATTCCCCCTCAGGAAACTAAAAAGATTTGGCATGGGTCCTCAGATCCTCAAAAGGTTCTACAGCTGCAACATCGAGAGCATGGTTGCATCACTGCCTGGTACGGCAATTTCTCGGCCTCCGACCGCAAGGCACTACAGAGGAAGTGCTGACGGCCCAGTACATCACTGGGGCTAAGCTGCCTGCCGTCCAGGACCTCTACACCAGGCGGTGTCAGAGGAAGGCCCTAAAAATTGTCAAAGACCCCAGCCACCCCAGTCATAGACTGTTCTTTCTACTACCTCATGGCAAGCGGTACCAGAGTGCCAAGTCTAGGACAAAAAGGCTTCTCAACAGTTTTTACTGTCGGAAGTTTACATACACCTTAGCCAAGTACATCTAAACTCAGGTTTTCACAATTCCTGACATTTAATCCTAGTAAAAATTCCTTGTCTTAGGTCAGTTAGGATCACCACTATATTTTAAGAATGTGAAACGTCAGAATAATAGTAGAGAGAATTATTTATTTCAGCTTTAATTTCTTTCATCACATTGCCAGTGGGTCAGAAGTTTACATGCACTCAATTAGTATTTGGTAGCATTCCCTTTAAACTGTTTAACTTTGATCAAACGTTTCGGGTAGCCTTTCACAAGCTTCCCACAATAAGTTAGGTGAATTCTGGCCCATTCCTCCTGACAGAGCTGGTGTAACGGAGTCAGGTTTGTAGGCCTCCTTGCTCGCACACTGTTTTTCGGTTCTGCCAACAAATTTTCTATGGGATTGAGGTCAAGGCTTTGTGATGGCCAGTCCAATACTTTGACTTTGTTGTCCTTAAGCCATTTTGCCACAACTTTGGTAGTATGCTTGCGGTCATTGTCCATTTGGAAGACCCATTTGCGACCAAGCTTTAACTCCCTGACTGATGTCTTGAGATGTTGTTTATATCCACCTAATTTTCATCCCTCATGATGTCATCTATTTTGTGAAGTGCACCAGTCCCTCCTGCAGCAAAGCACCCCCACAACATGATGCTGCCACCCCTGTGATTCACGGTTGGGATGGTGTCCTTCGGCTTGCAAGCCTCCCCCTTTTTCCTCCAAACATAGCGATGGTCATTGTGGCCAAACAGTTCTATTTTCTATTATGGGTAAACAGTTCTATATCAGACCAGAGGACATTTCTCCAAAAAGTACAATCTTTGTCCCCATGTGCAGTTGCAAACCGTAGTCTGGCTTTTTTTGGCGGTTTTTGGAGCAGTGGCTTCTTCCTTGCTGAGCGGCCTTTCAGGTTAGGACTCGTTTTTCTGTGGATATAGATACTTTTGTACCTGTTTCCTCCAGCATCTTTACAAGGTTCTTTGCTGTTGTTCTGAGATTGATTTGCACTTTTCGCACCAAAGTACGTTCATCCCTAGTAGACAGAACGCGTCTCCTTCCTGAGCGATATGACGGCTGTGTAGTCCCATGGTGTTTATACTTGCGTACTATTGTTTGTACAGATGAATGCGGTATCTTCAGGCGTTTGGAAATTGCTCCCAAGGATGAACCAGACGTGTGGAGGTCTACTATTTTTTTTCTGATGTCTTGGCTGATTTCTTTTGATTTTCCCATGATGTCAAGCAAAGCTGCACTGAGTTGGAAGGTAGGCCTTAAAATACATCCACAGGTACACCTCCAATTGACTCAAATGATGTCAATTAGCCTATCAGAAGCTTTAAAGCAATGACATCAATTTCTGGAATTTTCCAAGCTGTTTAAAGGCACAGTCAACTGAGTGTATGTAAACTTCTGATCCACTGTAATTGTGAGTTGAATTATAAGTGGAATAATCTGTCTGTAAACAATTGTTGGAAAAATGACTTGTGTCATGCACAAAGTAGATGTCCTAACCAACTTGCCGAAACTATTGTTTGTTAACAAGACATTTTTGGAGTGGTTGAAAAACAAGTTTTAATGACTCCAACCTAGGTGTATGTAAACTTCCGACATCAACTGTATATGGGAGAAACCTGGAGAGGGTGGGGGCCTTCAGGTTCCTTGGGGTGTACTTTAACACTAGACTGACACCTGAAAAGTGTAAGAAGGTGATAAATGTGATGTGCTGTCTGATGGGGAAGGAGTGGGGGGGCTGTTCGTTCCTCATTGAGGACCATGTATGTTGTATTGATCCGATCTGTAATAGACTATGGCAGTATAGGTTATGGTTCGGCAGCCCAGACCTCATTAGAAAGGCTAGATGTCAATCAGGGGCAAGGAGTCAGAATATGTAGTGGGGTGTTTCGGACATCCCTAGTGTCTGCACTACAGGTGGAGATGGGAGATATGCCATTGCAGATTATGAGACAGCAGCTGGCAATGAATTATTGGGTCAACCTACAGGGACATGGGGTGTCTCATCCTGTGAAAGGCATTTTACAGGCATAGTGGGATCATGAGCGAGGACAGAACACAAGTTTTGGGTAGTTGGGTAATACCCAGGCGAAGGAAATGGGGCTGTATGGAAGGGAGTTTAGTCTAATGGTAGCTATACCTGTACATCCTCCATGGCTCCTCCCATCTCCAGTAGTTGATCTAGAAGAGTTGGAGAGACTACAGAAAGATAGGGAGGGTGTTGATCCATCTGGAGAGACTACAGAAAGATAGGGAGGGTGTTGATCCATCTGGAGAGACTACAGAAAGATAGGGAGGGTGTTGATCCATCTGATTTGTTTAAGAGATGTCTGCCTACTGTGTATCTGGATTTTATGGCCATTTACACAGATTCAAGAGATCCAAGGACAGGACGTACTGGGTCAGCATTTGTGGTGCAGGAATGTGGGGTGGAAATCAAGAAATGTATTACAGATCGTCTGGCTGTATACATGACAGAGGTGGTGGCCATACTGTTGGCCTTGCAGTGGGTGGATGAAGTCAATCCAGACAGAATAGTTATTTGCTCTGATTCATGTGCAGTGTTGATGAGTCTGCAGTCATTTAGTTCACATAGCAGACAAGACCTGCTTTATGACGCGCTACAAACCCATGGCAGGATTACATAGATGGGTATACAGATCAGATTTACATGGGTCCCAGCCCATGTGGGACTGGAGGGGAATGAGTCAGTTGAAGTACTGGCTAAACAACCACTTAGTAGTGGGGATGTTAAGGCTGTAGTTTCAATGAGCAAGGAAGAGGCAAAAAAGCCTGATATGGACAGTGACGGTGTAGAGATGGCAGGAGCAGTGGAATAGAGATACTAAGGGACGGCATTTAGTTCAAGTACAGAGGAAAGTCGGGGAGGGGAAGACGGAAGAAAGGGACAGAACAGAGGAGGCTATTTTTTACAAGATTAAGGGTGGGACACAGCCAGTAGATTAAGGGTGGGACACAGCCAGTAGATTAAGGGTGGGACACAGCCAGTAGATTAAGGGTGGGACACAGACAGTAGATTAAGGGTGGGACACAGCCAGTAGATTAAGGGTGGGACACAGCCAGTAGATGAAGGGTGGGACACAGCCAGTAGATTACGGGTGGGACACAGCCAGTAGATTAAGGGTGGGACACAGCCAGTAGATTAAGGGTGGGACACAGCCAGTAGATTAAGGGTGGGACACAGCCAGTAGATTAAGGGTGGGACACAGCCGGTTGAATAAGACTTTAAATGCGATAGGAAAGCATCCAACAGGAAAGTGTGATTATTGCCAGGAAACAGAGACAGTGGAGCATGTATTGCCACAGTGTGGGCATTATCAGAGGGAAAGAGAGAGGCTGAGATCTAGTATGAGGGAGAAGGGGATACAGGAAATTAGTTTAAAGAGTGTATTGAGTAGAACGTCAATACATAGTCTCTAAAAAATGGTGTTATCAATTTTAAGAGAAACAGGGCTGGCAGGTAGGATTTAGTTTATCTGTCTCTGTCCCAAACTCCAGTACAATAGTTGGCAGTAATGCACCATAACATTGGAAGGAAATCTGCCTCTAAACCCCACCGAAGAGTCAGAAAGTAGAGTCAGAAATAATGGCAGTGAATTCACATCAATTATTAATTATAGACCCATGATGTCACGTTCTGACCTTTATTTCCTTTGTTTTGTATTTATTTAGTATGGTCAGGGCGTGAGTTGGGTGGGCAGTCTATGTTTGTTTTTCTATGTTTTGGGGCATTTCTATGTTTCGGCCTAGTATGGTTCTCAATCAGAGGCAGGTGTCATTAGTTGTCTCTGATTGAGAATCATACTTAGGTAGCCTGGGTTGCACTGTTTGTTTGTGGGTGATTGTCTATGTCAGTGGCTTGTGTCAGCACAGGTCTATTTTGTAGCTTCACGGTCGTTTATTGTTTTGTATAGTTTTCAGTGTTCAGTACTTTCTTGATTAAAGATTTACCATGGACACTTACCACGCCGCATTTTGGTCTTCCGATCCATCTCGCCTCTCCTCTTCAGATGAAGAGGAGGACGACCGTGACACATGAGTAATTACAGGGTACACATGTAGCAGTTAAATATGAGAATAAAAATGTGGAGGATGTGGTAAGAAATATGAGATAAGAGCACCGCTCACAAGTGATTCCATTGTATTGAGTAAAGGTGTCCACATACATAGGTTCAGTTCGCTCCTTTGCGACTCAAATGTCTGTGCTCGCATACTCCTTAATGACATTAGCTTGAAGAACGAGGGAAAAAAATCTGCAATATTACTGTTGTTTGTCCCTTTTGAGCCACCATAGCAACAACATAGCCAGTAACACTTCCTCAAAATAGTCTAAATTAATCTAAAACAGAGGAAGAAATATGGGAGGGCACACCTCGTCTGTGTATGATTGTCAATAATAATGCAACGTATTCCTATAATGTCAGTCTTTTTATTTGGTGTTTGTTATTAGATATGAGGAGTAATGGGTTGAAGAGCCAACATTAAGTGAACTGCTGGGGAAATCTTCAGGGGATGTAGTATTTAATTATGTATTTAGTTTCCTTAGAGAGAGAGAGACAAGAATATTGGGTAGGATTTAGACCTTCTCTGTCTTTGATCCACACTCCAGTCCAGTTCATGGCAACAATGCAGCTTAAAGTTGGTTGCCAATCGTCATAAAAAAATCCACTGAAGAAGAAGCAATAAAACAGAGGAAGAGGAAGTGAAAGACCCAACTCGGCAGAAAATCTGTATCCCTCCAGCAGGTGGTGTGTTTTTGTTTCGCCCACCAAGCGAGGAGTTTTTGAATGTAGGTCAAAGAGAGTGTCGAATTTGAAAAAAATGAATGGCTTACACGCTGACCACACCGCTCCCGTCACGTGGGCGAGGGTTGCAAAATAAATGTACACATACATTATTCAATCATTGCACCCACACTGCTCGCACTTGTAAAAATCTATTTCCTCATGACATCCATACTGGACACACACGTGCATCCGCGTGCGCCATCTTGCGCACATTTATTTTGTCCCCCCACACCAAACGCGATCACAACACGCAGGTTGAAATATCAAAACAAACTCTGAACCAATTATATTAATTTGGGGACAGGTCAAAAGGCATTAAACATTTATGACAATTTAGCTAGCTAGCTTGCAGTTGCTAGCTAATTTGTCATATTTAGTTAGCTAGCTTGCTGTTGCTAGCTAATTTGTCCTGGGATATAAACATTGAGTTGTTTTTTTACCTGAAATGCACAAGGTCCTCTACTCCGACAATTAATCCACACATAAAATGGTGAACCAAATCCTTTCTAGTCATCTCTCCTCCTTCCAGGCTTTTCTTCTTGCGACTTCATATGGCGACTGGCATCTAAGGTGTATTAACACAACGGCCAACCAACCTCAGTTCATCTTTCAATCACCCACGTGGGTATAACCAATGAGGAGATGGGAGAGGCAGGACTTGCATCGCGTTCTGCATCACAAATAGAAGCAACTTCTATTTTAGCGCCTGGCAACGCGGACGCTCGTTGGCGCGCGCGAGCAGTGTGGGTGCCATGATTGAATAACATGTATGTGCAAATTTATTTTGCAACGCTCACACACGAGCGTTGTGGTCAGCATGTTATTTGCTACGTGAGGTTAATTTGATCGAATAGAAGTTTCACAATGATAAAGTTGTTACTAGTGTATTGATATAAGTAGGGGAACGTTACATCCTGGCAACTTTGAGAAAAATCACTTTATATCGGCGTTGCCTCAAGTAGGCTATGCATATTCATGGTATGAAGCTAGCAGAATAGCATCTCTCTCCATTGAAACCAGGCAGTTGACGTCAACATCTATAATCTAATATTCGAAAAAGAATTACAATACTGACATGTATCCACCAATCCAAAGAAAGGATAGGCAAGAGCTACACAGCCCTCTGTTCCCTCTTTCGAGGACAATGACTCCCATTGTTAGGGCAGAGAGAAATGTATCTTGCCATAATCTTTGTCTAATATAATCAAGAAATCTGTAATTATTTTTGACGTTATTGCCAAGGAGTTCTTAGTCGCACAATTTTACATATAGCTAAGATGTTTGGTGCATTTTTTTTTGCATGAAACTAGAAGTAGACTGCAGACAGCCGGTGCTTTCCTCGGCCAAGGCGGTGGGACGCATGCCAGATCTTACAATGCCTGGATAGGTATTTAAAGTATCAGCTAACCGCATCAAGTCTAGGTCAAAAAGGCTCCTGAACAGCTTCTACTGCCAAGCTGTAAGACTGCTTAACCCTCTTAGGCCTCACTCCCCCCTATCTGAGATATCTACTGCAGCCCTCATCCTCCACAAACAACACCAGTCACATTCTGTTAAAGGTCCCCAAAGCACACACATCTCTGGGTCGCTCCTCTTTTCAGTTCGCTGCAGCTAGCAACTGGGAGAGATCTGCAAAAAACACTCAAGCTGGACAGTTTAATCTCCATCTCTTCATTCAAAGACTCAATAATGGACACTCTTACTGACAGTTGTGGCTGCTTCACGTGATGTATTGTTGTCTCTACCTTCTTGCCCTTTGTACTGTTGTCTGTGCCCAATAATGTTTGTACCATGTTTTGTGGTACTACCATGTCGTGTTGCTACCATGTTGTTGTCATGTCAAATCAAATCAAATTGTATTTGTCACATACACATGGTTAGCAGATGTTAATGCGAGTGTAGCGAAATGCTTGTGCTTCTAGTTCCGACAATGCAGTAATAACCAACAAGTAATCTAGCTAACAATTCCAAAACTACTACCTTATAGACACAAGTCTAAGGGGATAAAGAATATGTACATAAAGATATATGAATGAGTGATGGTACAGAGCGGCATAGGCAAGATACAGTAGGGTATGTAAACATTATATTAGGTAGCATTGTTTAAAGTGGCTAGTGATATATTTACATAATTTCCCATCAATTCCCATTATTAAAGTGGCTGGAGTTGAGTCAGTGTCAGTGTGTTGGCAGCAGCCACTCAATGTTAGTGGTGGCTGTTTAACAGTCTGATGGCCTTGAGATAGAAGCTGTTTTTCAGTCTCTCGGTCCCAGCTTTGATGCACCTGTACTGACCTCGCCTTCTGGATGATAGCGGGGTGAACAGGCAGTGGCTCGGGTGGTTGTTGTCCTTGATGATCTTTATGGCCTTCCCGTGACATCGGGTGGTGTAGGTGTCCTGGAGGGCAGGTAGTTTGCCCCCGGTGATGCGTTGTGCAGACCTCACTACCCTCTGGAGAGCCTTACGGTTGTGGGCGGAGCAGTTGCCGTACCAGGCGGTGATACAGCCCGACAGGATGCTCTCGATTGTGCATCTGTAGAAGTTTGTGAGTGCTTTTGGTGACAAGCCGAATTTCTTCAGCCTCCTGAGGTTGAAGAGGCGCTGCTGCGACTTCTTCACGATGCTGTCTGTGTGGGTGGACCAATTCAGTTTGTCTGTGATGTGTACGCAGAGGAACTTAAAACTTACTACCCTCTCCACTACTGTTCCATCGATGTGGATAGGGGGGTGTTCCCTCTGCTGTTTCCTGAAGTCCACAATCATCTCCTTAGTTTTGTTGACGTTGAGTGTGAGGTTATTTTCCGGACACCACACTCCGAGGGCCCTCACCTCCTCCCTGTAGGCCGTCTCGTCGTTGTTGGTAATCAAGCCTACCACTGTTGTGTCGTCCGCAAACTTGATGATTGAGTTGGAGGCGTGCGTGGCCACGCAGTCGTGGGTGAACAGGGAGTACAGGAGAGGGCTCAGAACGCACCCTTGTGGGGCCCCAGTGTTGAGGATCAGCGGGGTGGAGTTGTTGTTGCCTACCCTCACCACCTGGGGGCGGCCCGTCAGGAAGTCCAGTACCCAGTTGCACAGGGCGGGGTCGAGACCCAGGGTCTCAAGCTTGATGACGAGCTTGGAGGGCACTATGGTGTTAAATGCAGAGCTGTTTTCGATGAACAGCATTCTCACATAGGTATTCCTCTTGTCCAGATGGGTTAGGGTAGTGTGCAGTGTGGTTGAGATTGCATCGTCTGTGGACCTATTTGGGCGGTAAGCAAATTGGAGTGGGTCTAGGGTGTCAGGTAGGGTGGAGGTGATATGGTCCTTGACTAGTCTCTCAAAGCACTTCATGGTGACGGAAGTGAGTGCTACGGGTCAGTAGTCGTTTAGCTCAGTTACCTTAGCTTTCTTGGGAACAGGAACAATGGTGGCCCTCTTGAAGCATGTGGGAACAACAGACTGGGATAGGGATTGATTGAATATGTCCGTAAACACACCAGCCAGCTGGTCTGCGCATGCTCTGAGGGCGCGGCTGGGGATGCCGTCTGGGCCTGCAGCCTTGCGAGGGTTGACACGTTTAAATGTTTTCCTCACGTCGGCTGCAGTGAAGGAGAGTCCGCATGTTTTGGTTGCGGGCCATGTCAGTGGCACTGTATTGTCCTCAAAGCGGGCAAAAAAGTAATTTAGTCTGCCTGGGAGCAAGACATCCTGGTCCGTGACGGGGCTGGTTTTCTTTTTGTAATCCGTGATTGACTGTAGACCCTGCCACATACCTCTTGTGTCTGAGCCGTTGAATTGAGATTCTACTTTGTCTCTATACTGACGCTTAGCTTGTTTGATTGCCTTGCGGAGGGAATAGTTACACTGTTTGTATTCGGTCATGTGTCCGGTCACCTTGCACTGATTAAAAGCAGTGGTTCGCGCTTTCAGTTTCACGCGAATGCTGCCATCAATCCACGGTTTCTGGTTTGGGAATGTTTTAATCGTTGCTATGGGAACGACATCTTCAACGCACGTTCTAATGAACTTGCTCACCGAATCAGCGTATTCGTCAATGTTGTTGTCTGACGCAATACGAAACATATCCCAGTCCACGTGATGGAAGCAGTCTTGGAGTGTGGAATCAGATTGGTCGGACCAGCGTTGAACAGACCTCAGCGCGGGAGCTTCTTGTTTTAGTTTCTGTCTGTAGGCAGGGATCAACAAAATAGAGTCGTGGTCAGCTTTTCCGAAAGGAGGGCGGGGCAGGGCCTTATATGCATCGCGGAAGTTAGAATAGCAATGATCCAAGGTTTTTCCAGCCCTGGTTGCGCAATCGATATGCTGATACAATTTAGGGAGTCTTGTTTTCAGATTAGCCTTGTTAAAATCCCCAGCTACAATGAATGCAGCCTCCAGATATATGGATTCCAGTTTGCAAAGAGTCAAATAAAGTTTGTTCAGAGCCATCGATGTGTCTGCTTGGGGGGGAATATATACGGCTGTGATTATAATCGAAGAGAATTCCCTTGGTAGATAATGCGGTCGACATTTGATTGTGAGGAATTCTAAATCAGGTGAACAGAAGGATTTGAGTTCCTGTATGTTGTTGTGGCCACACCACGTCACGTTAACCATGAAGCATACGCCCCCGCCCCTCTTCTTACCAGAAAGATGTTTGTTTCTGTCGGTGCGATGTTGTGATGCTACCATGCTGTGTTTTCATGTGTTGCGGCCATGCTGTGTTGCCATGCTATGTTGTAGGTCTCTCTTTATGTAGTGTTGTGGTGTCTCTCTTGTCGTGATGTGTCATTTGTCCTATATATTTTTTTATTTTATTAATTTAATTCCAGCCCCGTCCCCGCAGGAGGCCTTTTGCCTTTTGGTAGGCCGTCATTGTAAATAAGAATGTATTCTTAACTGACTTGCCAAGTTAAATAAAGGTTAAATATAATAAACAGCTAATAAAATGGCTTCCCAGACTATTTGCTCGGACCCCTTTTTTATGCTGCTGCTGCTCTCTGGTTATTATCTATGCATAGTCACTTTACCTCTACCTACATGTACATATTATCCTGATTACCGTGACACGACTGTACCCCGTATATTGACTCAATACTGGTACACATGTATATAGCCTCGTTATTGTTATGTTACATAATTATTATTATTTTTTTTCTTGCTTAAGGGCTTGTAAGTAAGCATTTCGCGGTAAGGTAACCTGTTGTATTCGGCGCATGTGACAAATATAATTAGATTTGTTTCTCCCCAAATGAATATACAGTAGTTGTTTCACAGCTGTTTTGTTATTTTAACCTGCATGTCTTGAACGTGTCTGGTGGGATAGACAAAGCAACATGCGCACGATGGCCCACACGGATGCCCGCTCGGAGCCGGTTTTGTCATCATGTTAGGCAGGTTTCGATAAAAAGCAATGTCGCAAAAAAAAAATCTTTGCGACATGGGCAACGGAAATGGCAGTTATAGGAGACAACATTTTTATCCGTTCGAGAGGGGTGGATTTTTCTTTAGAAAAAATTATGATGGAAACTGTGTTTTTAGAATGAATGATTTTTGTCGAATACTTTTGAAGGTATTCGGGGGACGTGATATCATCACCTAACTATACACTCCACATTTAATTCTAAATCCCTACTGCTTTTTAAAAAAAAAAAAAAAAAAAAAAAAAAAAAGTATGTCTCTTGGCCTGACTTTGCTTCACCTTGCTTTCTTGGTTAACGTGATGCAAGTTTCACCATCCAATTATTTCAGATCTACAGTTGTATTCAAGTTTCACTTTGCACAGACCTTGGCGAAACATGTCAAATATTAGTTAGTAATTGCATTGAGTTCTTGGGGACCTTCAATGCTGCAGACATGTTTTGGTACCTTTCCCTAGATCTGTGTGTAAGGGATCTCATCCTCCTCTTCTGAGGAGGAGTAGCGAGAAGGATCGGAGGACCAAAACGCAGCATGGTAAGTGTCCATAATTTAATGAAGCAAAAAATGAACACTGAACAAAAACAACAAACGAACAGTCCCGTAAGGTGAATTACAAAACACTAAACAGGAAATAAACACCCACAAAACCCAGGTGGAAAAGGGCTACCTAAGTATGATTCTCAATCAGAGACAACTAACGACACCTGCCTCTGATTGAGAACCATACTAGGCCGAACACAAAAACCAACATAGAAAAACCAACATAGACTGCCCACCCCAACTCACGCCCTGACCATACAAAAACAAAGACAAAACAAAGGAACTAAGGTCAGAACGTGACACTGTGCCTCCCCACAATCTCGTCTCGGAGCTCTACGGACAATTCCTTCAACCTCATGGCTTGGTTTTTGCTCTGACATTCACTGTCAACTGTGGGACCTTATATAGACAGGTGTGTGCCATTCCAAATCATGTCCAATCAATTGAATGTACCTCCAATCATGTTGTAGAAACATCCCAATGTTGATGATCAATGTAAACACAATTTATCTGAGCTCAATTTCGAGTCTCATAGCGAAGGGTCTGTAATTAAGGTATTTATGTTTTTATTGTTAATACATTTGCAAAAATGTCTAAAAAACATTTTTCGCTTTGGGTATTGTGTGTAGATTGATGAGGAATTTTTAGAATAAGAATAAGGCTGCAAACGAAACAAACCTGGGCAGAGGAACATACCGGAAGTCAACTACTATAGTGGATGACCCTAGTGAAACTGCAATAAAAGGCCCCTGAAGCAATAATGTCGTTTTACTCCATTGGTTCAATAACAAGCAGTGGCTTCAAAACTATAAATGAATTGTATTAAAACAGTGAATGAGGCGTACAAGAAATATAATGTAGCAATACATATACAAACTATATACGGTGCAATTATACAATCCTTTAGTTTCAAATCTAAATACAAGTTCAAGTAAACCCATAACCCATTGGATTATGGTTGGATTAGTGCAACTGCTATTGTCATTACACAAAAACAAATGTTGGGTTAAAAAAATTGGGTTGTTGATTTTGAGTCATTGAGCTTTGATCCACTGGGTCAGATCAGAAGACTGGAGATGTGGCTTTGTGGGGAACTGGCTTTCAGATAGTTATTTTTGGCCACCTGTGAGAGTAAATGTCATTCCTATTATTCTGTTCTGTTGTATTGTCAACACATGTTAAGGTTGGGCACTGACACTTTTGTAGCTTTAATAAGGCTTTAATAAGGCTTACACATGAGTTCCTTAAGTGCCTATGCGTATCGCAATGTTGGGATATTTACCACTTTGTTATATTTAAATAATGTTATACATTTTATATAAAAACATGTCATGTGCAAAAATATTAAGGAAAATTGAAATTTGCAGTGTACAAACTTAACAATGGGGTGGCAGGTAGCCTAATGGTTAGAGCGTTGGGCCAGTAACCAAAAGGTTGCTGGATCGAATCCCTGAGCTGACAAGGTAAAAAATATGTTGTTCTGCCCCTGAACAAGGCAGTTTACCCACTGTTCCCCGGTTGTACACCAGTATTTCTACTTGCACATCCTCATCTGAACATCAATCACTCCAGTGTTAATTGCTAAATTGTAATTACTTCGCCACTATGGCCTATTTAGTGCCTTACTTCATTTGCACATACTGTATACATATTTTCCATTGTGTTATTGACTGTACGTTTGTTTATCCCATGTGTAACTCTGTGTTGTTGTTTTTGTCATACTTGCTTTAACTTGGCCAGGACGCATTTGTAAAAGAGAACTTGTTCTCGACTGGCCTAACTGGTTAAATAAAGGTTAAATTAAAAATGTAACATTTTTAACTGGGCCAGGACGCATTTGTAAAAGAGAACTTGTTCTCGACTGGCCTAACTGGTTAAATAAAGGTTAAATTAAAAATGTAAAAGGCTGTCATTGTAAATAAGAATGTGTTCTTAACCGACTTGCCTAGTTAAATAAAGGTAAAAAAAAAAAGATGAACATGAATGACATTTACTCTCACAAAAGGCCCAAAATAATTGCCCCAATAGGCCACACTTTTCGATTAATTTAACCATCTATTGGGTTTTTATTCACTTTTATGCTTGGTTTACCCATCAGATGGGTGTTATTGGGGGTGTGGCTTTCAGATAAGTATTTTTGGACAGCCATGAAAGTAAACTTCATTCCTGTTCATCGTGATGTTTGTACACTGCAAATATAAATTTGCCTTAAATATTTTTGCACATTACATATTTTTATATACAATTAATAACATTATTATTTAAATATCATAACAAAGTGGTAACTACCCCAACATTGGGATACACATAGGCACTTGAGGAACTCAACTTGGGTAAACATCATTAAGCTACCGAAGTGTCAGTACTCAACCTTATCATGCGTTGACAATACAACACAACAGATTAACCAGAATTACATTTACTCTCACAGCTGGCCAAAAATAACTATCTGAAAGCCACTTCCCTACTAATCCACATCTCCAGTCTTCTGATCTGACCCGGTGGATCAAAGCTCAATAACCCAACTAAGTGTCCCAACTGGCTGGGTCAAATATAACTCAACGTTTGTTCTGTCCATTATTTACCCAGGGCTGGGTTGTTATTTTTTATATCCAGGGCTGGGTTGTTGTTTTTATACCCAGGGCTGGGTTGTTGTTTTTTTACCCAGGGCTGGGTTGTTGTTTTGTTTTTTTTACCCAGGGCTGGGTTGTTGTTGTTTTTTTACCCAGGGCTGGGTTGTTGTTTTGTTTTTTTTACCCAGGGCTGGGTTGTTGTTTTGTTTTATCCAGGGCTGGGTTGTTGTTTTTATACCCAGGGCTGGGTTGTTGTTTTTTTTATACCCAGGGCTGGGTTGTTGTTTTGTTTTTTTTACCCAGGGCTGGGTTGTTGTTGTTTTTTTTACCCAGGGCTGGGTTGTTGTTGTTTTTTTACCCAGGGCTGGGTTGTTGTTGTTTTTTACCCAGGGCTGGGTTGTTGTTGCTTTTTTACCCAGGGCTGGGTTGTTGTTTTTTATATCCAGGGCTGGGTTGTTGTTTTTTATATCCAGGGCTGGGTTGTTGTTTTTTTATATCCAGGGCTGGGTTGTTGTTGTTTTTACCCAGGGCTGGGTTGTTGTTTTTTATACACAGGGCTGGGTTGTTGTTTTCTATCCATGGCTGGGTTGTTGTTTTTTATACACAGGGCTGTTTTTAAAAAAAATTTTACACAGGGCTGGGTTGTTTTTTATTTTTTACACAGGGCTGGGTTGGTTTTGTTTTTTATCCAGGGCTGGGTTGTTTTTTATATCCAGGACTGGGTTGTTTTTTTACCCAACATTTTTTTTGTGCCGACTGAATTTCTAAGGCACACATTTTGGACTTTCTAATTGTTTCTAACTCTTTCTCATTGCGCCTATTAAATCTATATTGTTTTAAAAAACACTAAAACTCACTAGTTGCTGAATGTTAATTGAAGTCAAGCAAAAGAAAATAACAAATAAACAAATCAATTCTAAAAGCTTTAACAAGAGCAAGGTATTGTGTTTCGTTTGAAAACAGCATCCCATCACACTTACCGAACAGAATGAAGTAAATGGTCATAGTGTTTGTTGGTCACACATTTTTTCATTGTTGTTTTACAATTCAAGATGAGCTCATTGTAACAACAAAAGCAGATATTACATGACAATTATTTAAAGTGACATCATACATGGATGGTTATGTAACAGAGTAACCTCACAAGATACGCATGTACACTAAATGTATTAAGTTGCGTAACTTGAGTTATCGCTAAATTCAAATTGTTCATAATCACAGGCTAATGTATCAACTCTTCTCTGACCGATTGTAAGGCCAATGTGCCAGACATGTGACTTGTACAGACACCAATGTTCCTTGAGACCAACGTTTGAGTATTGTCCACAGTTGGACATGGGAAATCATGACCCACGAGTGTCATCATGACTGTCCTTTTTGGTTACACCACAGTCGGACTCTGCCTGGGGTCCAGAGGACAAAACACCCGTCTTCAGAGGGATCCCTTCCTCTGCACTAGCAGCGTCACCTGAAAAACAACAACATTTAACTGTTATCTACCCTATTTACCACCAAGGACGTACATGGAAAGTGGAATGGTAAGAGAGACAACGTCTGTTATACCTCTTTGCCTGTTTGCTGAAGTGTTGTTGGCCTGGCTGTTGTGTCTTCTAGGCCAAGGCAAACATTGGAATGGCCTTAAAAACATGTTCCCTCTTTCCTCAGAATTATCTGCAAAGGCAATAATGAGCATGAACATTTGGCAGCAAATCTATGGGGCAGATTGCTTAATGAATGTTTATTTTGTTCTGAAGTCAGCTAGCCTGTGAGAATATCGAATGCATGAAAAATGTCCCCAGTCTTGTGTGTCATGAACTGACCTAAATAGGCTATATGCCTACTGCCAAACATTTGTTAAGATTATAAAAATTATAAAAGTACAAACAATTCATAAGGCCTATGAAACGGTGCATAAAATAACTGACCATGGTTTACAAACCACAAACATCTGAAAATGTGTATTTCACCTGAGGATTGGGCCGAATAGATGGCTTTGCAGGCGTATTTCTTGATGGCCAGCATCCTATCCTCTGTCTTGGGAATGAAATGCCCTGCCCAGATGGCTTCTGGTGGATGTTTCCGAAACACCGAACGAAGCAGGCCCTCCAGAAATCCCACTGATTCACGCGTCTCGTTGCTCTCACCTGTTGAGCGTATTAACCCGACTAGTGCTGGGCGGACACCGCCACGTTTCGCACGTGACCTAACATCCTTCAGAATTTCTTTCAGGCAAATTGCGTTTGCACTGCCACTGAAAAACTCCTGTCTAAATATGAATATTATAATAGGATAGTCTATTATTCGCTTTCCTCTACAACTATTCATGCTTGAGGTTTTGGTCTTTTGGACGTTCCCATTGAGCCTCGGTGGTCCTTTATCCTCTCCCATAGATTTGGCACTCAATACTAAATCCTTTGGCCTCGTTGACAGAGGTATTTCGTTCCCCTGGGCTTGAGGCAAAGTCTTGCAGTTGTTTACTGTTTCGCATGTCCCAATATTTTCGCTTGTAGTATCCCCTTGACTATTTGGAGAGGAATAAATCTGACCGTTAGTGTTGTTGTTGGTATGGCTCGTGCCAAGGTTTTCAGTGCGCCCGCTATGAAACATGTCTTGAATGAACTCCTTTAATATCCCACTGGCTTCGTCCTCCTCATCCGATTTAACGGTATCACTTACTAAGTATATATTCTCTTTACCTCCAATTTGACGCAGTACTTGCTGAAATTCGATGTCCTCTGTGGGCTGCGGTGTGTCCTTTGGATAAATCGGACAAGCCATAGTAAATCGCCCTCTTTGCTCTTTAGCTACAAGACAACGCACACCGCTCAGACCACGCTCCGAAGAGTTTAAAAAACGTCAAAAGATACGTTTTATTTACACGGACTATTGTACTTCGGAGCTCCATGCACAAACATAAAATGTGTACATAAGAAACTTCCAAAGCGCTTAAGGAAAGAGGCACCGGAAGAAAGGGTGGGATTAAAGACTATGCCTATTGCTATTGGTTAGCCAGTCTTATGGGCGGGGTTGTCTTGTTTTTTGAGCCAACAAATATACCGTAAAATGTTTCATCATAATGAAGTTCATTTTTAATACATCTGATATAATAGGTAAATAAACCAATTTGAGAGTAATATTGACAGCACTACAGAGATAGACTATAAACAAACAAGAAGACAACAGAGAATAAAGAACTGAAGGAGGTCTGCATCCTCAGGTGGAGAGGTTCAGAAGAGTCCATGATGTGATGCAATCACAGTGGTCAGAGGTCACTCTTTCTTATTCCCAGTATTCGCAGGGAAAGCACCCCTCTGTTCTCTCCAAGACTGTAGAGAACTGGCTTCTCGAAAAGAACAGAGAGATCATGAAGTTACTTATGAACACAACTTGAGTATACAAACACAGTTGACTATGCCTATGTTATTACAGTGTCATTAATCCCCAGTTAATCCATAGTGTGTCCTGCTGTTGCTTTGTTTTTAATGCACTCTGAGTATTAGTGTTTTTTTGCTTGCTTGCTACATTGTGTTTCTTAATCTATTGTGTGCATTTTCAGTGTGAATAACCCTAACTGAATCCTAAACCTTGTAACTAGCCACAATCTCTGATAACATTAGTAATGTATTGATTATGGCTTTCTTTACAAGAGCTTATTTAAGCTCTTTTAAGTGTCAAGCCATAAAATATACAAGCGCCACAATAGTTGACTCTTTTACAATAAATGAATGATAAACCTGAGTGACTGCCCAAAGCTAACATAAACTGCTCAGTCATTGAACTTTAGACTTGCTGATTAATGGTTGACAGGAGGCCGTTTCACTTTGTTTGAGATTTATACTGTTGACATTCAGATTATCATCATTGGGATGTTTTGGGGTATTTTACATTTACCATTATTGTTATTAACAATTTTTTTATTTTACAGTATCAGTATCAGTATGATCGCATAAAGTTTGATAATTTGTGTAAACAGAACTAACCTCTTTGTATAGGGCAAGAAGTAACTCAGGGACAATAAATTCTCCTGGACCAAAGAGTGCCACATGCACACCTAAACGGACTGAAAGATGTTTTTATTTCAAAAGTGTATTAGAAAATGGACACAGTATGAATTCAGCTATTTTGGCCATAGTGTGGAGACGGTCTGGTCAAGGTCAATCGCCTTACAACATATTTCCACAGAATAACACAAACTCTGTCACAAACTCATTCATTATTAAAAAGTAAACAGCAGATATGAAAAGTTAGCACTACCTGTGATGTTTCTCTTTGACCCTGGATCCTTTTGACTGGCAAAGTTAGTTGGTGGACCAGAGTCTAGGTTTGGGAGGACAGAAACTTCAGAAGGCCTAGACACGGAGTTGTTTCCCTCACGTGCGACATATCTCTCTTCAGTTGTCCATTCTGCAGACAAGCCTGTTGGATATCAGGGTAATATGTACATGTAGGTCGAGGTAAAGTGACTATGCATAGATAATAAACAGAGACTAGCAGCAGCAGCATACAAAAGGTGGTCAATGCAAATAGTCTGGGAAGCCATTTGATTAACTGTTTATTATATTTAACCTTTATTTAACTTGGCAAGTCAGTTAAGAATACATTCTTATTTACAATGACATCCTACACCGGCCAAACTCAGTCGACGCTGGGCCAATAAATGGTGTATATCAGTTTCAGATTTCCAGTCAAAATAGCTTTATATGGTTTCAATGTTGCCAGAAACTATACTAATTACCAGGGAGTTTGCAAAAATAATAAAACACACAACAAAAAAATAATGAACCGATCCGTTATATTGTACCTCTTCATTTCAACTTTTGTTTTACATTTCATGATTCACTTCCTCTGACAAATAACAAGTGTACTTAGTATTTATACTATGTAAATCTGTCCCAGTGAGCAGGTGACATGGTAACCTGTTGACATTGATGGTTCCAATGTGAGTTTTTGCCCCTCAGTTGACCCTCTGCGTGTGCTCCTTCACCCAGGACATTCCTGTGAGCTAGCAGGATCTATGAGTAGTATCTGGCTAGTCCTGTGAGCTAGCAGGATCTATCAGTAGTATCAGGCTAGTCCTGTGAGCTAGCAGGGTCTATCAGTAGTATCAGACTAGCCCTGTGAGCTAGCAGGGTATATCAGTAGTATCAGGCTAGTCCTGTGAGCTAGCAGGGTATATCAGTAGTATCAGGCTAGTCCTATGAGCTAGCAGGATCTATCAGTAGTATCAGGCTAGTCCTGTGAGCTATCAGGATCTATCAGTAGTATCAGGCTAGTCCTATGAGCTAGCAGGGTCTATCAGTAGTATCAGACTAGCCCTGTGAGCTAGCAGGATCTATCAGTAGTATCAGGCTAGTCCTGTGAGCTAGCAGGATCTATCAGTAGTATCAGGCTAGTCCTATGAGCTAGCAGGGTCTATCAGTAGTATCAGACTAGCCCTGTGAGCTAGCAGGATCTATCAGTAGTATCAGGCTAGTCCTGTGAGCTAGCAGGGTCTATCAGTAGTATCAGGCTAGTCCTGTGAGCTATCAGGATCTATCAGTAGTATCAGACTAGTCCTGTGAGCTAGCAGGGTCTATCAGTAGTATCAGACTAGCCCTGTGAGCTAGCAGGATCTATCAGTAGTATCAGGCTAGTCCTGTGAGCTAGCAGGATCTATCAGTAGTATCAGGCTAGTCCTATGAGCTAGCAGGGTCTATCAGTAGTATCAGACTAGCCCTGTGAGCTAGCAGGATCTATCAGTAGTATCAGGCTAGTCCTGTGAGCTAGCAGGATCTATCAGTAGTATCAGGCTAGTCCTATGAGCTAGCAGGGTTTATCAGTAGTATCGGGCTAGTCCTATGAGCTAGCAGGATCTATCAGTAGTATCAGACTAGCCCTGTGAGCTAGCAGGGTCTATCAGTAGTATCAGACTAGCCCTATGAGCTAGCAGGATCTATCAGTAGTATCAGGAACATTTGTTTGGAGTAGTTTGACCGGATATACTTTCTAAAGCAGACAAGGTCTTGTTGTCATTGTTCAATGTAACATTGAGATGGTGGCTATTCATGTTCTTTTCTTTTATGAATATAGGCTGAAAAGAAACTATTATGACCGGTAATGTTCATCCTTTGTTCAGAAATTGGTGAACTGGAGTGGTTTCGGCAACCAATGGCAGTTTGTCTGTTTACAACTGTTATTAATTACAATATTAGTCTCAATTGTAGCTTGAATACAAATCAACATAATTCTCTGAATTCCTTACCTACTGCTGCCACAGAATAGGTCCTGAAGACTAGAAGGGAAAGTAGTTGACCAACAACAAAAACGGCCTGGAGTCTATTGTTAAAGGCCCAATTGGCCTGCTCTCTGCTCATGTTGGTGAGCAGAATTGTAAATGTAGCAATTGAGAGACTACAGTCACAATGTGATGTGGCATTGTGAGTATAGAGTTCAAATACAATACCTGAAGGGCCAGAGCTTTTTTTGCAAAGGGTGTAATTTCAGCTACCTTTTGTCTGCAACCCAAAAGAGGAGCAAATCCTTAAAGGGCTGGATTCCTTTTTGAAATAGTGGTGGGACTAATACGAAGATGACTAGTTTGACAAAATAGTTTTTTTAGACCAAACAAACAAATAAACAAACTAAGCCATATCAATGCAGTTAAACAGGTTATTGTATTATTTGCATTGACCCCCTTTTGTATGCTGCTGCTAGTCTCTGTTTATTATCTATGCATAGTCACTTTACCTCAACCTACATGTACATATTACCCTGATATCCAACAGGCTTGTCTGCAGAATGGACAACTGAAGAGAGATATGTCGCACGTGAGGGAAACAACTCTGTCTCTACACCTTCTGAAGTTTCTGTCCTCCCAAACCTAGACTCTGGTCCACCAACTAACTTTGCCAGTCAAAAGGATCCAGGGTCAAAGAGAAACATCACAGGTAGTGCTAACTTTTCATATCTGCTGTTTACTTTTTAATAATGAATGAGTTTGTGACAGAGTTTGTGTTATTCTGTGGAAATAGGTTGTAAGGCGATTGACCTTGACCAGACCGTCTCCACACTATGGCCAAAATAGCTGAATTTATACTGTGTCCATTTTCTAATACACTTTAGAAATAAAAACATCTTTCAGTCCGTTTAGGTGTGCATGTGGCACTCTTTGGTCCAAGAGAATTTATTGTCCCTGAGTTACTTCTTGCCCTATACAAAGAGGTTAGTTCTGTTTACACAAATTATCAAACTTATTGCGATCCCACTGATAAATTAAAATAATGTTAATAACAATAATGGTAAATGTAAAATATATCCCAAAACTTCCCAATGATGATAATCTGAATGTCAATGGTATAAATCTCAAACGAAGTGAAACTGCCTCCTGTCAACAACTAATCAGCAAGTCTAAAGTTCAATGACTGAGCAGTTTATGTTAGCTTTGGTCAGTCACTCAGATTTATCATTTATTTACTGTGAAAGTGTCAACTATTGTTGTGGCGCTTGTATATTTTATGACTTGGCACTTAAAAGAGACATATACGCTCTTCTAAATTACACTTACGGCACTTCTAAGGCCATTTCTTTATGATTTTTACAGTTGTGTCAATCATGTTATATACTTAGGCTATTGTAACACGGTATTATAGGCCTACTGCCCAGAGGCCTAGTAGGCTTTTCATGGCAATGGCTGTTAGAGTCCTTGTTGCAGCTTTCACTTTCTTCCGCTACACTGGTGGCAGCATTGGGATCACGCCCAGCTCACGTCTAGCCTCTCTGGATTAAAATCTAATTATGACAAGCGTACCACATTACGTATTGGATCGTTAAAAAAGACAGTGTTTACACTACCTTGTAGTTTACCAATAAAACGGGTGGATGGTGAAGTAGATATACTTGGTATTTACATCTCAAAAAATATAAATGAATTTACCACAATTCATTTCTATAGAAAGTTTGCAAAAATAGATAAGATTCTGCAACCATGGAGCGATAAATGCTTGTCTATTTATGGAAAAATCACATTGATTAACTCTTTGGTCCTATCACAGCTTACTTACTAATGGCACGGCCTACTCTAGATGACTCGTTTTTTAAATCATATGAGCAAAAAAAAGATTTAATTTTCTTTGGAAATTCTAAGCCAGACAAAATTAAACGTGCCAATTTATATAATGAACATGAGTTTAGGGGGCTAAAATGATTAAATATTAAAGCTTTAAACCTCTCATTAAAAGCTTCACTCATCCATAAGTTATACTTAAACCCAAAATGGTTCTCCAGTAGATTGTTAAGAAAGGCTCATATTTTGTTCAAAAATGGCCTTTATACAGATTACAATATCTAATTTCCAACTAATTGATTTTGGACATTTTGGTTAAAGTATCGCCCTTTCTTAAACAAGCTATACAAAGCTGGTTACAACAGTACGCTCTGGACTGGGTACTGTTGCCGGATGCTCTGGACTGGCGAGGCGCACTGTAGGCCTGGTGCGTGGTGCCGGCACTGGTGGTACTGGGCCGAGGACACGCACCTCAGGGCGAGTGCGGGGAGGAGGAACAGGGAGTACTGGACCCTGGAGGCACTGGTGGTACCAGGCTGGAGACACGCACCTCAGGGCGAGTGCGAGGAGCAGGAACAGTACTGGATCCTGGAGGCGCACTGGTGGCCTGGTACGTGGTGCTGGCACTGGTGGTACTGGGCCGAGGACACGCACCTCAGGGCGAGTGCGGGGAGGAGGAACAGGGAGTACTGGACCCTGGAGGCGCACTGGTGGCCTCGTGCGTGGTGCCGGCACTGGTGGTACCGGGCTGGAGACACGCACCTCAGGGCGAGTGCGAGGAGCAGGAACAGTACTGGATCCTGGAGGCACACTGGTGGCCTGGTACGTGGTGCCGGCACTGGTGGTACCGGGCTGGAGACACGCACCTCAGGGCAAGTGCGGGGAGAAGAACAGGGCGTGCAGGGCTCTGGAGACACACAGGAAGCCTGGTGCGTGGTGTTGGCACTGGTGGTACTGGGCTGGGTACACGCACCTCAGGGTGAGTGCAGGGAGCAGGCACAGGACGTACTGGGCTGTGGAGGTGTACGGGAGGTCTGGAGTGTAAAGCTGACACAACCCTTCCTGGCTGGATGCTCATTCTAGCCCGGCCAATGCGAGGACCTGGAATATAGCACACCAGGCTAGAAATGCGCACTGGAGACACCATGCGCATCTCTGCATAACACGGTGCCTGACCAGTTACACGGTAAGCACGAGGAGTTGGCTCAGGTCTCCTACCTGACTTAGCCAATCTCCTCGTGTGCTCCCCCCAAAACTTTATTGGGGCTGCCTCTCGGGCTTCCGTGCTAGCCGTGTACCCTTATATCTTCGCTGCTCCTCCATTCTCCCGTATCCCTCCTCACACTGTTCCAAAGAATCCCATGCAGGCTCTGGCACTCTCCCTGGATCAATCGACCAACTCTCAATCTCCTCCCAGGTTGTTACCCATTCGTCCTTCTCCCGGGTCCATTTCTCCATTAAGCGCTGTTCCTCCCATTCACGCTGCTTGGTCCTTTTAAGGTGGGTAATTCTGTCACGTCCGTCGTATGGAGTAGATCAAGGCGCAGCGTGAATTGAATACATATTATATTTTAATGAAGACGGACACTAAACAAACAACAACAACAACAACAACAACAACAACAACAACAACAACAACAACAACAACGACCGTGACGCTATACTACAAACGTGCAGACACAGGCAACTAGACATAGACAATAACCCACGAAATACCCAAAGAAGATGGCTGCCTAAATATGGTTCCCAATCAGAGACAACGATAAACACCTGCCTCTAATTGAGAACCAATCTAGGCAACCATAGACATATATAAACACCTAGATGATAAACAACCCCATAAACCTACAAAAGCCCTAGACAGTACAAAAACACATATATCACCCATGTCACACCCTGACCTAACCAAAACAATAAAGAAAACAAAGAATACTCAGGTCAGGGCGTGACATACTCAACTAGTCTAAAGAAGGCCCTTTTTATTGCTTCTTTAATCAGAACAACAGTTTTCAGTTGTGCCATCGTAATTGCAAAAGGGTTTTCCAATGATCAATTAGCCTTTTAAAACGATAAACTTGGATTAGCTAACATAATGTGCCATTGGAACACAGGAGTGATGGTTACTGATAATGGGCCTCTGTACGCCTATGTAGATATTCCATTGAAAATCAGCCATTTCCAGCTACAACAGTGATTTACAACATTAACAATGTATACACTGTATATCTGATCAATTTGATGTTATTTTAATGTTATTTTAATTTGCTTTTCTTGCAGAAAAAAAATACATTTTTTGAAGTGACCCCAAACTTTTGAATGGTATTGGATATACTGAGAGCTGTTGCAGGTAGGAATGCTATATAATACATATACAACACAGCTACAGGTACGAGGATAGTTATTATAGGCAGGGTTGGGATGCTGACCACAGGTCATACTTTGGCTTGGCTTTAAGGCAAGAGCAATATCTGCACTTGCAATGTCATCGTAAGGTAAGACTGATTCCTCGGTGTGTGTAGTGTGATAGCATTACTATTACTATTAAAACCTGAAATTGTATGTATGTTGCATGATGTATCTGATCAATTACATTTGTATCTAATAATATTTCCCTCTCTATGAAGCAATTCAGGAGCCAAGTAGAGAGGAGGCTCGTCAAGAGGGGGCACTTGAAGAAGAGGCTCAGAAGAGTAAAGATCTACAGTATGTTAAAGCTAAGTATGTTAAGTACAATTTCACCAATCTGAAATGGTGGCAGCATCTCACACTATGCACTGGGATCTGTGCCTCAAATTCAAAGCACACTGCACAACATGGCCTGATAGTAGCCTTCACACTGGGCGATTTCACAAGCCGATTGTTTACACTCGTGAAATAAACACTCGAGCCCCCTGCCTTCCTTCTCTACCTAAATTCTGTGTTTACGATAGCTAAAAAGACATTGGTAGAAGTTGAAGGCCATTATCATAACGTTGTTGACCCTCTCATATTGTGAGCAAGGGAGCCTTGACCTCCTCATATGGTGTCCTGATGACAAGCAATCTAGAAAAAAAATCGGTATGCTGTGACTCGTGGCAAATTCATAGCTAAAATTACAGTGACATATCTGTTAGACAGGACTAGTTCTAGTTAATTAATTCACTTGGCAGAATACAATTGAATTCTGATAAATAAATAAAAAACATACATGCAACATACATTTAGGGAACTATTGTTGTGGATGTTGTTTGGAGTTGGCGTTCATGTAAGTCAGGGGTAGGAAACCCTGGCCATGTTTTTGATTTAACCGACCTGGAAGACCAGGTGTGTTGAATTAAGGCAATCACTGAACTGATCAATTAGCTCAGTTGATCAGGTGTGGTTTGTAGTTGGAACTAAATCCTGCAGTAGCTGCAGCACTCCAGGAACAGTGTTGCCTATCCCTGATGTTGGGGATGGATGATCTTAGAGATCATTCAGTTCTTGCTTTGATAGGTATCATTTTCATTCAGAGGTTGTGATGTTTGGTTGTGGTACGAGGTTCCTGTTGTCAGACTGGAAGAGACGATGGCAAGCGGTTGTGATGATTGGTTGCGGTAAGAGGTTCCTGTTGTCAGACTGGAGGAGACGATGGCCAGAGGTTGTGATGTTTGGTTGCCGTAAGAGGTTCCTGTTGTCAGACTGGAGGAGACGATGGCCAGAGGTTGTGATGTTTGGTTGCCGTAAGAGGTTCCTGTTGTCAGACTGGAGGAGACGATGGCCAGAGGTTGTGATGTTTGGTTGCCGTAAGAGGTTCCTGTTGTCAGACTGGAGGAGACGATGGCCAGAGGTTGTGATGTTTGGTTGCCGTAAGAGGTTCCTGTTGTCAGACTGGAGGAGAGGATGGCCAGAGGTTGAGTGTTTTGACATGTAGCTGCTGTATCATGGTCCAAGAATATTCCAGCATGCACGCTTCTGTATTCACTCTCAATTGTGCAGTCATGGTTGAGGTGAAATAGGAGTGCCATGCCTGGGCACCATATTGTAGTACAGACCTAAAGTTGGTGGTGAAGATGGCCACCAGGCCGGGTCTGTTGACACTGAAACACTCGAGACGGCGCAGCACAAATATATATATAAAGTAATAAATATATGCAATTTAGTTGACGCTTTTATCCGAAAGCATCTGTGCACACATTTTCTGAATGGGTAGCCCCAGTGGGAATCGAACCCACGATCCTGGCGTTGAATGTGTCATGCTACTGAGCCACAGAGAACCACAAGGACCTTCTGGAGCCCCTTTTTCACCAAGGACTCCACCTGCTGGTCAACCTGGACATCTTTGCTCCAGGGTCCCAGCAGTTAAATATCAGATGTTGTTTGCAGTGTGTCCATTTAGGTACAGGGGTTCCAAAGGGGTGTGGGTTGTTTGTAAAGAAAATATGCAGGACTTTGCACTTGTTTGGGTTGAACTGCATGGAGTGCACATTGACCTAGTAGTGCATCTGTTCTAGAACACGTTGAACACAATCTTCCCTTAAAAATGCAGTTAGCTTAAATCAGGTGTGTTTAGTAGGGATGGGGGGAAAACATGTGAAACCAATCAAGCCCCCGAAGACTGGAATTGCCCAGGCCTGGTCTAAAGCCTTGTTCACACTACAGGCCATAATGCTGAAATCATGTATTTCTTGTAAATCCGTTTTTGAATACTGACTGTCCAAAACAGCAAGTTACAAGTGACCAAATCAGATGTGTGTGTTCAGACAGCAGTAATTTGCTGACATGGCTACACTAGTTGTCATAGTAAAGAGGGGTGTGTGCCGCAGTGGTGTAGGCTGATTGGTGGTGGAGCTTGTGCTTCTGATTACTCGGCTTGCCACATGACTTCTAAGGTGACAACAATGTCTGCCACGGACGTTTCCCAGTTGCTCTGAATGTTCAACATCAAGTGTTAGAACATTTTTAAAGCTTTAAATGATAAAATAATCCAACTTCCAAAACAAGTCCTTTTTTTGGCTAGCCACAGTAGTCAACTATCTCAAATTTTATTTGTCACATGCGCCGAATAGACAGGCGTAGACATTACAGTGAAATGCTTACGTACAAGCCCTTAACCAAAAATGCAGTTTTAAGAAAATACCTAGGTATCTGTTTAGTTTTCTGGAACATTCACTAATTAATTAACAAGCTAGTTAGCTACCTACCACATGTTCTTCACAAATTGGCAACAAGATATGCCAAATAACTCTAAAAACCACTTGAGGGCAAATCAATCAGATTTGAACATTCAGACACGGTTCACATGACCAGGAATCAGATTTGAACATTCAGACACGGTTCACATGACCAGGAATCAGATTTGAACATTCAGACACGGTTCACATGACCAGGAATCAGATTTGAACATTCAGACACGGTTCACATGGCCAGGAATCAGATTTGAACATTCAGACACGGTTCACATGGCCAGGAATCAGATTTGAACATTCAGACACGGTTCACATGACCAGGAATCAGATTTGAACATTCAGACACGGTTCACATGACCAGGAATCAGATTTGAACATTCAGACACGGTTCACATGACCAGGAATCAGATTTGAACATTCAGACACGGTTCACATGACCAGGAATCAGATTTGATCATTCAGACACGGTTCACATGACCAGGAATCAGATTTGAACATTCAGACACGGTTCACATGACCAGGAATCAGATTTGAACATTCAGACACGGTTCACATGACCAGGAATCAGATTTGAACATTCAGACACGGTTCACATGACCAGGAATCAGATTTGAACATTCAGACACGGTTCACATGACCAGGAATCAGATTTGATCATTCAGACACGGTTCACATGACCAGGAATCAGATTTGAACATTCAGACACGGTTCACATGACCAGGAATCAGATTTGAACATTCAGACACGGTTCACATGACCAGGAATCAGATTTGAACATTCAGACACGGTTCACATGGCCAGGAATCAGATTTGAACATTCAGACACGGTTCACATGACCAGGAATCAGATTTGAACATTCAGACACGGTTCACATGACCAGGAATCAGATTTGAACATTCAGACACGGTTCACATGACCAGGAATCAGATTTGAACATTCAGACACGGTTCACATGACCAGGAATCAGATTTGAACATTCAGACACGGTTCACATGACCAGGAATCAGATTTGAACATTCAGACACGGTTCACATGACCAGGAATCAGATTTGAACATTCAGACACGGTTCACATGGCCAGGAATCAGATTTGAACATTCAGACACGGTTCACATGACCAGGAATCAGATTTGAACATTCAGACACGGTTCACATGACCAGGAATCAGATTTGAACATTCAGACACGGTTCACATGACCAGGAATCAGATTTGAACATTCAGACACGGTTCACATGACCAGGAATCAGATTTGAACATTCAGACACGGTTCACATGACCAGGAATCAGATTTGAACATTCAGACACGGTTCACATGACCAGGAATCAGATTTGTATAATTTAAAACCACCTGAGAAGGTGATTTGAAATGTGGCCCAAAATATCAGATTCCTTTTTGCATGTTCAGACTGCAGGAAAAAGAACAGATACGAATTGCGTATGCATTTTAATTTTATTTTAGTCACTTCAAATTGCAAATGTGAAAACGGCTTAAGAAGCGTCTCAACAGGTCAGCTGTTGCAACTTGCCACGATGAGAGGGTACCTTAATACCTCATCCTCTGCTTCCTGTTGGAGATGACGCTACAGACTCAGGGGATAATGGACTCTTTGACCCATAGCTGAATCATGCACTTTGTTACCACTGTATGGTCAACTTTGTTTGAAGGCGTTGGCAATCTGTTGTTATTATAGTGCAGATGGTCTTGCTTGCCTCAGTGGAGTTCATGTCTAGCAGGCTGACCAAGGAATCTGTCGTCGACCTTCCCTTTCTGCATCCAAACTGCCTTGGTGTCAAGCTTGTGTCCGATGTTTTCCAGCATCCAATCGGTGGCATGGGTTCATTCGCACTGTTGATAAACTGGGGTAAAGAGACAAACTGATTGAGGCTTAAGTCATGTTGACGTATGATCCGGTCTGTAGCAGCTGAGCGCATAAATGCTGTCAAGGGGCGCCAAACTCCAAACAGCCTACCCGACGTGTCCCCAGTGAAAGTTGCGCCACCTGAATGCTTTTGAAAACATAGTTTGATTGGGATGTGAGGACAACAAAGGACGATGACGTTAGTACTAAAGACTGACTTGAGAAGTCTAGAGTGGTAGATTGGGGCTTTACAATTGAACGTGTCATACCTTAGTGTGCATACAGTTTATTTGGTGTATGTTGTCCGACAGTGCAGACTACATTCCTTTTAGAGTGAACAGTGGTTAGGTACAATAAGGTGCTACAGGACCAAATCTAAAGGCAGGGTATCACAGTACAGTCAGGCATAGATAGCACAAGGTCATGCTAAGACAACAACAAAGATTGAGGAGTACATTCAAAAAGAGGACACAAACGCCCATGTGTTATAACACACCTCTCCACCCTGATAGCTGATGTGTAGTGAACGTTCTGGCACAATATGGTTGCTATGCATCACCAAGTGGTGGATAAGGTGAAGTGGTTTGAGAGGTCTTTCTGATTTAAACATTTATTTCACGTCTGCAGAAATAGTTTTTCAGACCTAGTGGTAATGTTTTTTTGTTCATTATCTGATTGTAGTCCCAGTTCTTCCTCAAAGATTGTTCAGTAAAGGAAGTTGGTCCAGTAAAGGAAGTTGGTCCAGCAAAGGAAGTTGGTCCAGCAAAGGAAGTTGGTCCAGCAAAGGAAGTTGGTCCAGTAAAGGAAGTTGGTCCAGTAAAGGAAGTTGGTCCAGTAAAGGAAGTTGGTCCAGTAAAGGAAGTTGGTCCAGCAAAGGAAGTTAGTCCAGCAAAGGAAGTTGGTCCAGCAAAGGAAGTTGGTCCGGCAAAGGAAGTTGGTTCGGCAAAGGAAGTTGGTCCAGTAAAGGAAGTTGGTCCAGCAAAGGAAGTTGGTCCAGCAAAGGAATGAGTGATTTCTGAAGGTAGGCAAAGTTATTTTTCAACTAACCTGTTTCATCTGCAGCAGATGGTGGCGAGACACTGGGCACCTTCCTCTGCCCAGGCGTTGCTGAATCCTGCCAGATCTTACAACGTCTGGATATGTATTTTACGTATCAGCTAACCACATGTTATTTCATTCTGTCAGTCTATGATGAATGGTTATTGGTTGATGTATGCAACATATGATGTCGCGTTCAAAACAACTGGCAACTTGTAAATCTCCGACTTCAGTGTGTCCAAGAAAACTGGGAACTCTGGTAAAAAACGAGCTTCGACTGGGAAAATCGTTTTGAACGATCATCCAAATTCGAAGAATTCGAAGAAAAACTATGAAACTGGGCAAAGGTTATTGGATGTGACATATTCAGAAATTTACTTGTTTCCTGAGAAGATTAGTTTAACACGCTGGGCATAGGATTCAACGTATCAGTATCTCTGGGAAGCCCTTTCACAGAGGGTTCCTCTGGGAAGCTCTTTCACAGAGGGTACCTCTGGGAAACTCTTTGGCAGAGGGTAACTCTGGGAAGCCCTTTGACAGAGGATAACTCTGGGAAGCCCTTCGACAGAGGGTACCTCTGGGAAGCCCTTTCACAGAGGGTACCTCTGGGAAGCCCTTTGACAGAGGGTACCTCTGGGAAGCCCATTGACAGAGGGTACCTCTGGGAAGCCATTTGACAGAGGGTACCTCTGGGAAGCCATTTGGCAGAGGGTACGGTACCTCTGGGAAGCCATTTGGCAGAGGATAACTCTGGGAAGCCATTTGACAGAGGGAACCTCTGGGAAGCCCTTAGACAGAGGGTAAGAAATATAATGGAAAATGTTCATTATTGCTCATCAGTATTTGGCCAAATCATATAATAAGTTAATTGAGCCTACAACTAACTCATTTAAGGCCCTGCAACTTTTACATCACTGCCTAATACTGTCCATATTAAGTTAATCAGAATAATCCTTGTCAGGGACAATTTAAGGATATTTAGTTTTATGGTTGTGGTGTAGCTCTATTTTCTTCTTTGAACTTCTTTAACAGTACAGCCATATACAAATACATGGTCGGACAGTAGGCCAGACAGTAGGCCAGACAGTAGGCCAACGAGTAGGCCAGACAGTAAGCCAGACAGTAAGCCAGACAGTAGGCCAGACAGTAAGCCAGACAGTAAGCCAGACAGTAGGCCAGCGAGTAGGCCAGACAGTGTAAGCCAGACAATAGGCCAGGCCGTAAGCCGCAGATACTTTGAAAATATGTGACTGGGGTACTCTTTCTAGTTTTCCAAACTGCATGTATTATATAGTGTGTTGTGTTTGTGTATTTGTATGTCGATTTCATGAAATTAATTTCCATGTATATTTCATTTTTGTAGAATCGCTTATTAAATGGGTTAAGGTTATGTATAGTAACCCTGGGTGTAAAATAGTAAATAATGGCTACTTCTCAGAAAGTTTTAAACTGTCAAAAGGAGTAAAACAAGGCTGTCCACTATCGGCATATCAATTTATTATTGCCATCTAAATGATAGCTGTTAAAATCAGATCCAACAATAATATCAAGGGGCTAGAAATCCAGGGATTAAAAACAAAGGTGTCATTGGACGCTGATGATTCATGTTTTCTTTTAAATCCACAATTTGGATCCCTCCACAGCCTCATAGAGGATCTAGATACTTTTTCTAAACTCTGGATTAAAACCAAATTATGATAAATATTACTTACTGGATCACAAAAAATTGTAACTTTTACATTACCTGGCAATTCACTAATAAAATGGTCTGACGGTGTTGTGGACATACGCGGTATACATATCCCGAAAGAAAGAAATGATCTCACACCAATACCAATACAAAAATAGATAAGATCTTGCTACCCTGGAAAGGAAAATACCTGTCTATTTGTGGGAAAATCACCCGGATTAACTCTTTAGTCATATCCCAGTTTCACCTATTTGTTTATGACCTTGCCTACACCTAGCAACCTGTTTTTAAAATTATTTGAGCAAAGAATATTCCATTTTATTTGGAATGGCAATGAATATGAATATGAATTCGAAGGACAGAAATGATGAAATATTAAAGCATTAAGACCTCTCATTAAAGGTGTCAGTCATATAAAAGTTAGACTTAGTAATTGGTAAGAATGTCTCACCCCATGTTCAAGAATGGCCTCACTTTCGATTATTTGAAAATTAAATAATCTCCAAAATATAGTTATGTTTTTAAACAAGCCATAGAAAGTTGGTTGCAATTTCAGTTTAATCCACCATAAAAGACAGAACAAATAATAAAACAAATATTGAGGTTGAACTCAAATATACCAATTGATAAAAATGCATTATATTTTTTATTTATTTTAAATGTATAAACTTTGTAAATTCTATCATAAATATGACTGGTGGAGTTATGTCACACACGCAGCTAACAAAAATATATGGAAATGTCTGCTCTACACAGAATTACAACCAACTAATTGCAGTATTACTGCAATAAATGGAAGAGGCAGGGAGAGGAAGGGAGAAAAGTAAGGAGCTTGTCTGTTGGCATTAAAGACCAACATTGTTTAAAGAAAATTGTGATCAATAAATATACCAGTTTCATTTAAGGACCAAAAAATGGACAGCTGTGCCATATAGATTGCAAAAAAGCTGGGAAGAGATTTTCGATGTTGCATGGCACATGGTTTATGAACTGATATGCAAAACGACGCTGGATTCAAAACATATCATTTTTCAATTAAAATTATTATACAAAGTTATTGCAACCATTAGAATGTTATATATATATGAGGGATACAACCTTCCCAGCTCTGAATATTGTGCTGTGAAGAGACAAAGTCATGAGATCATTTATTTTGGTACTGTCCATATGTAGCTTGTTTTTGGTCACAGGTCCAGGAATGGCTGAAGATATACAGTGCCTTGCGAAAGTATTCGGCCCCCTTGAACTTTGCGACCTTTTGCCACATTTCAGGCTTCAAACATAAAGATATAAAACTGTATTTTTTTGTGAAGAATCAACAACAAGTGGGACACAATCATGAAGTGGAACCGCATTTATGGGATATTTCAAACTTTTTTAACAAATCAAAAACTGAAAAATTGGGTGTGCAAAATTATTCAGCCCCTTTAATTTCAGTGCAGCAAACTCTCTCCAGAAGTTCAGTGAGGATCTCTGAATGTTCCAATGTTGACCTAAATGACTAATGATGATAAATACAATCCACCTGTGTGTAATCAAGTCTCCGTATAAATGCACCTGCACTGTGATAGTCTCAGAGGTCCGTCAAAAGCGCAGAGAGCATGATCAAGAACAAGGAACACACCAGGCAGGTCCGAGATACTGTTGTGAAGAAGTTTAAAGCCGGATTTGGATACAAAAAGATTTCCCAAGCTTTAAACATCCCAAGGAGCACTGTGCAAGCGATAATATTGAAATGGAAGGAGTATCAGACCACTGCAAATCTACCAAGACCTGGCCGTCCCTCTAAACTTTCAGCTCATACAAGGAGAAGACTGATCAGAGATGCAGCCAAGAGGCCCATGATCACTCTGGATGAACTGCAGAGATCTACAGCTGAGGTGGGAGACTCTGTCCATAGGACAACAATCAGTCGTATATTGCACAAATCTGGCCTTTATGGAAGAGTGGCAAGAAGAAAGCCATTTCTTAAAGCTATCCATAAAAAGTGTCGTTTAAAGTTTGCCACAAGCCACCTGGGAGACACACCAAACATCTGGTCAGATGAAACCAAAATTGAACTTTTTGGCAACAATGCAAAACGTTATGTTTGGCGTAAAAGCAACACAGCTCATCACCCTGAATACACCATCCCCACTGTCAAACATGGTGGTGGCAGCATCATGGTTTGGGCCTGCTTTTCTTCAGCAGGGACAGGGAAGATGGTTAAAATTGATGGGAAGATGGATGGAGCCAAATACAGGACCATTCTGGAAGAAAACCTGATGGAGTCTGCAAAAGACCTGGGACGGAGATTTGTCTTCCAACAAGACAATGATCCAAAACATAAAGCAAAATCTACAATGGAATGGTTCAAAAATAAACATATCCAGGTGTTAGAATGGCCAAGTCAAAGTCCAGACCTGAATCCAATCGAGAATCTGTGGAAAGAACTGAAAACTGCTGTTCACAAATGCTCTCCATCCAACCTCACTGAGCTCGAGCTGTTTTGCAAGGAGGAATGGGAAAAAAATTCAGTCTCTCGATGTGCAAAACTGATAGAGACATACCCCAAGCGACTTACAGCTGTAATCGCAGCAAAAGGTGGCGCTACAAAGTATTAATTTAAGGGGGCTGAATAATTTTGCACGCCCAATTTTTCAGTTTTTGATTTGTTAAAAAAGTTTGAAATATCCAATAAATGTGGTTCCACTTCATGATTGTGTCCCACTTGTTGTTGATTCTTCACAGAAAAATACAGTTTTATATCTTTATGTTTGAAGCCTGAAATGTGGCAAAAGGTCGCAAAGTTCAAGGGGGCCGAATACTTTCGCAAGGCACTGTATATACAGCACCAGTCAAAAGTTTGAACACACCTACTCATTCAAGGCTTTTTCTTTATTTCTACTATTGTCTACATTGTAGAATAATAGTGAAGACATCAAAACTATGAAATAACACATATGGAATCATGTAGTAACCAAAAAAGTGTTAAACATATCTAAATATAATATTTCCTTCTTAATGCATTTGAGCCAATCAGTTGTGACAAGGTAGGGGTGGTATACAGAAGATATACCACCCCTACCTATTTGGTAAAAGACCAAGTCCATATTATGGCAAGAACAGCTCAAATTAGCAAAGAGAAACGACAGTCCATCATTACTTTAAGACATGAAGGTAAGTCAATTCTGAAAATGTCAAGAACTTTGGAAGTTTCTTCAAGTGCAGCCGCAAAAACCTTCCAGCGCTATGATGAAACTGAGAACCGTCAAAGGAAAGGAAGACCCAGAGTTACCTCTGCTGCAGAGGATAAGTTCATTAGAGTTAAAACTGCCCATCAGATTTCAGCCCAAATAAATGCTTCACAGAGTTCAAGTAACAGACACATCTCAACATCAACTGTTCAGAGGAGACTGCGTGAATCAGGCCTTCAGGGTCAAATTGCTGCAAAGAAACCACTACTAAAAGACACCAATAATAAGAAGAGACTTGCTTGGGCCAAGAAACATGAGCAATGGACATTAGACTGGTGGAAATCTGTCCTTTTGTCTGATGAGTTTAAATTTGAGATTTTTGGTTCCAACCTCCATGTCTTTGTGAGACGCAGAGTAGGTGAACGGATGATCTCCGCATGTGTGTTTCCCACTGTGAAGCATGGAGGAGGTGTGATGGTGCTTTGCTGATGACACGGTTGGTGATTTATTTAGAATTCAAGACACACTTAACCAGCATGGCTACTACAGCATTCTGCAATGATACATCATCCCATTTAGTTTGCGCAAGGTGGGATTATCGTTTGTTTTTCAACAGGACAATGACCCAAAACACACCTCCAGGCTGGGTAAGGGCTATTTGACCAAGAAGGAGACTGATGGAGTGCTGCATCAGATGACCTGGCCTCCATAATCACCCAACCTCAACCCAATTGAGATGGTTTGGGATGAGTTGGACCGCAGAGTGAAGGAAAAGCAGCCAACAAGTGCTCAGCATATGTGGGAACTCCTTCAAGACTGTTGGAAAAGCATTCCAGGTGGATGAGAGAATGCCAAGAGTGTGCAAAGCTGTTATCAAGGCAAAAGGTGGCTACTTTGAAGAATCTCAAATATAAAATATATTTAGATTTGTTTAACACTTGTTTGATTACTACATGGTTCCATATGTGTTATTGCATAGTTTTAATGTCTTCACTATTATTATACGTGTGTAGAAAATAGTACATATAAAGAAAAACCCTTGAATGAGTAGCTGTTCTAAAACTTTTGACCGGTAAAATATTTTGATTTGTTTAACACTCTTTTGGTTACCACATGATTCCATGTGTTATTTCATAGTTTTGAAAATAAAGAAAAACCCTTGAAGGAGAAGACGTGTCCAAACTTTTGATTGGTACTGTATGCATATGTAAATGTATGTACACTACCATTCAAAAGTTTGGGGTCACTTAGAAATGTCCTTGTTTTGGAAAGAAAAGCAAATTTTTTGTACAATAAAATAACATCAAATTGATCAGAATACAGTGTAGACATTGTTAATAATGTTGTAAATGACTATTGTTGCTGGAAACGACAGATTTTTTATGGACTATCTACATAGGCGTACAGAGGCCCATTATCAGCAACAATCACTCCTGTGTTCCAATGGCACGTTGTAATTTTAAAAGGCTAATTGATTATTAGAAAACCCTCTGCAAGTTTTTTGTTTCATTAGAAAACCCTTTTGCAATTATGTTAGCACAGCTGAAAACGGTTGTTCTGATTAAAGAAGCAATAAAACTAGCCTTCTTTAGACTAGTTGAGTATCTGGAGCATCATCATTTGTGAGTTCGATTACAGACTCAAAATGGCCAGAAATAAATAACTTTCTTCTGAAACTCGTCAGTCTATTATTGTTCTGAGAAATGAAGGCTATTCCATGCAAGAAATTGCCAAGAAACTGAAGTTCTGGTACAACGCTGTGTTTGACTCCCTTCACAGAACAGTGCAAACTGGCCCTAACCAGAATAGATAGAGGAGTGGGAGGCCCTGGTGCACAACTGAGCAAGAGGACAAGTACATTAGAGTGTCTAGTTTGAGAAAAAGACGCCTCACAAGTCCTTAACTGGCAGCTTCATTAAATAGTACCCGCAAAACACAAGTCTCAACGTCAACAGGGAAGAGGCGACTCCGGGATGCTGGCCTTCTAGGCAGAGTTCCTCTGTCCAGTGTCAATGCTCTTTTGCTCATCTTAATCTTTTCCTTTTATTGGCCAGTCTGAGATTAGTCGCCTATTCACTGTTGACGTTGAGACTCGTGTTTTGCGGGTACTATTTTGCGGGTACCACCACCAAGACTCTTCCTAGAGCTGTCTGCCCGGCCAAACTGAGCAATCAGGGGCGAAGGGCCTTGGTCAGGGAGGTGACCATGAACCCGATGGTCACTCTAACAGAGCTCCAGAGTGCCTCTGTGAAGATGGGAGAACCTTCCAGAAGGACAACCATCTCTGCAGCACTCCACCAATCAGGCCTTTGTGGTAGAGTGCCCAGACGGAAGCTACTCCTTAGTAAAAGGCACATGACAGCCCACTTGGAGTTTGCCAAAAGGCCCCTAAAAACTTTCAGACCATGAGAAACAAGATTCTCTCAAGATTGAACTCTTTGGCCTGAATGCCAAGCGTCACGTCTGAAGGAAACCTGGCACCATCCCTACGGTAGAGCATGGTGGTGGCAGCATCATGTTGTGGGGATGTTTTTCAGCGGCATGGACTGGGAGACTAGTCAGGATTGAGGGAAAGATGAATGGAGCAAAGTACAGAGAGATCCTTGATGAAAACCTGCTCCAGAGCTCTTTGCCCCAGTCTGATGGTCCTAAGGTTCACCTTCCAACAGGAGAACGACTGTAAGCACAAAGTGAAGAGAACGGTCGAGTGGCTTCGGGACAAGTCTCTGAATGTCCTTGAGTGGCCTAGTCAGAGCTCAGACTTGAACCTGATTGAACATCTTAATTAATTCCTACTGACATCACTTGTCCATATGTATATAGTCTTAATTCATTCTTACTTAGATTTGTGTATACTGGGTATATGTTGTGTATATGTTGTGTAATTTGTTAGATATTACTTGTTAGATATTACTGCACTGTCGGAGCTAGAAGCACAAGCATTTCGCTACACCCGCAATAACATCTGCTTATCACGTGTATGTGACCAATAAAATTTGATTTGATATCTCTGGAGAGACCTGAAAATAGCTGTGCAGCAACACTCCCCATCCAACCTGACTGAACTTGAGAGGATCTACAGAGAAGAATGGGAGAAACTCCCCAAATACAGGTGTGCCAAGCTTGCTGCATCATACTCAAGAAGACTCGAGGCTGTAATCGCTGCCAAAGGTGCTTCAACAAAGTACTGAGTAAAGGGTCTGAATACTTCTGTAAATAAATACCTCTGATAAATACTTCTGATATTTAAAAAAAGAATACTGACAACTTCAGAAAACCTGTTTTTCCTTTGTCATTTTGGGGTACTATCTGTAGATCCCTGAGGTAAAAAAACAACTTAATCCCTTTTAGAAAAAGCCAAGGGGTCTTAATACGTTCCAAATGTATTGTAACTATGACAGTAACCACTGTAAAAGGCCATAGCGTTTTAGTAGCGTAACACAACACATCAGGTAAACTGGAATGGCACTCTCACTCATAGTTGCCCAAAAAAGAGCTGTGCGCAAACCACACCCCGAAATATGCTAATGTGATCAGAAACGCCATGAAACATGTTTTTATTGACACGTTACCCAATGTGGTTTCGTAACAGGTTTGTTATCAGCCATAATCTCTATGTTGCCACCAGATGGCAATGTTTACCATGTACACTGGGCATCTCATTTTAGTTTTTATGTGCTGTACTTACTACTACTGATTTAAATAAATAATAAAAATACAAAGAATATATCTTTAAAAAGTATTGAAATAAAAATAATAAAAGCTAGAAATATTTAGCTAAAAATGAACATTTTCTAAAAAGTCTGCAATCATTTATAGAAAAAAGTGGTTTAAATCTTCACAAAGCAGAGCCTTGTATTTACAACATCCAAGTTCAGGGTCTATGGAGATATTTCCCCATATTAATCTAAACTTGTTGATTACAATATCTATCAGTCCCTGTCATTTTTATTTATTTTATTTTTTATTTCACCTTTATTTAACCAGGTAGGCAAGTTGAGAACAAGTTCTCATTTACAATTGCGACCTGGCCAGGATAAAGCAAAGCAGTTTGACACATACAACAACACAAGTTACACACAAGTTACACATGGAGTAAACACAAGTTACACATGGAGTAAAACAAACATACAGTCAATAATACAGTAGAAAAATAATTATATATACAATGTGAGCAAATGAGGTGAGATAAGGGAGGTAAAGGCAAAAAAGGCCATGGTGGCAAAGTAAATACGATATAGCAAGTAAAACACTGGAATTGTAGATTTGCAGTGGAAGAATGTGCAAAGTAGAGATAGAAATAATGGGGTGCAAAGGAGCAAAATAAATAAATACAGTAGGGGAAGAGGTAGTTGTTTGGGCTAAATTATAGGTGGGCTATGTACAGGTGCAGTAATCTGTGAGCTGCTCTGACAGCTGGTGCTTAAAGCTAGTGAGTGAGATAAGTGTTTCCAGTTTCAGAGATTTTTGTAGTTCGTTCCAGTCATTGGCAGCAGAGAACTGGAAGGAGAGGCGGCCAAAGGAAGAATTGGTTTTGGGGGTGACCAGAGAGAGATACCTGCTGGAGCACGTACCACAGGTGGGTGCTGCTAGGGTGACCAGCAGGCTGTACATTACCAGAACATTACCAAATCCAATCCAATACTGTTAATTAATTGTTTATGAACTGTTACCAATAACACTTACTTTAAATATCATAGTTATTCCTTTTATAAAGGTAGAGTACGCATTTGCTTGACATATATTTATATACCTACATTTCAAGTTGCCTTTCGAAGTTAACAGTCAACAAGTAAGCTATACAGTTTTCTAATAAACCAGTGAATATTATGAAACTGGACAGGTGACTGGATGGGAAGTGGGGGGTGTGGTGAGTTGAGGGCTAGTGCAGGGTTGCTCCTGGTCTCCACACTGGGGTTTGAGGGCCAGTGGTGGGTTGAGGGCTAGTGCAGGGTTGTTCCTGGTCTCCACACTGGGGTTTGAGGGCCAGTGGTGAGTTGAGGGCCAGTGCAGGGTTGTTCCTGGTCTCCACACTGGGGTTTGAGGGTCAGTGGTGAGTTGAGGGCTAGTACAGGGTTGTTCCTGGTCTCCACACTGGGGTTTGAGGGCCAGTGGTGAGTTGAGGGCTAGTGCAGGGTTGTTCCTGGTCTCCACACTGGGGTTTGAGGGCCAGTGGTGAGTTGAGGGCTAGTGCAGGGTTGTTCCTGGTCTCCACACTGGGGTTTGAGGGACAGTGGTGAGTTGAGGGCTAGTGCAGGGTTGTTGCTGGTCTCCACACTGGGGTTTGAGGGCCAGTGGAGGGTTGAGGGCTAGTGCAGGGTTGTTGCTGGTCTCCACACTGGGGTTTGAGGGCCAGTGGAGGGTTGAGGGCTAGTGCAGGGTTGTTCATGGTCTCCACACTGGGGTTTGAGGGCCAGTGGAGGGTTGAGGGCTAGTGCAGGGTTGTTCCTGGTCTCCACACTGGTGGTTTGAGGGCCAGTGGTGAGTTGAGGGCTAGTGCAGGGTTGTTCCTGGTCTCCACACTGGGGTTTGAGGGCCAGTGGTGAGTTGAGGGCTAGTGCAGGGTTGTTCCTGGTCTCCACACTGGGGTTTGAGGGCCAGTGGTGAGTTGAGGGCTAGTGCAGGGTTGTTCATGGTCTCCACACTGGGGTTTGAGGGCCAGTGGTGGGCTGAGGGCTAGTGCAGGGTTGTTGCTGGTCTCCACACTGGGGTTTGAGGGCCAGTGGTGGGCTGAGTGTCAGGGGAGGGTTGAGGGGTAGTAGAGGGTTGAGTGTCAGGGGAGGGTTGAGGGGTAGTAGAGGGTTGAGTGTCAGGGGAGGGTTGAGGGGTAGTAGAGGGTTGAGTGTCAGGGGAGCGTTGAGGGGTAGTAGAGGGTTGAGTGTCAGGGAAGGTTAGAGGGTCAGTGGTGGGTTGAGGGGTAGTAGAGGGTTGAGTCTCAGTGAAGGTTTGAGGGCCAGTGGTGGGTTGAGTGGTAGTAGAGGTTTTAGTGTCAAGGGAGGATTGAGGGCAGTGGAGGGTTGAGGGGTAGTAGAGGGTTGAGTGTCAGGGAAGGTTTGAGGGCCAGTGGAGGGTTGAGTGTCAGGGGAGGTTTGAGGGCCAGTGGAGGGTTGAGGGGTAGTAGAGGGTTGAGTGTCAAGGGAGGGTTGAGTGTCAGGGAAGAGTTGAGGGGTAGTAGAGGGTTGAGTGTCAGGGAAGGTTTGAGGGCCAGTGGAGGGTTGAGTGTCAGGGAAGGTTTGAGGGCCAGTGGAGGGTTGAGTGTCAGGGAAGAGTTGAGGGGTAGTAGAGGGTTGAGTGTCAGGGAAGGTTTGAGGGCTAGTGGTGGGCTGAGTGTCAGGGGAGGGTTGAGGGGTAGTAGAGGGTTGAGTGTCAGGGAAGGTTTGAGGGCCAGTGGTGGGCTGAGTGTCAGGGGAGGGTTGAGGGCCAGTGGTGGGCTGAGTGTCAGGGAAGGTTTGAGGGCCAGTGGAGGATTGAGTGTCAAGGAAGAGTTCAGGGGTAGTAGAGGGTTGAGTGTCAGGGAAGATTTGAGGGCCAGTGGTGGGTTGAGGGGTAGTAGAGGGTTGCTGGTCTCCACACTGGGCGCCGATACATTTTGTGAAATGGTTCACTGTTATCTTCAGAGGTCCAAGGGCATTATTGCTGATGTGCTTCAAGAACTGAAATACAATAAATATATTAGGATGTACAGTGGGATCCAAATGATTGGATCCCTTGATTAAGATGAGCAAAAAAGACAATAAAATAAATGATACAAATAATAAGCTAATTTATCATTTTTTTAGGTCACAAGAGTCATCCCCTTTGTGAATGGGGAGTACATGGGCCACCTTCCAAACCTTGGGGATAGTACCAGATATAATCATCAGGTTAAAAATATGGGTTAATGATTCAGCAATCAGGTGGGCAGACAGCTGCAGCAGAAATGGATCAAGCACATCAGCCCCGGTGGATTTTTTAAAACATCAATCTTAAGCAAGGCATCTCGCACATCACAGACAGTAATGATGTGTTACTACTGGAAATACACTATATGGCTGTTGATGTAGTAGTTAGCACTGAGCCAGAAAAAGCTACAGTTTGGAATTGGTATGTAAATTTCTGGGTTTTTAAATGAATGATAGGCTATATAGCAATTGATTCATGAAGAATATAACTTATAAATGCCTCAAGCTTTTACAACTACCTTACCCCATCAGAACTCAACATCTGAGCGTTCTATTCCATTGTTTGTCAACAATCTTTTAAAGGCAATGTTCCCACGTTCTCGGGGATCACATTCACGGTAAATGCTGCATACAGTATGCCAGCTCAATTGGAAATGATCTTTAAATGTAAGTAGGCTACAAAGCGAGACTGAATTGCAGCCTCTCTCCCCATGGGCTGTCAGTCCTTGCTGCTAGTGATTTGAGAAGGCCACATTTCCTAGACCAGCAAAATTCTATTTTATCAAAGCATTGGGGAAAGTGTGATCATACACACAATTACGTGCAGGAGGGTCAACATCAAAGTGGACGATTTCTGCAGACTAGAGACATTCATAAACAATGCAGGTGCCACAATTTGACCTGGTCGCTAGAGTCCAGACTCCCTTGAGTCTATTTATCAAGAGACTTTCCAGAAATACCCTTAAGGCATCCGCATGCTTCCCAGTCAAAACAGTTTGGAATAGGTTTTGTTGGTTGTTCGGGCACACAATATTTTTCTTGAGGCAAGTCGGTACCCGAAGTCTACGCCCCTTCGTCGGTGTTTGGTCAACAGTAGGGATTCTTCAGTAAAGTCTTTGTTGTCGTTCAACGAGAGAAGACTCGTTTTCATGCACATTTTTTAATTGACAAATACTGCACCAAACATAGTTAGTTAGATGTAAAATTGCACGACTTCCTGGATTCGAAACAGGGACTGTAGTGGACACCTCTTGCCCTGAAATGTACTGCCTTAGACCGCTGCGCCACTCAGGAGTCTAAACAGACCTAAAGGGATTATTTTGCCTTCCTGACAAGTTCTTCTGGAACATTTCAACATAGTCATAAACATAAAATATTTTCTGTAAACTTTAACTAAAATGCATCCCTCATTTCTTTTAACACAAATCTATCCTACAGGGAAATTACAACTGTAACAACTTTACAGCTGTTGTTTTGGCTTTATTTTTTACTTTTCTTTGTCCAGTAAAAGTATTTGAGGTTTAACTGTTACTCAACCAGACCCTGTTCTGGGTGTAGCAGGTACATCCAGGATGACCTTGGTGGTGCTGACGACGCAGTGTGTTGGAGTGGTGAAGACACTTGAATCTTCTCCTGCGTAGCGTTGTTGTTCTCAGGTCCATCCATAGGGATGAGATGATGTTTGTAGCTGCAGACAGTCCCGTGGGGAATTTCCATCATATAGGATCGTGGTGCTGCTTGTTCAGCACTGTTCCTGTGACTTTTGAGTCATTCACCAACACTTGTTTTCCAGGTGGGAGTCTGCTGAGGTCGCTGACTCTGTGACGCTTGTTGAGGAGTTGCTGATCCGCACTCCTTCTCTCATTTTCCACAGCTGCTGTGTTTGGGAGTGATGGGTCAAGCAGTGATGGGAGACTTGGCGCTGTGGCATGAAGCTGTCACCCCATCAGCAGTGGAGTTGACCGATAGGCCAGCAAAGAAAGATAAGGGTTGATTTCTTGAGCAGGTTCTTCTCCGTCTGAATGGTGCTTTATAACTCTCCGTTGCTTTGCGGGAAGTGTGGACATTGCAAAATCCAATCCGTTCTCCAGTGAAGTAGAAAAAGGGTTCTTCTGGAGAACTGAGGCCCATTGTCAATAACCTGGAACGAACTGCAAAAATCACTGAAGCTGGAGACTCATATCTCCCTCAGTAACTTGAAGCACCAGCTGTCAGAGCAGCTCACAGATCACGGCACCTGTACATAGCCCATCTGTAAATAGCCCATCCAACTGCCTCATCCCCATACTGTTATATATTTTAGTATCTCTACTTGCACACTCAACTTCTGCACATCTATAACTTCAGTGTTTAATTGCTATATTGTAATTATTTCGCCACTATAGCCTATTTATTGCCTTTACCTCCCTTATCCTACCTCATTTGCACACACTGTATATAGACTTTTTTCTACTGTATTATTGACTGTATGTTTGTTTATTCCATGTGTAACTCTGTGTTGTTTTTTGTGTCGACTGCTTTGCTTTATCTTGGCCAGGTCGCAGTTGTAAATGAGAACTTGTTCTCAACTAGCCTACCTGGTTAAATAAAGGTAAAAAAAAAAAAAAAAGAGGACCTCATGTATCTCATGGTGGGCGAAGATAGACTTCAGATGGAAAACGACGTCTCAGACTTTTTATTGACATGTTTGTAATTTCCTCATACCTTGAGAAGTAGTCCACTGCTATCAGGTAGGTGGTGCTTTTCAGAGTGAACAAGTGCTCTCCCATTATTTGCCACGGTCTGTCTGGAAGCTGTGATTGTACGAGTGGTTCTGTGTGGTTTGTGCGCTCTTTAATGCATGTCCTGCAGTTAATCACAAGTTTGTTCAATTGCAGGCCACCACACAGCTTGTTGTGTGCGTTCTCTGCACTTGACCACACCTTGATGACCTTTGTGCAGCTTGGTGAGGATATTGTTTTGTAAAGCTGATGAAATAACAAGCGTTGTTCCTTTCAACAGGAGACAGCTGTGCACTGTGAGAAAAGCGTGCTTTGCCCAGTATAGTTTCAGTGGTCCATCCGCTGAACATTGTTGGCTTTGAGTTGTTCTCTCAGATTGTCAATTTAGGAAACACTCACAGGAAGCTGTTCCATGATGGCATCCATCCGATGAGCTCCTTTTCTACAGCACTAGCTCTGTATTTGTATTTATATTTATTATGGATCCCCATTAAGGAAGTTATATACAATACAAAAAACAGATTTCACAATGCATGAAGTGTGTGCCCTCATGCCACTACTCTACCACCACATATCTTTGATGTTGACTGGTGCACGTGACAGTGTGTCTGTGGTCCACAGTATCAGAACTCAGGATAAGACCCAGATGCAGACAGCTATAGTCACATGTTTATTGACCCAAACAGGGGGCAGGCAAAAGACAGTCAAAGGCAGGCAGACGTCCATAATCCAGGGCATAGTCAATAAGGTTCAGAGCAGCAGGCAGGCTCTGGGTCAGGACAGGCAGAGGTTCGTAAACGGTTTAGAGTCAGGCAGGTACAGAACGGCAGGCAGGCTCGGGGTCGGGGTCAGGCAGAATGGTCAGAACTGGGGAAACTAGGAAACAGAACTTGCTAAGACCTGACAAGACAAACTGGCAACAGACAAACATAGACCACAGGTATAAATACACTGGGGATAATGAGGGAGATGGGCGACACACGGAGGGGGTTCGAGACAAACACAAAGACAGGTGAAACAGATCAGGGTGTGACACAGACTCTTTCCAGCAACATGAGCAATCGAGTATCTCATCAGTCTCACCCTGAAGCGCTGGATTTGTGGGGGAAGGCTGTCCAAGGGTTGGTTCCCCAGAAGGCTCAGGAAAGGTGGTCATTTTCCAACTGAAAGTGTTGACCAATGCGAAAGTCTATAAATCTTTTACATTCCCATATCAGTCACAGAGCTTATTTATCCAATTGAGCGTATCTATGCTTGGTTGGTGTGAGAGACAGGGAAGCGCAGGCAACGGGTCTCCATTCCTTGCTCCACTTTTGCAGCAGCACCCCTCCTAGTCCTTAGGAAGATGCTTGGCTGACAACTTGATCTCTTTGTTTGGGTTGTACAGGGCTACAACAGGTGTGGATGTCATCTCCTCCTTAAGCTCTTTGAAGGCTCTGACTTGGTTGGCCTCTCAGTACTAGTGGTTTTTCTTTGAGAGTAGGTCTCTGAGAGGTTTGTCCTTTTCAGTTAACTGGGGGATGAACTTTCCCAGCTGGTTCACCATTCCTAGGAAACTCTGCAGCTAGTTGACATTGTATGGCTTTGCCATCTCATTGACAGCCTCTGTCTTCGTCGGGTTGGGCTGTATTCCTTTGTCCGAGATAATGTGGCCCAGGAACTTAACTTCCTGCTTTGACAGGTCCCATTTGTTAATGTTCAGAGTTACACCGCCCATTTTCCATCTTCTGCAATGCGGGATGAAGTCTTGCATCATGCTCATCTTGTGTTTGGCCCCAGACTAACACATCATCCATGTGAAAGACCACATATTCAGGCCTTTAGTTACCTCTGTCACCTTTCTATTCTGGAAGTGTTCAGGTTCTGAAGCAATGCCGATAGGAGTAACGTCTGAAAGGTGTGATGAAGGTTGTTAGCTTAACTTCTCAGCTAGCGGGACCTGAAAGAAGCCCATGTTCACATCGAGATTGCTGAAGAACTTCGCTATAGCTAGTGAGCCAAGGGTCTGTTCGACAGTGGGAAGTACAGTACCAGTCAAAAGTTTGGACACACCTACTCATTCCAGGGTTTTTCTTTATATTTACTATTTTTACATAGTTTTGATGTCTTCACTATTATTGTACTATGAATTAACACATATGGAATCATGTAAACTCAGCAACAACAAAAACGTCCTCTCACTGTCAACTGCGCTTATTTACAGCAAACTTAACATGTGTAGATATTTGTATGAACATAACAAGATTCAACAACTGAGACATAAACTGAACAACTTCCAGACATGTGACTAACAGAAATGGAATAATGTGTCCCTGAACAAGGGAGGGGGGGGGGGGGGGGGGGCAAAATCTAAAGTAACAGTCAGTATCTGATGTGGCCACCAGCTGTATTAAGTACTGCAGTGCATCTCCTCCTCATGGACTGCACCAGATTTGCCAGTTCTTGCTGTGAGATGTTACCCCACTCTTCCACCAAGGCATCTGCAAGTTCCTGGACATTTCTGGGGGGAATAGCCCTAGCCCTCACCCTCCGATCCAACAGGTTCCAGACGTGCTCAACGGGATTGAGATCCGGGCTCTTCGCTGGCCATGACAGAACACTGACATTCCTGTCTTGCAGGAAATCACTCACAGAACGAGCAGTATGGCTGGTGGCATTGTCATGCTGGAGGGTCATGTCAGGATGAGCCTGCAAGAAGGGTACCACATGAGGGAGGAGGATGTCTTCCCTGTAACGCACAGTGTTGAGGTTGTCTGCAATGACAACAAGCTCAGTCCGATGACGCTGTGACACACCGCCCCAGACCATGACTGACCCTCCACCTCCAAATCGATCCCACCCCAGAGTACAGGCCTCGGTGTAACGCTCATTCCTTTGACGAATGCGAATCCGACCATCACCCCTGGTGAGACAAAACCGTGACTCATCAGAGAAGAGCACTTTTTGCCAGTCCTGTCTGGTTTGTGCCCATAGGCGACATTGTTTGGTGAGGACCTGCCTTAAAACAGGTCTACGAGCCTTCAGTCCAGCCTCTCTCAGCCTGTTGCGGACAGTCTGAGCACTGAAAGAGGGATTGTGTGTTCCTGGTGTAACTTGGGCAGCTGTTGTTGCCATCCTGTACCTGTCCCGCAGGTGTGATGTTTCAGATGTACCGATCCTGTACAGGTGTTGTTACATGTGCAGTCCTCATGTCTCCTTGCAACATGCCTAAGGCACTTTCACGAAGATGAGCAGTGACCCTGGGCATCTTTCTTTGGTGTTTTTCAGAGTCAGTATAAAGCCCTCTTTAGTATCCTACGTTTTCATAACTGTGACCTTAATTGCCTACCGTCTGTAAGCTGTTAGTGTCTTAACGACCGTTCCACAGGTGCATGTTCATGAACTGTTTATGGTTCATTGAACAAGAATGGGAAACGGTGTTTAAACCCTTTACAATGAAGATCTGTGAAGTTATTTGGATTTTTACGAATTATCTTTGAAAGACAGGGTCCTGAAAAAGGGACGTTTCTTTTTATTAACCAACAAAAAGTGTTAAACAAATCAAAATATATTTTATATTTGAGATTCTTTAAAGTAGCTACCCTTTGCCTTGATGACAGCTTTGCACACTCTTGGCATTCTCCCCCCCAAAAAATTTGATTCATAGCAAAGCGATGAAATACGAAGAGCATGCAGTTCTAAACAGGTTGAAAGTTCTGCCAAAATTGTAAGACAGAATTTTTTTTTTTTTTAAATCCTTCAATATGTGCATGCAACTTTCTGTTAGGTCACGTATTGCAATCTGAGCAAGAGAATTTCCATTTTGTTAGAGATTAAATGTTAACACTTGACTTGAACCTGGAATTACAATAATTTCTTCCTGTTTGGCAAGTATAGTGTCTTCAGAAAGTATTCACATTGGACGGTTGAGCTAAAGTAGGCTAATGTGATTAGCATGAGGTTGTAAGTAACAAGACAATTTCCCAGGACATAGACATATCTGATATTGGCAGAAAGCTTAACTTCTTGTTAATCTAACTGCACTGTCCAATTTACAGTAGCTATTACAGTGAAGGAATACCATGCTATTGTTTGAGAGTGCACAATTTTGAACATGAAAAGTTATTAATAAACAAATAAGGCACATTTGGGCAGACTTTATAGAAAATTTTGAACAGAAATACAATGGTTCGTTGGATCAGTATAAAACTTTGCACATACACTGCCAAAATCTAAATTGCACCTGGGCTGGAATAATATATTATGGCCTTTCTCTTGCATTTCAAAGATGGTAAAAAAAAATGTCTTTGTATTATCTTTTACCAGATCTAATGTGTTATATTCTCCTACATTCCATTCACATTTCAAAAACTTCAAAGTGTTTCCTTTCAAATGGTACCAAGAATATGCATATCCTTGCTTCAGGTCCTGAGCTACAGGCAGTTAGATTTGGGTCTGTCATTTTAGGCGAGAATTGAAAAGAAGGGGCGGAACCTTAAAATGTTTTAATAAATGTAAAATGTATGACATGTTTTGTCACTGGTCGACACACAATACAGTACAAATGAATAAAAAATGAAAAGCTGAAATGTCTTCAGTGAATAAGTATTCAACCCCTTTGTTATGGCAAGCCTAAATAAGTTCAGGAGTAAACATTTGTTTAACAAGTTGCATGGACTCACTGTGTTCAATAATAGTGTTTAACATGATTGTTGAATGACTACCTCACTGCTTTGTTTACCCTGGCCAGAGAGACAGGGTGCATAGTAGGCTAAGCTACTGTATGCAGCTGCTGTTGTTAGTAGCTGACAGTGGATCAGACAGAAAAATATTGTCTTTCCATGCAATACAGCATGTCAGATCACTAGTGTTTAGGGGTATAGGCGGCTACATTTAAGAGTTGTTGTTTGTGTCTGTCGGGAGGGATGTGTTATCTTCCATGCTAAATAAATGCCGGAGGAAAACGGGGAGCGGGCCTTGCCTTGCCTTGCCTTGCCTTGCCTTGCGATTTCCGTGAATCTGAAGACGGGCAAAGAACATGCAGTAGCACTCTGATGTGAAGGACAGAGAAATTGTGTGCGAGTTGACAAATCATGAGGCAAATCGAGAGAAAAAAAAAACAGCACTGTTTTTAACGCTTTGCGTCGTTATTTTATTAAAATGATTGAAAAGTGTTGTGGAAAATACTGCCTTGCCACATGTTTTCCAATAGCCCTGTCTGTCGCACTGTGTGTGTGTGTGACAGAGTCTTTAAAGGTTCAATGCAGCCATTTTAATCTCAATATCAAATCATTTCTGAGTAACAATTACCATACTGTACCTTCCTGCAATTATTTTCAATTAAAATGTTAAAAAAGAAACAATAGCTTGTTAGCAAGGGTCAATTTCTCAAGCAAGAATTTTGCTAGGACTGTCTGGGAGTGGAACATTGAAACTTAGCTGTTATTGGCAGAGAGGTTTAGAACTCTATTGGTCTATTAACTAATTTACCGCATAGTGATGTCACCATGGATGGCCAAAACAGGCTGAAATTTCAGGCCATCTTTTCAAACAGCTCTTACACTAAAAGGGCATTATCCTAATTTTCACAATTTCAAAGTATTATTCCCATATTATAGTGTGTAAATATATATATATATATATAACACATCTTCATGCGGTGGTATCAATTGTGAACTAATCAAATGGGTCTGTATTCGTAGGGCCACGGAAAGCTGATCGAAAGACTGCCTGGGGCCGGGAATCAATCAAACTGCATTGTGCTGACAGCACACTGGACTTGACTTTTAAAAGGTAATTTACGTACGAGCAGAAATCCCCAGCGTTTTGTCGTGGAAGATTCTAATCAAGTGAGAAAGACTGTCATCTTTTTAAACAATCATCTTTATTTAATATCGATTAATTATTATTGCAATAATGAAACTGTCGACCTCACACTCTTAAGGGTTGGACCGAAAGTTCCCTGATAATGAAAAAAAAAAACAGAGATCTTATATAGGAGACCTAAAAATGCTTAGCCATGGCCCCTCGCATACAGATCGGGTGGTATCATAAGCCATCTTAGGTTCATCTGGTGGTTATCTGCACCTGATGCTGTTTTAACCCCACCCCGGCTGAGTTTCCAAGATGCCAGGATGATTAGGAACTATAAGGGTTTGTTCTACACCTCCATGCTATCTCTATCTCGGGTCACACACCCTACAGCTTATCTATGGAATGCCAGCTGTAGGTTTTTATCACCAAGTCATAGATCACTTGTCAGCTCAAGCTATCTCTAGTAAAACCAATGTCCTAAGGTAGCCTACTGGTTAGAGCGTTGGGCCAGTAACTGAAAGGTTGCTGGATTGAATCCCTGAGCTGACAAGGTAAAAATCGGTTGTTCTGCCCCTGGACAAGGCAGTTAACCCACTGTTCTCCAGTAGGCTGTCATTGTAAATAAGAATTTGTTCTTAACTGACTTGCCTATTTAAATAAACAACCATCTGCCTACACTAACTGCAGGAAGCTAGAGTGTAAACCATCCCTTTACAAAAACACAGCTTTAATAGAACAGAAATGTCTTACTATTTGTTAAATATGAATAGTTAACTATTAATATCAAACAAATAAGGTAAATATGTAATTTCTCTCGCACAGTTTACCGTGAATGTGACCGCCACGAACGTCATGTAAATGTATTTTCAAAGTCAAGTGCAATGTAACGTCTACGCAGTGCAGAGCAGTGTGAATCCTGGCCTGGATCTGAACAAGTCAGATACATTTTGTAGTTTCCTTCTTGTCAATCAAACACATTTTCCTTCAGATCTTAAGTTTAGCTGCGTTGGAGCCAAAGAGAAACTAGAGGAGATACTTTGCGTAACTTAAAAAACATCAGAAAACATTTTGGCTGCACATTGTTGGTGTCTATCCAAACTATCAGAAAACAGTAAGCTCTGTATCAATACTGATGCAACCTCCAGTAACACTTCACTTTGTGGTTGTATGTAGCTTTCATAAAGCATTGATAGGCATTACATATAGAGTCACGATGCCCTACATATGTTTATACCCTACAGTATATAAATATTTTATGTAGTCTTATACAGCATTGACATAAAACAGTAAAATGCCCACTCCAAAACAACTGTTCTAAGTACAAACACACTACTTTGTTTCTGACGGACAACCTCTACATCTATGTATCTGTTAACCAATGTTCCCTCTCATTTTCGTCAGCACATTTTATGGTCTTGGAAACTTGAACGCTATGAGCATTCTGTGCAACTTCTGGCAAACGTTTACTGTGACCACTGAGGTTGTACCCACTTTAAGTTACAGTTGTAGACAGTGGCCAAGTAGACTACTCTGGCTATTGGAGCATAATGTAGGCCTATCAGAGTGACCTACCAACAAAAACGCATTCTATAACACCTTGAACTTACGCATGAGAATAGCATGCTATTCACCCAACTATTCATTCAGGGTGGAGATCACTGAAATGGAAGTGTGGCATAGGTATGTCTATTGGTATGCCGATTTCCTGGTTGGGTTTGATAGTTGGGTATGGGATTTCAATCATGCCCACATGTCCAAGGCCGGATTAATGCAGGTGCTTACCGGGGCTGAAGACCCTGAGCCCAGGCCCATGGGGGGTCAGCCTTGTTTAGGGGTAGAATGACAGATTTTCACCTACGCTCTAACCACTAGGCTACCTGCCGCTGCCTTGTGCCACTCTGCTAATCGTCAGATGGGGGGAGGATGACCCACATTGGGTAACTGGGGTGGCCCTGCCTTGATTGGGTAGCTGATTAATATTTCCATATGTTTTTATTCCATTATAAATACATGTGACTGGTCAATTGTGTGAGTCAGGTTCTGGGCCCAAGTCTGTAAAAGGGGGGATACCTAGTCAGTTGTACAACTGAAATGTGTCTTCTGAATTGATCCAACCCCTCTGAAGAGGTGCGGGGGGGCTGCCTTAATCAACATTCATGTCTTCGGCACCCGGGGAACAGTGGGTTAACTGCTTTGCTCAGGAGCAGAACAACATATTTTTTACCTTGTCAGCTCAGGGATTTGTTTGAGTAACCTTTCCCAACACTAACCACTAGGCTACCTGCCGCCCCTATAGCTACCTGCCGCCCCTATAGCTACCTGCCGCCCCTATAGCTACCTGCCGCCCCTATAGCTACCTGCCGCCCCTATAGGGGGTCCAAGAGGCAAAACAAATACAAATCACATTTTTTATATTATTTTATATAGTGAACATAACACACCCACATCAAACCACACCCGCAAAATGAAAATGCATTTTACTTAATGAGGAGGAAGACCGAGGTGAAATCAGTATGTTCAGGCCCCCTTTAAACTAGCCACTGCCAACAAATGCATTAAAAAAAAGTCAATCAACCACACAGCATGTCATGCCCACATCATCTGAAAGTAATTTTAAATCAAGTCAGTTAGCAATATAATCAACATAAGAGATGATTTGGCATGTTATTTTTTATCAATGATTCCAAATGAGCACAAGAAGAAAGTTGTTTTGTCTGAACCTAGAAACAGGTTTGATTGAGAGGGACCCAATCTAACATACCACAATGGGGTTGAAAAACAGGTTTGATTGAGAGGATCACAACCTAACATACCACAATTGGGCTCCCGAGTGGCGCAGCAGTCTAAGGCACTACAGCTCAATGCAAGAGGTGTCACTGCAGACCCTGATTTGATTCCAGGCCTGTATCCCATTCGTCTGGGATTGGGAGTCCCATAGGGCTGCGCACAATTGGCCCAGTGTCGTCCGGATTTGGCAGGGGTAGGCTGTCATTGTAAATAAGAATTTGTGCTTAACTGACTTGCCTAGTTAAATAAAGCTTCAATAAATAACAATGGGGCTGAGAACAGGTTTGATTGAGAGGGGCCCAACCTGACAAAGGAAAACAAAGAATACATCTTAAAAAGTAATGAAAATAACAGAATAAAAAAGCTACAAAATATTTAGCTAAAAAAAAACAACATATTTCTAAATAGTCTGCCATACTTTATAGAAAAAGCAGTTTCAATCTTCACAAAGCCAAAGTCTTTGAATTACTACATCCAAGTTCAGGGTCAATGGAGATATTTCCACATGATTGATTTAAACTTGTTGATTGCAATATCTACCAGTCCCTGTCATACAGTAAAATACATATCCTAATCCCAGTCAGTACGGTTGATGTTGAAGTATTCATATACCTTTTTACAACTCACTTAAAGGATACCTCAATGGAAAGTGTTACCAATATCACTGACTTTTAAAAACCATAGCTATTCCTTCAAAGTTAGAGTATGAACTTGTATGACATATATTTATGTACCTACATTTCAATTTACCCCACTCCATTTCAAATTATTGACAAGTTAACAAATCAACAAGTAGGCTATACAGATGTCTGATGAATCAGTGGTGATTATGAAACCAGAACGGTATCTATGTAAATGTGGGTTGAGGGCCAGTGGAGGTTTGAGTGTCAGGGAAGAATTGAGGGGTAGTAGAGGGTTGAGTGTCAACGAAGAGTTCAGGGGTAGTAGAGGGTTGAGTGTCAGGGGAGGTTTGAGGGCCAGTGGTGGGTTGAGTGTCAACGAAGAGTTCAGGGGTAGTAGAGGGTTGAGTGTCAGGGGAGGTTTGAGGGCCAGTGGTGGGTTGAGTGTCAACGAAGAGTTCAGGGGTAGTAGAGGGTTGAGTGTCAGGGGAGGTTTGAGGGCCAGTGGTGGGTTGAGGGGTAGTAGAGGGTTGCTGGTCTCCACACTGGGCGCCGCTACATTTTGTGAAACGGTTCACTGTTATCTTCAGAGGTCCAAGGGCATTATTGCTGATGTGCTTCAAGAACTGAAATACAAGAAATACATTTATGTATGTTACTGTAAATGTGTAAAAACAATAAATCAAATGGAATTACCTGTACAGTGAGGGAAAAAAGTATTTGATCCCCTGCTGATTCTGTACGTTTGCCCACTGACAAAGAAATGATCCGTCTATAATTTTAATGGCAGGTTTATTTGAACAGTGAGAGACAGAATAACAACAAAAAAATCCAGAAAAACACATCAAAAATGTTATAAATTGATTTGCATTTTAATGAGGGAAATAAGTATTTGACCCCCTCTCAATCAAAAAGATTTCTGGCTCCCAGGTGTCTTTTATACAGGTAACGAGCTGAGATTTGGAGCACACTCTTAAAGGGAGTGCTCCTAATCTCAGTTTGTTACCTATATAAAAGACACCTGTCCACAGAAGCAATCAATCAATCAGATTCCAAACTCTCCACCATGGCCAAGACCAAAGAGCTCTCCAAGGATGTCAGGGACAATATTGTAGACCTACACAAGGCTGGAATGGGCTACAAGACCATCGCCAAGCAACTTGGTGAGGTGACAACAGTCGGTGCGATTATTCGCAAATGGAAGAAACACAAAAGAACTGTCCATCTCCCTCGGCCTGGGGCTCCATGCAAGATCTCACCTAATGGAGTTGCAATGATCATGAGAACGGTGAGGAATCAGCCCAGAACTACACGGGAGGATCTTGTCAATGATCTCAAGGCAGCTAGGACCATAGTCACCAAGAAACCAATTGGTAACACACTACGCTGTGAAGGACTGAAATCCTGCAGCGCCCGCAAGGTCCCCCTGCTCAAGAAAGCACATATACATGCCCGTCTGAAGTTTGCCAATGAAGATCTGAATGATTCAGAGGACAACTGGGTGAAAGTGTTGTGGTCAGATGAGACCAAAATGGATCTCTTTGGCATCAACTCAACGTGTTTGGAGGAGGAGGAATGCTGCCTATGACCCCAAGAACACCTTACCCACCGTCAAACATGGAGGTGGAAACATTATGCTTTGGGGGTGTTTTTCTGCTAAGGGGACACCGCATCAAAGGGACGATGGTCGGGGCCATGTACCATCAAATCTTGAGTGAGAACCTCCTTCCCTCAGCCAGGGCATTGAAAATGGGTCGTGGATGGGTAATCCAGCATGACAATGACCCAAAACACATGGCCAAGGCAACAAAGGAGTGGCTCAAGAAGAAGCACATTAAGGTCCTGGAGTGGCCTAGCCAGTCTCCCGACCTTAATCCCATAGAAAATCTGTGGAGGGAGCTGAAGGTTCGAGTTGCCAAACGTCAGCCTCGAAACCTTAATGACTTGCAGAAGATCTGCAAAGAGGAGTGGGACAAAATCCCTCCTGAGATGTGTGCAAACCTGGTGGCCATCTACAAGAACGGTCTGACCTCTGTGATTGCCAACAAGGATTTTGCCACCAAGTAGTAAGTCATGTTTTGCAGAGGGGTCAAATACTTATTTCCCTCATTAAAATGCAAATCAATTTATAACATTTTTGACATGCGTTTTTCTGGATTTTTTGTTGTTGTTATTCTGTCTCTCACTGTTCAAATACACCTACCATTAAAATTATAGACGGATCATTTCTTTGTCAGTGATCAAATACTTTTTTCCCTCACTGTATATGTATAGATCCCCATCTTATTGGTTCATCTACACATTTACAGGGGAATCTATAGATTTATCATATAGACAAAGATGTTTGATAAATGTGTAAAGAGGCCCTTTGAACATCAGTAGGATTTTATGCAGGCAGATAGTAGCATGGGTCTGTGTGTATGGGGCAAAGTTACATTTTGGGCCAAATAAGTAACTTTGGGATTTTATCTAGGTCAAACCAACACTATCAATCATGTTGCTTTAGCTCTCGTGTCAAGTTCTCACCAAAACTCTCCACCAGCAAGGCTCCTCTGCATGCCCCATAGCTAACTCTTGTGAGCAAAATCGAAAACAAAAAAGTAATTAATCTAACACATGCAAGCAGAAAACTGATTAAAAAACCCCACAAAAGAAGGTCCTTGTCCTGGGTGGATCTAACCTATCGCTTTGTATTGATCTAAAATAACCAAGATGGCCCAAAAATGTAATCTTGCGCGCACATACATGATAATATCTGCCTGCATTAGCCTACCACTGTTCAAAAGGCTTCTCTTTACACATTCAGTGGGAGATCTACAGATTCTCTTGGGAAAGTCACCAGCAGAACCTGGAATCTATAGATTTACAGTTTATCCATTTACCGTAACGTTGGAATTTTCAAATACATTTTTATTAATTCCAATTATTCATCCTGTTTACTATTTTGATTTCCACATTACAAAAGGAATTGGAATTCATCAAGCATTCAATTCTGAATTGATAACAACCTGACTGACAGACAGAGGGACGACAGACAGAGGGAAGACAGACAGATTGCCAACATACCTCCTCAATGTTTGAAACGATTGCATCGCTATCCAGATTTTCGTAGCTGGATAAATTCACCATTGCATGTGCAAACGTGGTCAGGTCTGAGGAAGATGGAAGTGATGAGACACATAAATAGTTAAGGTCAATGTTCAGGGAATATGTACTATACATTTCTGCGACGCTGTGATTTTTCCCTTGTACGGTGCCTTCAGGAAGTATTCAGACTCACGTGTTGTTGCGTTACAGCCTACATTTACAATGGATTCAATTGAGATTTATTGTAATCGGCTTACACACACACACACACACACCCCGTAATGTCAAAGTGGAATTATACATTTTTACAAATGAATAAAAAATAAAAGCTGAAATGTCTTGAGTCAATAAGTATTAAATTCCTTTGTTATGGCCTACATAAATTCAGGTGTAAAAATCTGCTGATCAAGTCACATAATCAGTTGGATGGACTCACTCTGCGTGCAATAGTAGTGTTTAACATGATTTTTGAATGACTCTCTCATCTCTGTACCCCACACATACAATTATCTGTAAGGTCCGTTAGTCGAGCAGTACATTTAAAACACAGATTCAACAACAAAGACCAGGGAGGTTTTCCAATGCCTCGCAAAGAAGAGCACCTATTGGTAGATGGGTACAATTGAATATCCCTTTTAACATGGAGAAGTAATTAATTACACTTTGGATGGTGCCGCAATACACCCAGTCACTAGTTAGATACAGGCGTCTTTTCTAACTCAGTTGCCGGAGAGGAAGGAAACCGCTCAGGGATTTCACCATGAGGAAAATGGTGAATTTAAAACAGTTACAGAGTTTAATGGCCGTCATAGGAGAAAACTGAGGATGGATCAACAACAGTGTAGTTACTCCACAAAACTAACCTAAATAATAGACTGAAAAGAAGGAAGCCTGTACATAATAAAAATATTCCAAAACATGCATCCTGTTAGCAACAAGGCACTAAAGTAATATTGCAGTGCCAGACGTGTCCCCCTGCTTAAGCTAGTACATGTCCAGGCCCGTCTGAAGTTTGCTAGAGAGCATTTGGATGATCCAGAAGAAGATTGGGAGAATGTCATATGGTCAGATGAAACCAAAATATAACTTTTTGGTAAAAACTCAACTCGTCGTGTTTGGTGGACAAAAAAATGCTGAGTTGCATCCAAAGAACACCATACCTACTGTGAAGCATGGGGGTGGAAACATCATGCTTTGGGGCTGTTTTTATGCAAAGGGACCAGGACGATTGATCCGTGTAAAGGAAAGAATGAATGGGGACATGTATCGTAAGATTTTGAGTGAAAACCTCCTTCCATCAGCAAGGGCATTGAAGATGAAACGTGGCTGGGTCTTTCAGCATGTCAATGATCCCAAACACACCGCCCGGGCAACGAAGGAGTGGCTTCGTAAGAAACATTTCAAGGTCCTGGAGTGGCCTAGCCAGTCTCCAGATCTCAACCCCATAGAAAATCTTTGGAGGGAGTTGAAAGTCTGTGTTGCCCAGCAATAGCCCCAAAACATCACTGCTCTAGAGGAGATCTGCATGGAGGAATGGGCCAAAATACCAGCAACAGTGTGTGAAAACCTTGTGAAGATTTACAGAAAACATTTGACCTCTGTCATTGCCAACAAAGGGTATATAACAAAGTATTGAGATAAACTTTTGTTATTGACCAAATACTTATTTTCCACCATCATTTGCAAATGAATTCATTAAAAATCCTACAATGTGATTTTCTGGATTTTTTCCCCTCATTTTATCTGTCATAGTTGAAGTGTACCTATGATGAAAATTACAGGCCTCTCTCATCTTTTTAAGTGGGAGACCTTGCACAATTGGTGGCTGACTAAATACTTTTTTGCCCCACTGTACATACTATCTCAATTGGCCCTACCAACGAGTGCTCCCGCACATTGGCTAACCGGGCTATCTGCATTGTGTCCTGCCATCCCCTCTTTATGCTACTGGTACTATCTGTTCATCATATATGCATAGTCACTTTAACCATATCTACATGTACATACTACCTCAATCAGCCTGACTAACCTGTGTCTGTATGTAGCCTCCCTATTGTTATAGCCTCACTACTGTATTCAGCCTCACTACTGTATTTCACTGTCTTTTTACTGTTGTATTCGGCGCACGTGACAAATAAACGTTGATTTGATCTCAACCCAATTGTGATGGTTTGGGATGAGTTGGACCAGAGTGAAGGAAAAGCAGGCAAGTGCTCAGCATATGTGGAAACTCCTTCAAGACGGTTGGAAAAACATTCCAAGGGAAGCTGGTTTCGAGAATGCCAAGAGTGTGCAAAGTTGTCATCTAGGCAAAAGTCTGGCTACTTTGAAGAATCTCAAATATAAAACATATTTCGATTTGTTTAACACCTTTTAGGTAACTACAACAGCGAATAGCAAGTGTGAAGGGGGGGGGGGGGTCAATGTAAATAGTCTGAGTGGCCATTTGATTAGTTGTTCAGCAGTCTTATGGCTTGTGGGTAGAAGCTGTTAAGGAGCCACTGTTGCTCTTTACCTCTACCTAGACTACATGTACAAAAACCTTGACTAACCTCTACCCCAGCACATAGACCCAGTAACCCTGTATATAGCCTCGTTATTGTTATTTTGTGTTACTTTTTATAATTCTTTACTTTAGTTTATTTGGTAAATATTTCCTTAACTCTTTCTTGAACTGCATTGTTGGTTAAGGGATTGTAAGTAAAGCATTTCACTGGTTGTATTCGGCGCATATCACACAAAGTTTCATTTGATACATGGTTCCATATGTGTTATTTCATAGTTTTGATGTCTTCACTATTCTACAACGTAGAAAATAGTAAAAAAAATATAAAGAAAAACCCTTGAATGAGTAGGTGTGTTCAGACTTTTGACTGGTACTGTACATGAATAACATGACGATGACTGGGAATGTTCAAAAGGGCTAGGATTGTTAAGATCACAGACAGAAAGAATTGCATGCCATGCTCAGGAAGTAAATGGAATTGAATACAATAACATCTGGGCTGTATCTTAGTACTGTAAATCACTTTGGCCTAATAAAATCTATATTAAGAATGAACTAAGTTGATGGCAAGCAAAATTTGTTAGTCACATTTGGCCCACAATGTACATTTGACATAAAAACTAAATTCCCACGTACTTGCTGTAGGAATTGTTGTTGGTTGAACGGCTGTGGGTGTTGTTGAATCCTCTGGGACACCAGCTGTGGGTGTTGTTGAATCCTCTGGGACACCAGCTGTGGGTGTTGTTGAATCCTCTGGGACACCAGCTGTGGGTGTTGTTGAATCCTCTGGGACACCAGCTGTGGGTGTTGTTGAATCCTCTGGGACACCAGCTGTGGGTGTTGTTGTAAAATCCGCGATAACAGTTGTGGTTGTTATTTCCTCAGGGGCAGTAGTTGTATCCCATGGGGCAGTAGTTGTATCCCCAGGGGTAGTAGTTGTATCCCCAGGGGCAGTAGTTGTATCCCCAGGGGCAGTAGTTGTATCCCCAGGGGCAGTAGTTGTGGTTGTAGGTGTTGTGGTTGACGGTGCCAACAACGGGTTAGCAGTTAAGGTTATGGAACTTGTGGTTGATGTTGTAAACGATGGGCTAGCTGTTGTGGTTGTGAAGAAAGAATTGATGTAGCAAAAACAGATTATCATCAATGCTGATTAAACAAATGTACAGCCTGTTGCACAATTTTGTGAAAGACTTGGTGTTTACCACTCAATCCCAAATGTTTGCAATGCTGTGGACTTTGAATAGAGTGGAGGATGTGTTGCCACAGGAAATATAGCCTGAATGTCCAATAATAAGTTAATGCTGTAATAACAAAAACGGACGACTGTCACAGTCATGTCATTGCAACAGTGGATGCTGTTTGACTGAATGCAAACAAGCTTGCGTCTCTACCACCACAAGTTGACTAGAAAAAAAGTTGACATTTAATTTAGGTTCTGAACAACACATATAAGGCTCTATGATTGCCTGGCGTTTTTAATAAAATAAAAATGTAACCTTTATTTAACTAGGCAAGTCAGTTAAGAACAAATTCTTATTTACAATGACGGCCTGCAACGGTAGTGATGCCTCTAGCACTGAGATGCAGTGTCTTAGACCGCTGTGCCACTCGGGAGCCCAGTGTTAAGGCAGCGCTAGTGTCAAACGCACACTCTTTGGCTAATTTCAATTTAGAAAATATCAGAGCGCTGGCTTTTACAACCCTGGCGCCAATTTACCTGACTTATATCAGCTATCTTGGACATATTTGAGGTGTGTCCTTAAAAACGTTGGCCAATGTGCCAATTTCAAGCAGCGCTACTGTTGATATTTAAGACTCACCAAAAGCTGGTCTTGGCAGTAACACAATTGGTTTTGGTATTGATCTTGCCAGCAGACGCACAGAGTAGGTTAATCAGTAGCCTTTAACCAATGTTTTATTTAAATATCACAAGCAGCAAAACAGGCATTCACGTGTTTTCTTTATATTGGACATCCTTTTTGTCCCTGCAACTTCTGTGAAACGTTTGGACTCATTAGGTCTATGTGCGATGCCTATTTAATGAAAGGTGTCAGTGACTGTAGGAAGTCTTTCTAGGTCAAGTTATTACACTTGAATGAAAGGTGTCAGTGACTGTAGAAAGTCTGTTTAGGTCAAGTTATTACAATAGAATGAAAGGTGTCAGTGACTGTAGAAAGTCTGTTTAGGAATTGCTTATTAGAATGCATATTGTTTTTCCTTCATCATTTTCTTTAAAAAAATGGCATCTTACACTTTCAAGCTTTAGGACCTAACTGTTAAATCGCGGTAATTCCTTGGTGCTGAATCCGCTTGTTGCCATGGCTATTGGCCTGTTAGTTTGTTTACCTTTCTCGTGGCAAAGTCACTAACAGGCCATAACCACAGTGATAGTAGGTGAATCTTATTATAACGTTTGGGCAACGTCCAACTGTCCATGGCTCAAACATGCAGAGCATTTTCAAAATGAGACTGAAACGTGTGTAGATGGATGTTTCCACATTGAAGCCAATAAAAAAAAAGAGATTATATTGTTGTTATAACTAGACCTATTGTAGGGTTACTGTCTGCTATTTAATCATCTATATTCAGTGAATAGAAGAGCCCTTAGGTCTATGTGTGCACCGAGTGCCTTATGCTCATGGAACGAGAGTCATTTCAGCTGCTGCTCAGTGCACTAACACAGAACCCAAACCGGCTGCGCGCGTGCGACATCGTGCGTAAATGTATTTTGTCCCCCCACACCAAACGCGATCACGACACGCAGGTTAAAATATCAAAACAAACTCTGAACCAATTACATTAATTTGGGGACAGGTCGAAAAGCATTCAACATTTATGGCAATTTAGCTAGCTAGCTTGCACTTGCTAGCTAATTTGTCCTATTTAGCTAGCTTGCTGTTGCTAGCTAATTTGTCCTGGGATATAAACATTGAGTTGTTATTTTACCTGAAATGCACAAGGTCCTCTACTCTGACAATTAATCCACACATAAAATGGTCAACCGAATAATTTCTAGTCATCTCTCCTCCTTTCAGGCTTTTTCCTCTTTGAACTTATATGGTGATGCATCTAAACTTTCATAGTATTACAACGACAACACAGTTTGTCTTTCAAGCACCCACGTGGGTATAACCAAAGAAGGAGATGGCACTTGGGTATCTGCTTCTATGAACCAATGAGAAGATGGAAGAGGCAGGACTCGCAGCGTGATCTGCGTCACAAATAGAGCTGATTTCTATTTTAGCCCTTGGTAACGCAGATGCTCCGTTGACGAGCGCCAGCAGTGTAGTCAGGGTGTTAGTTTTGAGAAATACGTTTCCAGAGGGGCGTCGAAAACTCTGTTTTAATGTATTTACTTTTATTTATCTAGGCAAGTCAATTAAGAACAAATTACAATGATGGCCTACGTAGCCTCAGCCATATAAACATGATTGTTGTTTAAAAAAACTGATCGTTTTAATTTGATACATTTTTTAATTTATTTTTTAGAAAGATTCACCTTCCATGGGTTTATTTAGTCTGCTATTCCCGGAGAAGTGCAAATATGATCTGTAAGACGGTTCCATGATGTTTATAAAACATGACATTTGCGAGTGGTATACCGGTCAGTGGATGTTCCCCCTTAGTCGTTATATTGGATATTTATCCAGCTCCTGTGAAAAGTTTGGATGTGTGTAAAACCCTTCATAGTCTCAATAGCTTTGTCTGTATTATATGCCTACACCCGCGGGAGTAATCACGGTGCCTGTAACTATATGTATAACAAGTTGTTTGGGGTTTTAATTAGAATTTGATTGGAATTATACAGTGTATTGTTAGGCTTTATCAATAACCTAGCGAATTTAATCTTGTTTATTGACTACGTTTGGCATGTCCATGTCCAGACTGCAATTTACACTAGGTCTAGCCCCTATATCAGCGCGAATAGTATTTAGCCTGTTTAACAACGTATTTCCATAATGTAAGCAATTCAGATATGCTCAAACCTGACAAAGATTCCAATGTAGATTGAAAGATCGGTTTGTGCGTCATATCAGAAGCATATCATAGATGTGTACACACCTTATTTGATGATAAGATTACGTCAACGTTCATTGTTAAAATAATCTTCATTGTCTGCAACCAATTACCAGTTTAACGTGCACAACAACTGGACAAAAGTCATTAAATAGCTATCAATTAACACAATTTGGGTCATAATTCCTACAAAGCGATTTTTTTGTGAAGCTCACTTCGACCAATAAAACACGGTGTATAGGCTCGCTAGATAAGACACAATAGCCTTGATTGAATCTCAACATACCAACAAACCTACATTGATATATATTGACTACACAAAAAATAGGATTCAGAAGTGGCTACTTACTCGTGAATTGCCCCGAGGACAGGACGAACGTTCCAACAAAGAGAATCAAATAAAGCATTGTGAATGTGGGCAGTAGAGAAGGGTTCGTTAGCAACACAAACAAACGTATTTATTTCAGTGTCTGTTTAATTTTTTTTGCAGGTCTGTGTCGTATTATACTGGTTGAAAGTGGGAGTGGTCTGGTCATCTAGAAATCTGATACCTCCTTCTCTCTTTTCACCTGTGATTAAAACATTGGGAGAGACGTTGCACGGGCATGTGGAATTCAATGTTAATTGTTCCATCGAAACAAAGGTGCTACGTACAGTGAGCTCCAAAAGAATTGGGACAACTATTTTTTTTCTAGTTTTGGCTCTGTAATCCAGCATTTTGGATTTGAAATTATACAATAATCCTGAATGAATCGTGAATAATGACGATTGAGAAAGTTACAGAGGCACAACTATCATACCCCTGTATACTAACCTCCCCTGTTATTGTAATGGTGAGAGGTTAGCATGTCTTGGGGTGTATGATATTTGTGCGTCTAAATATCTCACTCATCATTATTCACGATTCATTCAGGATAGCATCCACATTAATGTAGAAGTGTTTAGAAATATAATATATTTTTTATTCATAATGAAAGTGACTCCAAAATGACAATACATTATTTATTAATATATTCTATTGGGCACAAAATATTCTGAAACAAACAGCAAATGCATCCAACAAGTTTGTAGTCATAAGCTTGATGTAGTCATTGTGTGCTATGAATATGTGACCAAATAGTTACATTTGTACTACTTTAATACACAAATAAGTGAATTTGTCCCAATACTTTAGGTCACCCTAAAGGGGACTATGGACAAAAAGTGCTGTAATTTCTAAACGGTTCACCAGATATGGATGAAAATACCCTCAAATTAAAGTTGACAGCCTGCATGTTAACCTCATAGTCATTGTATTATTTCAAATCCAAAGTGCTGGAGTACAGTGTCATTGTCCCAATACTTTTGGAGCATACAGAAGAACCAATAGAGAACCAAAAAGGGTTCATATATGGAACCCCTAAATATATATATTTTTTTTACCTGAACCATCAATGATTTGAATCTTCTTCTGAAAAGAGTTCTTACATTTTGACCAAAGAACCGAAAGGTTCTATATAGAACAATGGGAAGTTCTAGGCGTAAAACTGGTATTTGTTCATTTCTCAAGTAAAGGATTAGCCAATGTCTTTACAATCTTGAATAACTGCAACATGCAGTACATTGTTTCCAAGGGCAAGGTGAATTACTGGCACTGAAACCAGAATGTTAACAGACAGGTTCTCTGTGTAGATTTTAAATTTCTTCCTTCTTCCTTGTATAGTTCAGATTACTTTTCTGGCAGCAGAAGCAAACATAGCGTTAATAGAGGCAGTTTACATGTGTGTGTGTGTGTGTACCAAGGGTTTGTACTGAGTCGTAATTTTGAAGGTCTGCGCTCCTTTAACATGTAATACATTTCAAAAGGGTGTAAAACGTATTAAAATGGGATCATTTTGGAGGTTGCGTACATACATACAGAAAAAATCAAATGTGTTTGCCCAATATATAAATTTAAAAAAACAAGGATATCTCTAGCTCCAATAGCCACAGACACAAGCAAGAGACAGGCAAGAGACAGGCAAGAGACAGGCAAGAGACAGGCAAGAGACAGGCAAGAGACAGGCAAGAGGCAGGTAGGATACAGGCAAGAGACAGGCAAGAGACAGGCAAGAGGCAGGTAGGATACAGGCAAGAGACAGGCAAGAGACAGGTAGGATACAGGCAAGAGACAGGCAAGAGGCAGGTAGGATACAGGCAAGAGACAGGCAAGAGACAGGCAAGAGACAGGCAAGAGACAGGCAAGAGACAGGCAAGAGGCAGGTAGGATACAGGCAAGAGACAGGCAAGAGACAGGTAGGATACAGGCAAGAGACAGGCAGGAGACAGACAAGAGACAGGCAGGAGACAGGCAGTTTTTATTTATTTATTTATTTTCTCATTTCCTTCTTTTAATAAGGACGATCAAAATGCCCACATTATCGGCAAAATATTTGGTAACAATTTACTTTGACTACATATCCATAACGCATTTATGACACATCTATAGGCGTTTCATGGACGTGTCATAACAGGTCCCAGCCACATTATTGAAGGTTAATTAAATATATCCATAGCATATCTATAGCGCATTCATGTCATGCTATGCAAGAGCTCATTTTTTAGGTACATTAATAGATGCATCATTACAACGACAGGCGTAGTGTCATCATTATGGCTGTTCTCAAAAGTGTGCTTCTGCCATACCAGCGTTAATGAATATCTCAAAAGACCAAGCCACGTTTAGAAAATTATGTTTCGAGTTTTAACGTCACGTGCACAAGTACTGTGAAATGCCTTTCTTGTAAGTTACAAACCCAACAATGCAGTAATCAATAGCAATGTAGCGCTACAAATAACAAGGTTGAAAAGAAACACACATAATAAATAGAAATAAGAAGAACACAAGAAAGTAAGAAGGATCAGGATATATGATAAAGAGAGTAGCAGCAGTGTAAAGGATGATTGTATATGAGTGTGCATGCGTGTGTGTAGAGTCAGTATGAATGTGTGTGTATGTTATGTGTGTTTGAGCAAATTAAGTGAGTGTTGAAGTGTGTGTGTGTCGGAGTGTCCGTGAGTGAGTGTGTACAGTCCTGTGAGTATGAGTAGAAACAAAAAGTGCAAATAAAATCAAATATACTGGCTATATATGCTGATATACAGAGCCGTGAAAAAGCCTTTTCCCCCTTTCAGATTTTCTCTATTTGTGCATAATTTTGAATGTTATCAGATCTTCAACCAAAACCTAATATTAGATAAAGGAAACCTGAGTTTATGAATAACAAATATTTATTTAAAGTTATGCAACACCCAATTCCCCTGTGTGAAAAACTATTTGCCCACTTCCGTTCAACAACGGGTTGTGCCACCTTTAGCTGCAATGACTGTGATCAAATGCTTCCTGTAGTTATTGATCAGTCTCTCACGTCACTGTAGAGGAATTCTGGCCCACTCGTCCATGTAGAAACTGTGACATTTGTGGGGTTTTCAAACATGAACTGTTCGTTTCAAGTGCTGCCACAACATCTCAATTGGGATTAGGTCTGGACTTTGACTAGGCCATTCCAAACCTTAAAATGTGTTACTTTTTAGCCATTTTTCATGAAGACTTGATTGTGTGTTTTGAATCATTGTCTTGCTGCATGACCCAGCTGCTCTTCAGCTCACGGATGGATATTCTCCGATACAGAGCAGAACTCATGGTTCCTTCTATAAAGGCAAAACATTTTTTTAAACCTTTATTTAACTAGGCAAGTCAGTCAAGAACAAATTCTTACGTACAATGACGGCCTTGGAACAGTGGGTTAACTGCCTTTTTCAGGGGCTGAATGACAGATTTACCTTGTGTTGGGGAATAATCAGAATTAGTTGGTAACATAGGTGAGATGTTTTATATTCATTATATGTGTGCAAGTTACTTCTCATCAGAATGTTTATTTTTGTATAATACTGTGGCCGGGTTGCAGTCATCTGTTCTCTGTCAGGACTAAGTTGCTTGGGCCGCAGAGAGGGGAGAGGTCAAGCGTGTATCTCTTGGCTCCACAATGTCTGTGTGCCAGTCAATGTGTCTCTGGGATCTTGTCAAGGAGGGGTGGATTTGATATATGCCTGTTGATATGAGGATTTGTTTTATGGTTCTGAGAGCGAGAAAATAACATAGTTTAGGAGACAAAGCTGAACGATAATTTATGGTTTGTGCTGTCTGGCTATGTGTGTCTTTGCTATAAAGGATCTCAGTTGCAATGTGTAAGGACTCTCAGAGAATTCATTTATAGACACTGAATTGATCTGAGAGTCACAGGGTTGTGATGGAGCTCATATAATTAAAGATGGACTTTATGATAACTCTGACTTGTGTGTGGTTTGCTCTCATGATTTGGTAAATACAGGAAATTTCCACGACACTTGTCAGCTCAGGGATTCAATCTAGCAACCTTTTGGTTACTGGCCAGACGCTCTAACCACTAGGCTACATGCCACCCTAACCACTAGGCTACATGCCGCCATTAGGCTACCTGCTGTCATCCAGGTCCTGAGGGAACAAAACATCCCCAAACCATCACACTACCACCACTATGCTGGACCGTTGGTATGAGGTTTTTACTGTGGAATGCAGTGTTCGCCAGACATAATGGGACCCATGTCGTCCGAAAAGTTGACTCAAGTTTGCCAAAAAGCACCTATGGACAGAGGAAAAAAAACCCTTTTGGATCTCATGGGTATGGATTGCATTTCCATTTTGTGTCACTGATCTACACACAATACGCCATGATGTCAAAGTGGAATTATGTTAACCTCTATGGGAGAGTGCACAGTTATGAACTTTAAAATGTATTAATAAACCAATTAGGCACATTTGGGCAGTCTTGATACAACATTTTGAACAGAAATGCAATGGTTAATAGAATCAGTCTAAAACTTTGCACTTACACTGCTACCATCTAGTGGCCAAAATCTAAATTGCGCCTACCCTGGAATAGTACATTATGGCTTATCTCTTGCATCTAATGTGTTATATACTGTAACATTAATTCCACAGTTACACAAGCTTCAGTGTTTCCTTTGAAATGGTATCAAGAATATGCATATCCTTGCTTCAGGTCCTGAGCTACAGGCAGTTAGATTTGGGTATGACATTTTAGGAAAAAAAAAGAAAAAAAAGGGTCCGATCCTTAAGAGGTTTTAAGACATTTTCACAATTTCATAAAAAATGAAAAGCTGAAATGTCTTGAATCAATAAGTATTCAATCCCTTTGTTATGGAAAGCTTAAATAAGTTCAGGAGTAACAAAAATGCTAAACAAGTCAGATATTAATAAGTTGCATGGACTAACTCTGTGTGCATTAATGGAGTTTAACATGATTTTCGAATGACTACTCACCCCATCTCCGTACCCCACACATATCTGTAAGGTCCCTCAGTCGAGCACAGATTCAACGACAAAGTCCGGGGATGTTTTCCAATGTCTCGCAAAGAAGGGCACCTATTGATAAAAAGCAGACATTGAATATCCCTTTGAGCATTGTGAAATTATTAAACTTTGGATGGTGTAACCATACACCCAGTCACAGAAAAGGTATAGGCTTCCTTCCTAACTCAGTTGCCAGAGAGAAAGGAAACCACTCAGGGATTTAACCATGAGGCCAATGGTTATTTTAAACCAGTTACAGAGTTAAATAGCTGTGGAGAGAAAACTGAGGATGGATCAACAACATTGTAGTTACTCCACAATACTAAATGACAGTGGAAAGGGAGGAAGCCTGTACAGAACACAAATATTCCAAAACATGTATCCTGTTTGCAATAAGGCAATAAAGTAATAGTGCAAAGAATTGCGGGAAAGAAATTTACTTTTTGTCCAGAATACAAAGCATTATGTTTGGGCAAATCAAACACAACATATCACTGAGTAGCTCTCTTCAAATTTTCAAGCATGACATTCATGTTATGGGTATTCTTGTCATCGGCAAGGGAGTTTTTCGGATAAAAAGAAAAGGAATGAAGCTAAGCACATGCAAAATCCTAGAGGAAAACCAGGAGCATTCTGCATTCTAACAGACACTGGGAGAAAAATCCACCTTTCAGCAGGACATTAACCTAAAACCTAAGGCCAATTATACATGTTAGTTACCAAGAAGATTTTGAAAGTTCACTGGGTGACCTAGTTACAGTTCTGACTTATTAAATTGTCTTGAAAATCTATGGCAAGACATGAAAATGGCTGTCCAGCAATGATCAACAACGGACTTGACAGAGCTTGAAGAATAATGGGCAAATATTGTACAATCCAGGTTTGCAAAGCTCTGAGAGACTTACCCAAAAAGACTAGCAATGGTAAACGCTACCTAAGATGATTCTAACATGTATTGACTCAGGGTGTTGAATTGTAATGACGTGCGCCTAGAGTCAGGAAGCAAGTTCAGAGAGTGAGTGTTATAATAAATAAAGGTAACATAATACAAAACAAGAAACACGAACAACGCACAGACATGAAAAATAAACAATGACGCCTGGGGAAGGAACCAAAGGGAGTGACATATATAGGGAAGGTAATCAGGGAAGTGAAGGAGTCCAGGTGTGTCTGACGACACGCAGGTGCGCGTAACTATGGTGACAGGTGTGCGCCATAACGAGCAGCCTGGTGACCTAGAGGACGGAGAGAGAGCTCACGTGACAGTACCCCTCCCTGATGCGCGGCACCGGCCGCGACGCCGACCAAAATGATGATCCCTGGGATCAGGAGCGAACCGGTCACCTCTGCTGAGGCGCAGGAAATCTGTCAGTCCGGCTGAGACAATGGAGCATGGTGACCTAGAGCGCCGGAGAGAGCATGCGTCATGGTACACCCTCCCCGGCGCGTTCGGCTCCAGCCACAGGACGCCAACCAAAGGGACAATCCCGGGGATCAGGAGCGGACCGGTCACCCCTGCTGATGCGCGGGAACCTGTCGCCGGCTGGGGCGTGGGAACCTGACAGACTGGCTGAGGCATGAGAGCCTGACGAGCCGGTGGAAGCAGGGGAGACTGGCGATCTGTCTGAGGCATGAGAGCCTGACAAACTGGTGGAGGCAGGGAAGCCTGGCGATCTGTCTGAGGCATGAGAGCCTGACGAACTGGCAGGGGCAGGGGAGACTGGCGATCCAGCTGAGGCATGAGAGCCTGACGAACTGGCGGAGGCAGGTGAGCCTGGCAATCTGTCTGAGGCATGAAAGCCCGACAAATTGTGGGAGGCAGGTGAGCCTGCCAATCTGTCTGAGGCATGAGAGCCTGTAGAAGCTCCCGGACCCGACGTCATTCCCACTGACATACAAAACAATATACACTCCTTGATCATTCCCTTAGGTGAGGTGTCATTCTGTAACGACGTGCGCTGAGAGTCGGAAAGCAAGTTCAGGGAGTGAGTGTTTGGTCTAGATGTTTTGTCTAGATTTTAATAATTTTAATCCTACTTTTTAACACAAAAAAATTTGGAAATAGGTGTGAATACTTACTGAAGGCACTGCATACAGTCTAGTGAGTGTGCGTAGGGTCCGTGCCAGATAGGGTCTGAGCAGAAAGTTTGGGTACCATTGATTTACCATTTAGCATTCTTATGGCTTGGGGGTAGAAGCTGTCTGGGAGCCTGTTTGTGCGAAAACTGATGCTACTGTACCGTTTGCCAGATGGTAGCGGAGTGAACAGTTAGTCTGTGGCTTGGGTGGCTGAAGTCTTTCCTCCTCTGTAGTGCATTGTGGTCAAAGGTGGTGCATTTGCCATACCAAGTGGTGATCCAGCCAGTCAAGATGCTCTCAATGGTGCAACTGTATAACTGTTTGAGGATCCAAGGGCCCATTCCTAGGGCTGTGGCTGTCGTGAAATTTTGTCAGACGGTTATTGTCATGCAAAAGACTGCCAGTCTCACGATAAATGACCGTTAATTAACGTAAACACATTTAGCATCTCCATGCCTCCACGCATACAAGACGAATACAAGCCGCTGGTGCTTGCCTTTGGAACGTCTACATTTTAAAAAGTCTAATAAATCAGTTTAACATACACCATCCCAATAAATCCATTATTTATTTTAGGCAGGTCTAAAGAAACATTATGATATGAAGAAAATATGTTTCAGAAGAACAGAATATGACTTGGCCTAGTGTACGTTCAGCCAGAGAACACCATGCCATAGGCTGTAGGCTTGTTCATTTAGCAGTCCCGTGCCATTATTGTATATGATTTTATAATAAGAATATAATTGAATTTCACTGAATAAAATAAAAATGATATTTTTCCCATTTCGGTGCAAGTGCGCATATCAAGTGGCTATGTCTTGTGTAAACGTGATCGTTTGAAACAGGTTCTATAATACAGGCTTTTACGCTCAAGCCAGCTAGATTTAGTTATTTGGCAACTTTAGTAGTGAATGATACAAACCTTGGATTTCTTGGGAAGCTCATGGGAAGAGGGACAATGGTGATCAGTTTGAAACATGTTGGGATTACAAACTGGGACAAGGACAGATGGAACATGTCCGTGAACACACTTGCCGGTGGTCTGCGCATGCTTTGACAACTCGCCCTGGTATTCCGTTTGATTGTTAACCTGTTTAAACACTTTGTTCACATCTGACACAGAGAGCTAGATCACAGAGTCAACCGGAAAAAATGGGGGCTTTCACACAAGGCACTGTATTATATACCCTCAAAGCGAGCATAAAGGGCATTTAGCTCGTTTGGGAGTCCTGCATCTACTATCTGAACCTATTTCTGTGTAAAGAATATATTTTGCATACGCAACGGAAGAAAAATAGGCCTATTTATACCACAGTACTGTATGTTAGATCCATTGCACAGAATAGATAAAGAAACTGTCAAAATACAGTAAAATCTCAATCATAAGCCAAGAAACAAAATCAGTGATGTCTGTTGTTTTGTTCCGGGCCACAGCTTTTCATCAACATCACAGGTGATACTCTCCTCGGCCAGACAGCGGGGGAAATATCTTCTGGCATGACGCATCCACCCCTGACAGAACTCTGCTGGAATGTCACCTGTGGTGGAATATTCTATTCAAGTTAGAGAGACAATTTCTTCAATCATCTTTATTCAATATTGATTAATTATTGCAATAATGAAACCAGTCAACTCAACAGTCTTGACTGTTGGGCTGAGTAGCCTAACTGAAAATGAAAAAACAGATATTATATAGGATCTACAAAGGCTGGTTTACAACCCCTGCCAGAAGCCACCTTTGTCCAACTGCTGGTTATATCTGCATGAGATCTTGTTTAACTTCCAAGCCGCTTAGTTTCTCAGATGCCAGGATGATGAGTGTCATGACATTGCCCTCTTTGGGTGTGGTGAGCCCCATCCTTCAACTAGGTTGCTGTGGTAGGAGAGACGTCGTAAATTCCTGAGGATCATGGACACACAGTATAGAGAGAGTACATTTTCATAGAGAACAGGGGAATTTCTTCCACCTCACAGAACTCGAGGTCCGAACAAATTTCATGTTCCGGAGAAAGTATAGAAGATCGGTGAAGAATCCAGCTACGAACTGGTCCGTTTGTTACAACTTGGGAGACGGTGTGGCCACATTACCATAACGCTGTTTATATAATAGCCTCAGATATGAGGTTTACATCTAATTGTTGTGTAAGATGAATGAGTGAGTATAATACTGTTTACACAATTTTACAATGTGATTTTGGACTGTTTAATGAAGGAAAACTCAAAAAAGGAATGGGAGTTAACTAAATCAGAGGACCGCCCCTGAGCCCAGTTAGGGTCAGACATCCTGGACCGCCCCTGAGCCCAGTTAGGGTCAGACATCCTGGACCGCCCCTGAGCCCAGTTAGGGTCAGACATCCTGGGACAGCCCCTGAGCCCAGTTAGGGTCAGACATCCTGGGACAGCCCCTGAGCCCAGTTAGGGTCAGGCGTCCTGGGACAGCCCCTGAGCCCAGTTAGGGTCAGACATCCTGGGACAGCCCCTGAGCCCAGTTAGGGTCAGGCGTCCTGAGACAGCCCCTGAGCCCAGTTAGGGTCAGACATCCTGGGACAGCCCCTGAGCCCAGTTAGGGTCAGACATCCTGGGACAGCCCCTGAGCCCAGTTAGGGTCAGGCGTCCTGAGACAGCCCCTGAGCCCAGTTAGGGTCAGACATCCTGGGACAGCCCCTGAGCCCAGTTAGGGTCAGACATCCTGGGACAGCCCCTGAGCCCAGTTAGGGTCAGGCGTCCTGAGACAGCCCCTGAGCCCAGTTAGGGTCAGACATCCTGGGACAGCCCCTGAGCCCAGTTAGGGTCAGGCGTCCTGGGACAGCCCCTGAGCCCAGTTAGGGTCAGACATCCTGGGACAGCCCCTGAGCCCAGTTAGGGTCAGGCGTCCTGAGACAGCCCCTGAGCCCAGTTAGGGTCAGACATCCTGGGACAGCCCCTGAGCCCAGTTAGGGTCAGACATCCTGGGACAGCCCCTGAGCCCAGTTAGGGTCAGGCGTCCTGAGACAGCCCCTGAGCCCAGTTAGGGTCAGACATCCTGGGACAGCCCCTGAGCCCAGTTAGGGTCAGACATCCTGGGACAGCCCCTGAGCCCAGTTAGGGTCAGGCGTCCTGAGACAGCCCCTGAGCCCAGTTAGGGTCAGACATCCTGGGACAGCCCCTGAGCCCAGTTAGGGTCAGGCGTCCTGAGACAGCCCCTGAGCCCAGTTAGGGTCAGACATCCTGGGACAGCCCCTGAGCCCAGTTAGGGTCAGCCATCCTGGGACAGCCCTTTTCTGCAATTCCAAATAAAACCCAACTTTGAGAAATTATCACCAGACCATGTTTTTCTCCATTAGGAGAGGACAAAGGTTGTAAACCATTGCTGAATCTTTTAACCATACCACATGGTTAAACTCTTATACTATCGATACCGACAGAATAAGAACAAGTCTTTGATATTAATTACTAGTCTGCAGCTAGGAATTCGGTATCATTGAACGCGAAGAATGACAACCGCCGATACACCCATTCTATAACAAATGAATGAATGTCACTCTGAACTATCCCCTCTAACAGAGAGAGAGAGAGAGAGAGAGAGAGAGAGAGAGAGAGAGAGAGAGAGAGAGAGAGAAAGAGAGAGAGGACGAAACTCTCCAACGGAAACAAACTTTTCACCAGCGATCAAAACGACACACTGAGTGTAAATATATATATTGATTGCAATTGTTCCCGAATGAGTGAGCGTTCACGTGCCAAGGATTAGCATTTCAATTGTTATAATTATCACTCTGTAGTGACTTCTTAGTCGATCCCCACTTCCCTTTTGTCTAACAAGCCGCCATGCCGGTTTAGCCCACTAGGGCACATTCTCCTATAATTTCTTGTAACCATATTTACTGTTTGTTTATGCATTTCTGTGAATTACTTAGTTAGTAATAAATAAATGATTTAAGACAAGTTATTTTAGGAAAAGATAACTTTGTAATCTGAATATTTGTCCTTGGTCCCCCCGACTTCCTAGTTAATTACAGTTACATGATTAATCCATTTAATCGCGTAATACTATTTACAGAGAATCTTTAATAAAAACTAAAAGTCTGCATTTAATGATAGTAAAGACACGACATGAGACAATGAGGCGTTGTTCTAAAGTCTTCCAGGCTCTCTCTATCTCGGCTCACACACGCCACATCTTGTACATGGAATGCCAGCTTTAGGTTTTTATCACCAAGTCACCAAGTCAAAACTAATTTCCTTGACCATTCGCCCAGACTAACTGCAGGAAGCTAGAGTGTAAACCACCTCTTTACAGAAACACAGAATTAAACAGAACAGAAATGTCCTACTATTTGTTAAGTATATAAGCATTAACTATTAATATTTTTTAAAATCATGTAAATATGTAATTTTTCTATCACACACCACAGGCCTCCTCCATTGCCTGGAGAAGAGCCATACGTTCATGGGGTTTGTGATCATACACCTTCCACTGCCATGCTGAAAACAACTCCTCAATGGGGTTGAGAAATTAGGAATATGGTGGGAGATAGAGAATTTTTAACCTGGGATGGTCACGGATACCAGTTGCGGACCTGAGCAGCCAAATGGAAACTCACGTTGTCCCAAGTTAGAACATACATTTGCAGCTCAGGATCACCTGGCCCTCTCTGCTCTGGCTGAAAAAGATTCTCATGTAAGGTGTTTAGGAAATTAAGGAGATGGGCAGTGTTGTATGGTCCAAGGGCGGCATAGCGGTGGAGGACCCCATTGTGGCTCATAGCTGTGCATATGGTGATATTTCCACCGCGCTGGCCTGGTACCTCGTTGACCAAGGATGTTCCTTCCTCTCCTCGTCCTTGTCTTTGTTGAATTGAATCCAGCCTCATCTATGTATATGAGTTTCTGGGGGATGGGACTTGCATCCAACTCCATAATTCTCTGAAATGACAGTACATACAGTAATTACTGTATAGTAAAGTTCACCGGCAACATCAATGAGTCTCTAATGTTTCAGGAGTGTAATACAGTTCAGCATTTACTTGCACATATTCGTACCGTTTATCCTTCACTCTTTGGGAATTACTTTCAAATGGGACAGATTTGCTTCACCCCGGAGATGGTGTTTCTGAAGGATGCGGGCTATGGTTGATAAGCTCACTCTGATGTTATGAAAGATGGCAGGGTTTTCACTAATCTGTTGTTGGATTTCTTGCAGTTTTATGGCATTATTTTCAACTACCATTTTGCACAATGGCAGCCTCCTGTTAGTCTGTAAATAGACACATTCTACCACCACATCGTAATCATTGTTCAGTTCTGCAAAAACAAAATAGCATACACTACAGTAAACACTACAGTAATACAGTATACAAGATAAACATGTTACAAAAATAGTATAGCTCCCAATTTCATACATTACTTTGTTTTCCTTAATATCATGTATTGGAGTCTACAGTTTTTACTGTGCTTTACGTTGCATTACTGTCACGTAGTAAAAGTAGTAGATAATGTCTACAGTACGTACATATTCTCATTTTGGAACGTTCAAATGCTGGATGCTACGGTGAAGCGGCTCAGATTGGCCTGGACTCTCTGCCCAGCCTCTCTCAAGGTCAACCCGTGGTTGACCGCAAGGTACACCACAGTCACCCGGATTTCATCAGAGATTACTCTCCTTGTTCTTGATCTACCTCCACCTCTAACTCCACCTCTGCCTCCGCCTCCGCCTCCTCCTTTGCCTTTGCCTACGCCTCCACCTCCACCTCCGCCTCTTCCTCCACCTCCACCTCCGCCTCCACCTTCGCTTCCTCCACCTCCTCCTCCGCCTCCACCTCCTCCTCCACCTTCGCCTCCACTTCTTCCTCCACCTTCACCTTCGCCTCCACCTTCGCCTTCGCCTTCGCCTCCACCTTCGCCTCCACCTCCACCTTCGCCTCCACCTCCACCTCCACCTTTGCCTCCACCTCCACCTTTGCCTTCACCTCCACCTTTGCCTTCACCTCCACCTTCGCCTCCACCTCTTCCTCCACCTTCACCTCTTCCTCCGCCTTCGCTTTCGCTTTCGCCTCTTCCTCCACCTCCACCTTCGCCTCCACCTCCACCTTTGCCTCCACCTCCACCTTTGCCTCCACCTCCACCTTTGCCTCCACCTCCACCTTTGCCTTCACCTCCACCTTCGCCTCCACCTCTTCCTCCACCTTCACCTCTTCCTCCGCCTTCGCCTCCGCCTTCGCCTCTTCCTCCACCTTCGCCTCCACCTTCGCCTCCACCTCCACCTTCGCCTCCACCTTCGCCTCCGCCTTCACCTCCACCTTCACCTCCGCCTTCACCTCCGCCTTCACCTCTGCCTCCACCTTCGCCTCCACCCTCACCTCCCTCTTCACCTCCAACTTCGCCTCCACCTCTTCCTCCACCTTCACCTCCGCCTCTTCCTCCACCTTCGCCTCTTCCTCCACCTTCGCCTTCGCCTCCGCCTCCACCTTCGCCTCCACCTCAATCTCTTCCTCCACCTTCACCTTTTCCTCCACCTTCACCTCCACCTTCACCTCCAACTTTGCCTCCACCGCTTCCTCCACCTTCGCCTACACCTCTTCCTTCATCTCTTCCTCCACCTCTTCCTCCACCTCCACCTCCGCCTCCGTCTCCGCCTTCGCCTCCACCTTCGCTCCACCCCTTCCTCCAACTTCGCCTCCACTTTCGCCTCCACCTCTTCCTCCACTTTCACCTCTTCCTCCACCTTCGCCTCTGCCTTCGCCTCTTCCTCCGCCTTCACCTCCACCTACACCTCTACCTCTTCCTCCACCTTCACCTCCACCACTTCCTCCGCCTTCACCTCTACCTCTACCTCCACTTCTCTCTGCCAAGTTTGCTTCCATTGTTCTACAAACACAGAATTACTCACCTGGGGCCTTTTTATCCACACCACACCTTTGCCTCCACCTCGTCCTCCACCTTCGCCTCCACCTCTTCCTCCGCCTTCAACTTTGCCTCCACCTCTTCCTCCACCTTCGCCTACACCTCTTCCTTCATCTCTTCCTCCACCTCTTCCTCCACCTCCACCTCCGCCTCCGTCTCCGCCTTCGCCTCCACCTTCGCCTCCACCTTCGCTCCACCCCTTCCTCCAACTTCGCCTCCACTTTCGCCTCCACCTCTTCCTCCACTTTCACCTCTTCCTCCACCTTCGCCTCTGCCTTCGCCTCTTCCTCCGCCTTCACCTCCACCTACACCTCTACCTCTTCCTCCACCTTCACCTCCACCACTTCCTCTGCCTTCACCTCTACCTCTACCTCCACTTCTCTCTGCCAAGTTTGCTTCCATTGTTCTACAAACACAGAATTACTCACCTGGGGCCTTTTTATCCACACCACACCTTTGCCTCCACCTCGTCCTCCATCTTCGCCTCCACCTCTTCCTCCGCCTTCGCCTCCGCCTTCGCCTCCGCCTCCACCTCTACCTCTACCTCCACTTCTCTCTGCCAAGTTTGCTTCCATTGTTCTACAAACACAGAATTACTCACCTGGGGCCTTTTTATCCACACCAAAATTCTGATTGCAAAGTGAACATTTACACAATTGGTGTTTGCACATGTGAAGAGTGAATGTGATCAATTAGAGATTGAGCTTAGCTTGTTGCTTATTTTGCCTAGATGTCACGTTCTGACCTTAGTTCTTTTATTACGTCTTTGTTTTAGTATGGTCAGGGCGTGAGTTGGGTGGGTTTGTCTATGTTCCGTTTTCTATGTTGTATTTTGCATTTGGCCTGGTATGGTTCTCAATCAGAGGCAGGTGTCGTTAGTTGTCTCTGATTTAGAATCATATTTAGGTAGCCTTTTTCCACCTGTGTTTTTGTGGGTGTTTATTTTCTGTCTAGTGTGTGTTGTCACCTTACAGAACTGTTTCGGTTTTGTTTCGCTCTCTTTGTCTGTCACGCCCTGGCCTTAGTATTTTGTGTTTTCTTTAGTATTGTGGTTAGGCCAGGGTGTGACATGGGTGATTATGTGTTTGTATTGTCTAGGGGTTTTGTAGATTAATGGGGTTGTGTTTAGTATAGTATTCTAGGTAAGTCTATGGTTGCCTAGGGTGGTTCTCAATCAGAGGCAGGTGTTTATCGTTGTCTCTGATTGGGAACCATATTTAGGCAGCCATATTCTTTGGGTATTTCGTGGGTGATTGTTCCTGTCTCTGTGGTTTGCACCAGTTAGGACTGTTTTCGGTTTTCCACGGTTTCTTGTTTTGTATAAGTATATTGTTCATGTTATCATCTTTATTAAAGATGTTTATAAATTACCACGCTGCGTTTTGGTCCGCCTCTCTTTCACCAGAATAAAACCGTAACATTGTTATTTTGTTTAGTGTTCTGAGTTTAAATAAATATCATCATGATATACACGTACCACGCTTCGGTCCTCACCTTCTTCCACCGACGACGGCTGTTACACTACAATTTCATTTAAAGTACTCCAGAGCTTTTTACTACCATTCTTTATAGAATTTCTCGGCTCCATAGCACAGTTTCTTATTTTTATTCAGTGTAATTTATGTGATTTCTCCTTTACTGTATGTTGACCAGTCTTCTGTGTTGTCTAGTCTGATTTGCTATTCTTTTTGCCTCATCCCTCTCAGCTATACAGTTTTTCAATTCATCATCTAAGTTTCCTTGTATTCCTACCAGTAACCGGAATAACCAGTTTAGTAAATGCTTCAAGTGCAGCGTCAGGTTGTTCCTCATTAGACCAACAAATATGTTTCACATCTTTGACATAGGAAACATTGCACAAGCTCTTGCAGGATCGCTTATACACAATTTTAGGTCCAGTCTTTGGAACTTTTTTCAAGATATGGCTATTATATTGAGGTAACCCACTTCATTACTTTGATACATGTGGTAACCCAATTGTCAAACATTATTCATGTAAACTGACATTATTTGTTGTCTCATTTTCTACTTCTTAGATGCATATAATGTCCAGGGTATAACCTAGCCTGGTGGAACCAGCCTGATCACTGTGTTCACCATATAATGTCCAGGGTATAACCTAGCCTGATCACTGTGTTCACCATATAATGTCCAGGGTTTAACCTAGCCTAGCGGAACCAGCCTGATCACTGTGTTCACCATATAATGTCCAGGGTATAACCTAGCCTAGCGGAACCAGCCTGATCACTGTGTTCACCATATAATGTCCAGGGTATAACCTAGCCTGGTGGAACCAGCTTGATCACTGTGTTCACCATACAATGTCCAGGGTATAACCTAGCCTGATGAAACCAGCCTGATCACTGTGTTCACCATATAATGTCCAGGGTATAACCTAGCCTGATGAAACCAGCCTGATCACTGTGTTCACCATATTTAAAAAAAAAAAAAAATTCTCCCAAGATGGCATAGCAGTTCAGACGTATTTTTGTCCTCGTCCTGTCGTGTATATAAATATATAGATGTATTTACAACTTTTTTTTCACATACATTTTTAATTTTCCAAAAACTCATCTTCAGAACACTCTCCTGCAATCCGCTTCACCAATTTATATTTATATAAAAAAGTATTATTTACCTCAGATCTGTAATCCTCCGAGAGGCTAGCCAGAAATTAGCCAGAAGCTAGCCGGGAGCTAGCCAGAAGCTGGTCCAGAAGCTACTCTGAAGCTGGTTCAGAAGCTAGTTAGCTTATTTACTGGCTAATCGTTAGTACTCAGCTAACCACGGTTTGTGGTCATCGGCTGTCCTTTGGCTCGAGAATCTATCGGCAGTTTTGTACGGCGCGGTGCAGCGCAGCGCGGCTCGGAACGGAACATACCGGATTTCGGCCGCTGGCTCTGGACATCCATACCTGGATCTCACAGCTAGCTAGCTGCTATCCGTGTGACTATCGGCTTTCGTCGATTCCGGAGCTAACATCAATTGTTCCGGAGCTAGCCAGCTGAAGAGTTCCATCAATCGCTCCTGGGCTGCAGTCACCTATCCGGACCCGTTTTGCTGCCTACGCGGAGCCCCACCGGGCCTTCACAGTTGGACTGCCGACGTTGTCTACCCGAGGGAATTGTCCGGCTGGCTCCTCCGGCGCAACGTTGCCTGGGCGCCCATCTGCAGCCTGCTATCTTGGCTATCTTATCGGCTGCTATCTGAATAGACAATCGGACAATTTTTATTTTATTTTATTTTTATTTATTTATTTATTTTTCTTCTTGGGCCTCTATAACTGTGTCTATTGTTTTTATTTTTGTTGTTGTTGTGTGATTTGGATTAGTCCCCTCTACCACACGGAAACCCACTAATCTACTGACGGAACGCAAGAGTTGGCTAATAACAGACCTCCATTCTATGCTAGCTTGCTCCTATGCTAGCTTGCTACCGATTTAGCTGTCTAAATCGCCGTGACCCCCAACCAACCTCTCCACTCACTGGACCCTTTTGATCACTCGACTGAGCATGCCTCTCCTTAATGTCAATATGCCTTGTCCATTGCTGTTCTGGTTAGTGTTTATTGGCTTATTTCACTGTAGAGCCTCTAGTCCTGCTCATTATACCTTATCCAACCTATTAGTTCCACCACCCACACATGCAATGACATCTCCTGGTTTCAATGATGTTTCTAGAGACAATATCTCTCTCTTCATCACTCAATACCTAGGTTTACCTCCACTGTATTCACATCCTACCTTACCTTTGTCTGTACATTATACCTTGATGCTATTTTATCGCCCCCAGAAACCTCCTTTTACTCTCTGTTCCAGACGTTCTAAACGACCAATTCTTATTGCTTTTAGCCGCACCCTTATTCTACTCCTACTCTGTTCCTCTGGCGATGTAGAGGTGAATCCAGGCCCTGCAGTGCCTAGCTCCACTCCTATTCCCCAGGCGCTCTCTTTTGACGACTTCTGTAACCGTAATAGCCTTGGTTTCATGCATGTTAACATTAGAAGCCTCCTCCCTAAGTTTGTTCTATTCACTGCTTTAGCACACTCTGCCAACCCGGATGTTCTAGCTGTGTCTGAATCCTGGCTTAGGAAGACCACCAAAAATTCAGACATTTTAATTCCAAACTACAACATTTTCAGACAAGATAGAACTGCCAAAGGGGGCGGTGTTGCAATCTACTGCAAAGATAGCCTGCAGAGTTCTGTCCTATTATCCAGGTCTGTACCCAAACAATTTGAACTTCTACTTTTAAAAATCCACCTCTCTAAAAACAAGTCTCTCACCGTTGCCGCCTGCTATAGACCACCCTCTGCCCCCAGCTGTGCTCTGGACACCATATGTGAACTGATTGCCCCCCATCTATCTTCAGAGCTTGTGCTGCTAGGCGACCTAAACTGGAACATGCTTAACACCCCAGCCATCCTACAATCTAAACTTGATGCCCTCAACCTCACACAAATTATCAATGAACCTACCAGGTACCTCCCCAAAGCCTTAAACACGGGCACCCTCATAGATATCATCCTAACCAACTTGCCCTATAAATACACCTCTGCTGTTTTCAACCAAGATCTCAGCGATCACTGCCTCATTGCCTGCATCCGTAATGGGTCAGCGGTCAAACGACCTCCACTCATCACTGTAAAACGCTCCCTGAAACACTTCAGCGAGCAGGCCTTTCTAATCGACCTGGCTGGGGTATCCTGGAAGGATATTGATCTCATCCCGTCAGTAGAGGATGCCTGGATATTTTTTTTAAATGCCTTCCTAACCATCTTAAATAAACATGCCCCATTCAAGAAATTTAGAACCAGGAACAGATATAGCCCTTGGTTCTCCCCAGACCTGACTGCCCTTAACCAACACAAAAACATCCTATGGCGTTCTGCATTAGCATCGAACAGCCCCCGTGATATGCAGCTGTTCAGGGAAGCTAGAAACCATTATCCACAGGCAGTTAGAAAAGCCAAGGCTAGATTTTTCAAGCAGAAATTTGCTTCCTGCAACACTAACTCAAAAAAGTTCTGGGACACTGTAAAGTCCATGGAGAATAAGAACACCTCCTCCCAGCTGCCCACTGCACTGAAGATAGGAAACACTGTCACCACTGATAAATCCACCATAATTGAAAATTTCAATAAGCATTTTTCTACTGCTGGCCATGCTTTCCACCTGGCTACTCCTACCCCTGTCAACAGCACTGCACCCCCAACAGCAACTCGCCCAAGCCTTCCCCATTTCTCCTTCTCCCAAATCCATTCAGCTGATGTTCTGAAAGAGCTGCAAAATCTGGACCCCTACAAATCAGCCGGGCTAGACAATCTGGACCCTTTCTTTCTAAAATTATCTGACGAAATTGTTGCCACCCCTATTACTAGCCTGTTCAACCTCTCTTTCGTGTCGTCTGAGATTCCCAAAGATTGGAAAGCAGCTGCGGTCATCCCCCTCTTCAAAGGGGGGGACACTCTTGACCCAAACTGCTACAGACCTATATCTATCCTACCATGCCTTTCTAAGGTCTTCGAAAGCCAAGTCAACAAACAGATTAACGACCATTTCGAATCTCACCATACCTTCTCTGCTATGCAATCTGGTTTCAGAGCTGGTCATGGGTGCACCTCAGCCACGCTCAAGGTCCTAAACGATATCTTAACCGCCATCGATAAGAAACATTACTGTGCAGCCGTATTCATTGATCTGGCCAAGGCTTTCGACTCTGTCAATCACCACATCCTCATCGGCAGACTCAACAGCCTTGGTTTCTCAAATGATTGCCTCGCCTGGTTCACCAACTACTTCTCTGATAGAGTTCAGTGTGTCAAATCGGAGGGTCTGTTGTCCGGACCTCTGGCAGTCTCTATGGGGGTGCCACAGGGTTCAATTCTTGGACCGACTCTCTTCTCTGTATACATCAATGAGGTCGCTCTTGCTGCTGGTGAGTCTCTGATCCACCTCTACGCAGACGACACCATTCTGTATACTTCCGGCCCTTCTTTGGACACTGTGTTAACAACCCTCCAGGCAAGCTTCAATGCCATACAACTCTCCTTCCGTGGCCTCCAATTGCTCTTAAATACAAGTAAAACTAAATGCATGCTCTTCAACCGATCGCTACCTGCACCTACCCGCCTGTCCAACATCACTACTCTGGACTACTCTGAATACGTGGACAACTACAAATACCTAGGTGTCTGGTTAGACTGTAAACTCTCCTTCCAGACCCATATCAAACATCTCCAATCCAAAGTTAAATCTAGAATTGGCTTCCTATTTCGCAACAAAGCATCCTTCACTCATGCTGCCAAACATACCCTTGTAAAACTGACCATCCTACCAATCCTCGACTTTGGTGATGTCATTTACAAAATAGCCTCCAATACCCTACTCAACAAATTGGATGCAGTCTATCACAGTGCAATCCGTTTTGTCACCAAAGCCCCATATACTACCCACCATTGCGACCTGTACGCTCTCGTTGGCTGACCCTCGCTTCATACTCGTCGCCAAACCCACTGGCTCCATGTCATCTACAAGACCCTGCTAGGTAAAGTCCCCCCTTATCTCAGCTCGCTGGTCACCATAGCATCTCCCACCTGTAGCACACGCTCCAGCAGGTATATCTCTCTAGTCACCCCCAAAACCAATTATTTCTTTGGCCGCCTCTCTTTCCAGTTCTCTGCTGCCAATGACTGGAACGAGCTACAAAAATCTCTGAAACTGGAAACACTTATCTCCCTCACTAGCTTTAAGCACCAACTGTCAGAGCAGCTCACAGATTACTGCACCTGTACATAGCCCACCTATAATTTAGCCCAAACAACTACCTCTTTCCCAACTGTACTTAATTTATTTATTTATTTTGCTCCTTTGCACCCCATTATTTTTATTTCTACTTTGCACATTCTTCCATTGCAAAACTACCATTCCAGTGTTTTACTTGCTATATTGTATTTACCTTGCCACCATGGCCTTTTTTGCCTTTACCTCCCTTCTCACCTCATTTGCTCACATTGTATATAGACTTGTTTATACTGTATTATTGACTGTATGTTTGTTTTACTCCATGTGTAACTCTGTGTCGTTGTATGTGTCGAACTGCTTTGCTTTATCTTGGCCAGGTCGCAATTGTAAATGAGAACTTGTTCTCAACTTGCCTACCTGGTTAAATAAAGGTAAATAAATAAATAAATAAGGAAGCAATGGGATGCACATTTATGTTTGATATTCAACACTAGGCTATCAAGAGTCATTAAACCTCTTCAGGCTTGGGTCCTTTTTTGAATTTCTGACTGACTGATGTGCCCAAAGTAAACTGACTGTTACTCAGGCCTAGAAGCCAGGATATGCATATAAATGGTACCATTGGATAGAAAACACTTTGACATTTGTAGAAATATTAAAATAATGTATGAGACTATAACACAATAGATATGGTAGGAGAAAATCCAAAGAAAAACCAACCGGCAATAAAAACCATTTGAGAGCCCATGCTCTTCCAATGGAACATATAGGGTCATATCCAAATCCAGCTCCCAGATTGCAATTCCTATGGCTTCCACTAGATGTCAACAGTCTTTGGTCAAGGTTTCAGGCTTGTTTCTTCCCAAACGAGGAAGAATTTTGAGTTTTAGTATCATCAGTCTATGCGCACGCGACAAAGAGGATGTACCTGCTAATTTCGAAATATAATTGCACTTAGGGCTAGTTCTCTTTTATTTTTGAAGGGCAGGCTTCACAAGGCTTTCACACACTGTTTGCTGGTATTTTGGCCCATTCCTCCATGCAGATCTCCTCTAGAGCACAGCTCTATGTGCTTCTTAAAATTGCTTTCAATGAGAATGACCTGACATTTCTATTTGAATTTTGTTGGGTCGACCAAAAAGTTACATATTTCAACTTTAACATGCAATACATGTCAAAAGGGTATGACACTTATTTGAATGTGATCCTTTTGGAGGTTGTGCTGATATACAGTACCATTCAAAAGTTTAGACACACCTACCCTTTACAGGGTTTTACATTGCAGAATAATAGTGAAGTAACTATGAAATAACATATGGAATCATGTAGTAAGCAAAAAAGTGTTAAACAAATCAAAATATATTTATATATTTTTCCTTGATGACAGCTTTGCACACTCTTGGCATTCTCTCAACCAGCTTCACCTGGAATGCTTTTCCAACAGTCTTGAAGGAGCCCCCGCATATGCTGAGCATTTGTTGGCTGCTTTTCTTCCCAGAAAAACTTTCAGGAAACCATAGTAAAACATGCTCAGAACCTCCCTGCAACCTAGAAATGAATGTTCCCAGAACAGGCAAAATGTTCACTTCCATTCTCAGAACGTTTTTAAAAATCTTTCAGTTTTACCGGTCAGGAAACTCATGGCTACATTCCCCGAACCAATGCGAGACCAAAAACCAATGAACCAAATGTGCCAGCTGGGCTGGAACTGAAACAAAAATCCTAACCAACAGGTTCTCCGGACAGGTTCTCCTTATACAAGCCTTTATAATGTATTCAGTGATGCAGCGATAAAAAAAACACGCTTACTTGGGTGTAGCCTACCATGTCAGACGCAACAGAATTTTATGAACGCCCATCCATGTGTTAGGCCCACCATTTGTAAAACAGGCTATTGTATTAGCTTTATTAGTCCTGATTCCAATTTTCTATTTAAGCTCTGAATATCAGCTTCCCCGCTGTATCAGGAGTTATTGTGAGCCCGTTTGCAATGTGTTTACACAGTGGGAAATGCAAAGTGTTTTCTTTCTTCTTTCTTCAACTTTGATGGATACAAACTTGAAACCACTGTCCATGACAAAGGGATGAAACTCCTGGACAGTTGTGATTGTCCATTCCATATCGTCCATTTTATTTTAACCTGTCCTGACAACAGTAGCCAGAGCCCTTGATACTGTATCGCCATAGTGGTGAATGACAGCTCTGCTAACAGTGCGTTTTAACTAGCCCTTGTATTCCGCTTTGCCCTCATGTAGGTGCTATCAAGCTAGAAATCAAGCTAGGTAGTACTAGGTATCCACACGTCAAATCTAGTAGGGGCTGGAAGTTATAGTGAGCTTCGATTGGTTAAGTACGCCGCAACGTTGCAGTGTATTTGCATGAAGTTCAGCTTTCCCCAACTTTAGTCCCGCACTGTTCACGACCCTCGCAAATGCTTGGTCCGGTCAACGGTCCCCATTCCACTTCACTTATCTTCCATTAGAAATGAATGGCTTTCCATAGTTTCTTTGGTGCGAAAAGTGCAAATCAATCCCAGAACAGCAGCAAAGGACCTTGTGGTACAGGTCCTTTGGTACAGGTACAAAAGTATCTACAGGTACAAAAGTACAGGTACAAGGTACAAAAGTATCTATATCCACAGTAAAATGAGTCGACATAACCTGAAAGGCCGCTCAGCAAAGAAGAAGCCACTGCTCCAAAACCGCCATAAAAAAGCCAGACTACGGTTTGCAACTGCACATGGGGGACAAAGGTTGTACTTTTTGGAGAAATGTCTTCTGGTCTGATGAAACAAAAATACTGTTTGGGCATAATGACCATCGCAATGTTTGGAGGAAAAAAGGGGAGGCTTGCAAGCCGAAGAACATCATCCCAACCGTGAAGCACGGGGGTGGCAGCATTATGTTGTTTGGGGGCTTTGCTGCAGGATGGATTGGTGCACTTCACAAAATAGATGGCATCATGAGGTTGGAAAATGATGTGGATATATTGAAGCAACATCTCAAGACATCAGTCAGGAAGTTAAAGCTTGTCCAAATGGACAATGACCCCAAGCATACTTCGAAAAGTCAAGGTATTGGAGTGACCATCACAAAGCCCTGATCTCAATCCCATAGAAAATGTATGTGCAGAACTTTAAAAAACGTGTGCTAGCAAGGAGGCCTAGAAACCTGACTCAGTTACACCAGCTCTGTCAGGAGGAATGGGCAAAAATTCATCCAACTGTGGGAAGCTTGTGGAACGCTACCCAAAATGTTCGACCAAGTTAAACAATTTAAGTTCAATACTACCAAATACTAATTGAGTGTATGTAAACTTCTGACCCACTGGGAATGTGATGAAAGAAATTAAAGCTGAAATAAATCATTCTCTCTACTATTATTCTGACATTTCATATTCTTAAAATAAAGTGGTGATCCTAGCTGACCTAAGACAGGGAATTTCTGCTAGGATTAAATGTCAGGAACTGTGTAAAACAGTTTTTGATTTGTTAAAAAAGTTTGAAATATCCAATAAATGTCGTTCCACTTCATGATTGTGTCCCACTTGTTGTTGATTCTTCACAAAAAAATACAGTTTTATATCTTTATGTTTGAAGCCTGAAATGTGGCAAAGTTCAAGGGGGCCGAATACTTTCGCAAGGCACTGTATGTACAACATAGCATATACCTGACCTGAATAGCATATACCTGACTATAATTCTTTTTACCTTTATTTAACTAGGCAAGTCAGTTAAGAACAAATTCTTATTTTCAATGACAGCCTAGGAACAGTGGGTTAACTGCCTGTTCAGGGGCAGAACGACAGATTTGTACCTTGTCAGCTCGGGGGTTTGAACTTGCAACCTTCTGGTTACTAGTCCAACGCTCTAACCACTATGCTACCCTGCCGCCCCCAAGAATAAAGTATGTACATATGAAATGGGTAAAACAGTATGTAAACATTATTAAAGTGACCAGTGTTCCATTATTAAAGTGACCAGTGTTCCATGTATATGTACATAGGGCATCAGTCTCTAACATGCAGGGTTGAGTAACTGGGTGGTAGCCGGCTAGTGACAGTGACTAAGTTCAGAGCAGGGTACTTGGTAGAGGCTGGAAAGTGATGGCTATTTAACAGTCTGATGGCCTTGAGATGGAAGCTGTTTTTCAGTCTCTCTTTCCCAGCTTTGATGCACCTGTACTGACCTCACCTTCAGGATGATAGCGGGGTGAACTGGCCCTGGCTCGGGTGGCTGAGGTTCTTGATGATCTTCTTGGCCTTCCTGTGACACCGGGTGCTGTAGATGTCCTGAAGGGCAGGCATCGTGCTCCCAGTGATGTGTTGGGCTGACCACACCACCCTCTGGAGAGCCCTGCGGTTGCCGTACCAGGTGGTGATACAGCCGACAGAATGCTCTCAATGGTGCATCTCTAAAAACTTGTGAGGGTAGGGGCCAAGATTAATTTATTCAGCTTCCTGAGGTGATCACACTGTCGTCCAGAACAGCTGGTGCTTGTCTGGTAAGCTTGTCTGGTAGGCTTGTGCCACTGGGCAGCTAGCGGCTGGGTTTCCCTTTGAAGTCCGGAATAGTTTGCAAGCCCTGACACATCCGACGAGCGTCAGAGCCGGTGGAGTAGGATACAATCTTAGTCCTGTATTGACGCTTTGCCTGTTTGAAGGTTCTTCTGAGGGCATAGTGAGATTTCTTATAAGCGTCCGGATATGTGTCCCGCTCCTTGAAACCGGCAGCTCTAGCCTTTAGCTCGATGCGGATGTTGCCTGTAATCCATGGCTTCTGGTTGGGATATGTACGTACGGTCACTGTGGGGATGACATCGTCGATGCACTCATTGATGAAGCCAGTGACTGAGGTGGTATACTCCTCAATTCCATTGGATGAATCCTGGAACGTATTCCAGTCTGTGCTAGCAAAACAGTCCTGTAGCGTAGCATCTGCGTCATTTGGCCATGTCATGTCTCTCTATGTATGGCATTTTCAATTGTGTCAAACATACTGTTTATTTAAACCCGGATCATTGTGAGATGACTTTGATAAATAATAAAGGATGCTCATTATGAGTATATATTGCCCATGATTAGTCTTACGACGCATTATAACTGCACCATAATGCCTTACGCTTGGATGTCAGTAAAGGTGAGAAAAACCACACGTAACATTATATGAGTAATAGGGTTCTTGTCAATCAAACAGATGTTAGACTCGTCTGGCTGCATTGTAAGCCTTCTGGGAACTTGAGGAGAGACTTTATGTAAATCACATGTCACATGTCACATGTCTATCCAAAGTATTTAGAGAAATCAAGCTGATCAGGTGTTCAGGCTTATGGTTTTGGGCTGAGAGGTTATGCTGTACTTGTAAGAAGCTAGCATGTTAGTTATAGCAAATAATACCATGTCAATTAGTAAGGGTAAGAGTGAAGGAATTGTGATTGCGCAATGAATGATAGATATTGTGCCTTTAAGGCGGTAATTGATTTGATATGATATGATTAGAGTTGATGGGTGACCAATACATTTGAAAAGGTCAAGCCCACTCTGACGAATCAGCAAGAGAATGGAGTATTTGTCACTTCAGAAACCTTTAAATTGATATATCTTTACAGGGTTCCGTTGTCCTTCCAAAATGTCTACACCAATCTCTAGGTAGTTACAGCTTGTTTGGATCGCACAGCACGTCAGACACGTTCTTGTAAGTGACAAAATTACGTTGATGTCCAATCCAAAACAGCTATCCTCAAGAGATTAAGTGGCAGAGGGCAGAGCTGAAGAAAACAATGCAAAGGACGTTCAAATGTAATCAGATGCGATGACCTAGTCTGAGCAGTCCAGATGCAGCTGCTTACATGGATCCCCTTAGAAGTGCCTCTTGTGAAGATAAATAGTCAATTATGCTAGCCTGCGAAACATAAGGAAATAGCCATTTTGACTTTACACAACAACAGAGATCTATATATAATGATGAGATGCTCATGTCTCAGCCTCGAAAAATGGAAATCGTTGTCCCAAAGGCAGGAAGGCAGGCAACAAGCTTAGGTCCAAAATAAGCCCATAAAAATACATTGGGGTTATTTTGGACAGATGTTGTCGAGAGTGAAATGTCTCGCTTAGCCTCTTCCTCTCTGACAACAACAATTGGAGGTGCTTGATATTGTCGATCTCACATTTTCTAGAGATGTAGATTTAGGCTGCAAGATAGGCTGACAAGGCAATTAACATCCAGCAAGTACAAGAAGGACAACTGGCGTGTCCTTTTATGCAACTGTCACAAGACCCTACTTGTCACAAGAAATAACTTTGCATAGTGCCTAAGAGAAACTTTGAGTCATGGCGTTCAAATATGAATTCCTGCTCTCAGTCAACCTCAATTCCTAGTTATCTTTTGTGCTCTAAACCTGTCCTCTCCTGTGGCTTTGCATCACAAAGTTTTTATTCTCCACAAGAAATAATCTGCTTTAAAAAAAAAAAAACAATTAGATTATTCTTGAAGGAACAAATAATTGTATGTGAAAATGGCTTTGTGAGAGAACATAAGAGGCCATAAAATTAAGAGGAGCTCATTATAGCTAAAGAAATAATGAGTGCTGAAAGATGGCTGCCGTCGGGAAGCAGAATGTTGCTGGCTCCTTACCTAGAGTTATGGAGCTGCAGTGAATAAAAACGAAATTATAAAACACAGACACATATCAGTGATAGGCCTGGAAACGACCAGAAACGTATTCTCAGCCGCAGATCGAAGCTCATCCCTTCTGTTTTACTCTTCCTACTAGCTCATGTTAAACGGATAGTTTTCAGAAACCAGAAAATGTGTTAACGCAATTTAATTGTTTTCTTACCTCAAGAGGGGTTATGCGGCTAGAATTTTAATACAAGCTCTGTTGCCGTGTGAAGTAAAAAATGATAACTGAAATGGTAGTATACACACTTTTACACTCAGGGATATATTAGGCAGTCTGACTCAACAACAGTAGTTTGTTCCCACTGCTGGCTCTGTCCTCGTGCCACTGCTGCCCTCTAGTTCTCAGAGAGCCGCTCTGCAGCAGCTTGCTCAGAGATGCCATCTTCCCCTGGCCCGAGGGGTGCCTTGTCTGGAGAGTTGGAAATCAGTAGGGGCTTGGCACCTGGCTTATACATATCCTCCTGGGAGCCTCCATTGTCAATGCCCGATTATTCTGTGCCACAGTGGCACCTGAGGTCAAATTTCTGCCTGGCTACGTGCCCCTCTCTCAGTCACTGCTACCAGGGGCTCTCTATTTATTTATTCAAATATATTTATTTAACCTTTGTTTAACTAGGCAAGTCAGTTAAGAACAAATTCTTATTTACAATGACGGCCTACCAAAAGGCAAAAGTCCTCCTGCGGGGACGGGGACTGGGATTAAAATACAAATTAATTAAATACAAATATAGGACAAAACACACATCACGACAAGAGAGACAACACAACACTACATAAAGAGAGACCTAAGACAACAACGTAGCATGGCAGCAACGCATGACAACATGGTAGCAAAGTCGACTCTATAGTCGACTTTGTAAATTATGAATTGTTTTTAATTGACAAATGAGGTTTCAATTAAAAAATGATGACTCTCAGTATTGGCTATGATAAGGGTTAGGGGTTTTGTCCCGACCATGTGACCTGGCCAGGAACAACTCTGGACCTTACTTAGAGCCTAACAAAACCAATCCTTTTAATTGTTAGTTAGGTTGTTATGGTCAAACTGGGTTTAGCCACTAGGGGCGCTAGCACCTGCAGCATTAATCACCATGTGTTCAACTGCAACAGTCATTGAAAGTAATCTGACCTCAATGTTTTTTAACCAGACTGAGTCTGTTAGGAAAACACAATTTAGTTTTTCAAATGGTGGGGAGACCAAGGCAAAGCTGAGGCCGAGATCACACACGTCTGACTAATGAGATCTGTGACACTGCTACTGTACGAAAACAATGGGAAATAATTGTTCTTCTACCGAGATCTGCATGACCACAAGAGGCAAAAATAGTTTGGCTGAAAAATAGCTGTTTTTACTTTTACAGAGACCCATTTTTTTTAAATGAGAATTACTGAATTACTGCCGCTGACAGACCAACACAGGTTTTATCAATCTACTTCACCGTGTAAAACTTTTAGAATGCCATTTTCTTAACGGCAACATTATTTTTTGGTTTCATAAAAACGTCCCTCCCGGTTTTCTTTTGCGGAAAGTTGTTATTGCATTGTTCTGTCAAATATGATTTTGTTTTTTGGTGGATTTGTGTGATCTGGTAGATTGCATATTTTGGACTCTAAAATAGCATCCTTTCATACTTGAAGAAGTGTCATGATGAAACAGCTGTTAAGGGACAAAAATAGTCAGCAGATATGTGGTATGTAGCTGACACTGATATTTAAACAGGAACTAATGATGTCTGACTCCAATTCAGTACACAGTAATATTTACTTATTATTAATTATTATGTGGAATATAGATAGAAAACCACATCTGTCAGACAAACAATTACTGAATTTATTGTATTCCACAGTTCCCCAATACCCCAAATACAGATATCACACATACACAACATATAACAAAGTGGATTTGCTTGCCATAGGCTACAACAACACAACTTATGCCAAATACATATGGTTTCACACTTCTGTCAGATTGCAATCAAGCAGAATACCTACACTTGATGTTGCTTGCACAATGAAAACAGTAGGGCCTATTCCACATACAAACTACTGAAAGTGTCGGTCCTTTACAATCTGATTTTAATGGGACATGGAACCTTTTACTCTTCAAGCTCCTTCCCTGACTGAGATCAGAGACGGATCTACCTTGCAACTGCTTGTATTAAATCGCTATTACACTTTAAATTAGTCTCTGCCTAAATCTTTGGATCGAGTTTTCCACAACATTTGGTGCCGTGACCCAGATGAGAGCGACCTGACTTTATGACCCGTTTCGCTCGGCTTGGACCCCAACATATTTCTGGCCACAACAAAAAAAAGGTAAGAGACCTTATTTAAAGATCTCTGTAAGGGACTGTCTGTTTTCCAGCCGAGTCTTAATGGTAAAAGATCTCTGTGAGGTACTGTCTGTTTTCCAGCTGAGCCTTAATGGTAAAAGATCTCTGTGAGGGACTGTCTGTTTTCCAGCTGAGCCTTAATGGTAAAAGATCTCTGTGAGGGACTGTCTGTTTTCCAGCCGAGTCTTAATGGTAAAAGATCTCTGTGAGGGACTGTCTGTTTTCCAGCCGAGTCTTAATGGTACGGGTCATGTGATAAAGAGAAGGTTAAAACCCTGTATGACTGTCTAAAAGGTCTGGGAGATAGAGTGTCAGACAAAGAAAACCGCCTCCGACGACAAATACCATCGCCAAGCTAATCAGAGTCTCCATGAGGAACTAAATAAACCAAGCTGCAATGACCCCTTCCTCAGCTCCCTCTACACAGCCCCCAACCCCACCACCAGGGGTTTTGTATTCTCCACTGCAACACCTAAAATTGCAATGTCCCTCAGATGTTGCTCTTCCTCCTCCTCTTCCTCCAGCACATGGAGATGATGATGATGATGATGATGATGATGATGATGATGATGATGATGATGATGATTTGGCCTGTTTAGATGCTACCTGTGTGAAGGTTCCCAAACTATCTACAGTCCATTCGAGAAGTATTCAGACCTCTTGACTTTTTCCACATTGTGTTACTTTACAACCTTATTCTAAAATGGATTAAATACCCCATAATGACAAAGCAAAAACTTTTTTTTTAAATTGTAGTAAATGTATAAAAATATAATTAACTGAAATATCATATTTACATAATAATTTAGACCCTTTACTCAGTACTTTGTTGAAGCACCTTTGGCAGTGATTACAGCCTGGAGTCGTCTTGGTATGACGCTACAAGCTTGGCACACCTGTATTTGGGGAGTTTCTCCCATTCTTCTCTGTAGATCATCTCAAGCTCTGTCAGGTTGGATGGGGAGCGTCGCTGCACAGCTATTTCAGGTCTCTCCAGAGATGTTTGATCGGGTTCAAGTCCGTGCTCTGGCTGGGCCACTCAAGGACATTTAGAGACACTTCCCGAAGCCACTCCTCCTCCACTCTTGGCTGTGTGCTTAGGTGAACCTTCGCCCCAGTCTAAGGTCCTGAGCACTCTGGAGCAGGTTTTCATCAAGGATCTCTCTGTACTTTGCTCCGTTCATCTTTCCCTCGATCCTGACTAGTCTCCCAGTCCCTGCCGCTGAAAAACATCCCCACAGCATGATGCTGCCACCACCATGGTTCACTGTAGGGATGGTGCCAGGTTTCCTCCAGACGTGACGCTTGGCATTCAGGTGAAATAATTAGATCTTGGTTTCATCAGACCAAAGAATCTGGTTTCTCATGGTCTGTGAGTCTTTAGGTGACTGTTGGCAAACTCCAAGTGGGCTGTCATGTGCCTTTTACTGAGGAGTGGCTTCTGTCTGGCCACTTTACCATAAAGACCTGATTGGTGGAGTGCTGCAGAAATGGTTGTCCTTTTGGAAGATTCTCCCATCTCCACAGAGGAACTCTGGAGCTCTGTCAGAGTAACCATCGGGTTCTTGGTCACCTCCCTGACCAAGCCCCTTGCTCAGTTTGGCCGGGTGGCCAGCTCTGGGAACAGTCTTGGTGCCAACTTCTTCCATTTAAGAATGATGGAGGCCAATGTGTTCTTGGGGACCTTCAATTCTGTGCCTCTTCACGATCCTGTGTTAGAGCTCTACGGACAATTCCTTCGACCTCATGGCTTAATTTCTGCTCTGACATGCACAGCCAACTGTGGGACCTTTACTGTATATAGACAGGTGTGTGACTTTCCAAATCACATGTGGACTCCAATCAAGTTGTAGAAACATCTGAAGGATGATCAATGGAAACAGGATGCACCTGAGCTCAATTTCAAGTCTCATAGCAAAGGGTCTGAATACTTATGTATACAAGGTATTTCAGTTTTTTAATAAAAAATGTGCAAACATTTATAAAAATCTGTTTTCACTTTGTCGTTATGGGTATTGTGTGTAGACTGATGAGGACAAAAAAATATGTAATCCATTTTAGAATAAGGCTGTAATGTAACAAAATGTGGAAAAAGTCAAGGGGTCTGAATACTTTCCGAATACACTGTATCATAAGGAATTTGTTCTGGATGCTTGAACAGCGACATGTCTGTCTTGTGTTGATCTAGCTAATTAGCTAGTTAGCTATATACAGCTAGCATATGTACACTCACTGCAATGTGCTACTTGCTACTGAGTTTAAAGAACCATTCTGTCCAGAACACTTTGAGTTAAAATAGCTTTTCTGTCCAGAACACTTTGAGTTAAAAGAACCATTCTGTCCAGAACACAATTCAGCTAAAAACCGTTCTGTCACATCATGCTCAGTGTTATAAAACAGCCACAGAAATGTTCTGAGCAATCCAGATAGTCTCATCTACTGAATAACCTTTGATGGCAAATCTGGCTGATTATATCATACTGCTGCAGGGACGTGTACACACACACACGCACACACACACGCACGTGCGCACGCACGCACACACACACGCACGCACGCACGCACCCACACACAGACACACACAAACACAGGGTGCTGCTGATGAGGATATCTCCGGCCTCGTCTGTGAATTCACATTGTCGCTCCACACCTGTCTTTGTGATGCTGCGCTGCAGGGGACAGAGGGACGGCAGGTGGCTGGGAACCAAGCGTTCAGTCACCATCAAACAGATTTAGATAGTGAACAATACCTGTAACTGTATTGACCGCTATCACAGTCTGTCATTTTACTACAATAAACCATGCCCACAGCTATACAGTATGTAGTATGTTACTCAATGGGCAGGTTTGAGCTTTAAAACATACCTTTATTAAAGGACAGTTGTGTGCACAGAAGGCTGGGCGATGGCAGAGTGATAGCTGACTTTGTTGAAATCAGATGAGGATCACATGAGGCTCTGGAGGAGGGACACGTCTTACATGAGGCTCTGGAGGAGGGACACGTCTTACATGAGGCTCTGGAGGAGGGACTGGAGGCTCTGGAGGCTCTGGAGGAGGGACATGAGGCTCTGGAGGGGGGACACGTCTTACATGAGGCTCTGGAGGAGGGACACGTCTTACATGAGGCTCTGGAGGAGGGACACGTCTTACATGAGGCTCTGGAGGAGGGACACGTCTTACATGAGGCTCTGGAGGAGGGACACGTCTTACATGAGGCTCTGGAGGAGGGACACGTCTTACATGAGGCTCTGGAGGAGGGACACGTCTTACATGAGGCTCTGGAGGAGGGACACTTCTTACATGAGGCTCTGGAGGAGGGACACGTCTTACATGAGGCTCTGGAGGAGGGACACGTCTTACATGAGGCTCTGGAGGAGGGACACGTCTTACATGAGGCTCTGGAGGAGGGACACGTCTTACATGAGGCTCTGGAGGAGGGACACGTCTTACATGAGGCTCTGGAAGAGGGATACGTCTTACATGAGGCTCTGGAGGAGGGACAAGTCTTACATTTGTATTTTACATTTTTATTTATTTCACCTTTATTTAACCAGGTAGGCTAGTTGAGAACAAGTTCTCATTTGCAACTGCGACCTGGCCAAGGTAAAGCAAAGCAGTTCGACACATACAACAACACATGGAATAAACAAAACATATAGTCAATAATACAGTAGAAAAGTAAGTCTATATACAGTGTGAGCAAATGAGGTGAGATAATGGAGGTAAAGGCAAAAAAAGGCCATGGTGGCGAAGTAAGTATAATATAGCAAGTAAAACACTGGAATGGTAGATTTGCAGTGGAAGAATGTGCAAAGTAGAAATAGAAATAATGGGGTGCAAAGGAGCAAAATAAATAAATACAGTAGGGGAAGAGGTAGTTGTTTGGGCTAAATTATAGATGGGCTATGTACAGGTGCAGTAATCTGTGAGCTGCTCTGACAGCTGGTGCTTAAAGCTAGTGAGGGAGATAAGTGTTTCCAGTTTCAGAGATTTTTGTAGTTCGTTCCAGTCATTGGCAGCAGAGAACTGGAAGGAAAGACGACCAAAGGAGGAATTGGCTTTGGGGGTGACCAGTGAGATATAGCTGCTGGAGCGCGTACTACAAGTTGGTGCTGCTATGGTGACCAGTGAGCTGAGATAAGGCAGGGCTTTACGAAGCAGAGACTTGTAGATAACCTGTAGCCAGTGGGTTTGGCGACAAGTATGAAGCGAGGGCCAACCAACGAGAGCGTACAGGTCGCAATGGTGGGTAGTGTATGGGGCTTTGGTGACAAAACAGATGGCACTGTGATAGACTGCATCCAGTTTGTTGAGTAGAGTGTTGGAGGCTATTTTATAAATGACATCACCAAAGTCGAGGATTGGTAGGATGGTCAGTTTTACGAGGGTATGTTTGGCATCATGAGTGAAGGATGCTTTGTTGCGATATAGGAAGCCGATTCTAGATTTAATTTTGGATTGGAGATGCTTAATGTGAGTCTGGAAGGAGAGTTTACAGTCCAACCAGACACCTAGGTATTTGTAGTTGTCCACGTATTCTAAGTCAGAGCCGTCCAGAGAAGGGATGCTGGACGGGAGAGCAGGTGTGGGCAGTGATCGGTTGAATAGCATGCATTTAGTTTTACTTGCGTTTAAGAGCAGTTGGAGGCCACGGAAGGAGAGTTGTATGGCATTGAAGCTCGTCTGGAGGTTAGTTAACACAGTGTCCAAAGAGGGGCCAGAAGTATACAGAATGGTGTCGTCTGCGTAGAGGTGTATCAGAGAATCACCAGCAGCAAGAGCAACATCATTGATGTATACAGAGAAGAGAGTCGGCCCGAGGATTGAACCATGTGGCACCCCCATAGAGACTGCCAGAGGTCCCGGACAACAGGCCCTCCGATTTGACACACTGAACTCTATCAGAGAAGTAGTTGGTAAACCAGGCGAGGCAATCATTTGAGAAACCAAGGCTGTCGAGTCTGCCAATAAGAATGTGGTGAATGACAGAGACGGAAAACTTGGCTAGGTCGATGAATACGGCTGCGCAGTAATGTCTCTTATCGATGGCGGTTATGATGTCGTTTAGGACCTTGAGCATGAGGCTCTGGAGGAGGGACACCTCTTACATGAGGCCACTGTCTTTTTGTTAAAAAAAATGTTTAACTAGGCATGTCAGTTAACGTTTACAAATACCTAAAGTTGGGTTATAAAAGTAGGTTGAAGTGTTTTGTCAAAGAATATACTTATACAACTTATATAATTTATATATATAATTTATATAACATATAATTTTTAAACATGACGTTGAGTGTTGGAAGAGAGCTTTTTTCGTGATGCAGACAGGCTATACAAATGGATATTTTGGGCATTCATGGACGGATTTAATCGGGAAAAAGACCAATTTGTGATGTTTATGGGACATATAGGAGTGCCAACAAAGAATATCATCAAACGTAATTAATGTTTTATATTGTGTTTTTTTAATTTTATATATGAGACGTCTGCGTCTCAAGTAGGAGCAAGAAGTTTTAAGAACAAATTCTTATTTAGAATGATGGCCTACCCTGGGCCAATTGTGCGCCGACCTATGGGACTACCAATCACGGCTGGATGTGATACAGAGCCTGGATCAGAATGTTACAGAGCAGTCATCCGATGACATGACCGATGATTGGGAAGAATTCAGAGTATTTGTCTAAATGTATAACCAGGAAGCTCAGTGCAGTCTAGTTGAGAGTGAGGATGATACAGAGGCGACAACAAAATGCTAACCTCTCACCAATACCAATTACAGGGGGGTTAGCATTTTTTGGAGAGTTATGATCAGCTTGTGCCTCCGTAACATTGTCACTCATCATTGTTCGTGATTCATTCATGATTATTCATAATCATGGCTGCATCCACATGAATGTACTGTAGATTTGTTCAGAAACATCTTCTATTCTTACTTACAATAAAAATGACTCCAAAATGACACAAGACATTATTCACCATTCAGTTCCTATTGGGCAAAACACAACCAAAACAAACTGCAAATGCATCCAACAGGTTTGTAGAGTCACAAGCTTGATGTAATAATTGCGTGCTGGGAATATGGGACCAAGTACTGTACTTTCATTTCTAAACAGTAAAACAGAGTATGCATGAAAATACCCTCAAATAAAAAGTGTCATTTTGTACTGTCGCCGAATATGAAACATTCGATCTCAAAGCCAACATGCTGGAGTATAGAGCCAAATTGAATATTTTAGCTTCACTGTTGCAGCCAATACACATAGGGTTGACTGTAACTGCATCAAAACATTCAATAGCACATTTGGTGGGGTGGAAATGAAGAATGCTCCTGTGGCAGGACAATATGTCGTGTGAAAACTGAAGAAAACACTTCAAAACCCCGGTTCTTCAGTCTTCCAAAATGAGTTTAGACGCCTGGGGTTTTCAATTCCCCGCGAGTAAAAGGCAACATCAGGCCAGAACCACACAGCTTCTTGGGATTCTGACAACTGTTTAATTACTCATCAGAAATGAAATGTCAGTCGGAAAGATACTTCTTCCAGAAGGTCATGTCCTTAAAAATGAGGGGGAAAAAAGAATGCTGTGGAAGATGTTTACAAATGATGTGAAAGAGAGACCTATATCTGATTATACCGGTCTCAGCTCTCTGATGTGGATGACATCATGGCTATGTTTACACAAGCAACCCAAATCTGATATTTTTTGCCACTAATTGGCCTTTCAGATGATCAGATCTTTTGCCAACAATTCGGCTAAAGATCAGCATTGGGCTGCCTGTGTTAACGCGGCACCATGACATTTTCTACTGTTCTCATTCTCAAAATGGCTGTTTATTGTGGTTAGGGTTGTTCATCGCGAGAGTACATAGCAGTGAAAACTGAATATGAGCCCAAAGAGATTAACAGTCCACTACCTCAGAGTGAGAGTCACTTGACCCATGAGGACTCATTGATCCAGGTGAAAAACCTTGCTAGTGGCCAAACGTGGAATGTGACTGTGTTCACTCAATGTTTTAAAGGAGTTCTGCTTGTGGTATCAGGGCGGATTTAGGGTTGACCTCACGCTGGGGCGGTCACGGTAAGTGGCAATATAAAGGGAAATTTGGCTCTTCAACTTGGAGTAGGACAACTCAGAAACAATTACACTGTCTAGATAATGGATGTAAATGACTTAGCTGGTATTATACTCTTGTCTTTACTGCTATTCAGGGTCGGACTACTGCATTTGGGGCCACAGGGTATTTTTCTCTCTGCCCCATGGCAAAAAGTGTAGAATTACAGGAAATTAGCTTTAAAACTGCTACATTTTCTCTCAGCCTCATGATAAATAGTGTAAAATAGCAATATAAAACTTCCCCTTTTTTGGGGGGTGGGAGGGGGGGGAGTTGGAGTGTGGAAGGTATCAGCTAAAAAAAATGAATATTTTATAATGCTATTATACACATTTTGTCATGAGGCTAATACAGTGGTCACCAACCTTTTCTGAGTCAAAATGCAAGCCGAGATCTACTGCTGTGATTTGTTTAAAACATGACTTAAACCTAAGCCTATTCAACATTAACCAATTAAAAACAGTTCTGTAGCAATGAGGTTAGTGCAGTAGGCTATAGGCCCAATATATTATCACTGCATATTGGCTATACATTCATTGCCCTGCCAATGTTGTTCTTCTCAGATAATTTAATTTATATATAAACAAAAAAATGGTATATGATCACACTGGTAATAGAGCATTTGTTGAATTACTTTTGAGGCACTAGAGATCAAGCAGTAGAATATTTGAGGTGCCGGTACTCAGCTCTGGTGAGCTCCTGCCCAAGTCAACTACTGATGTTGTTACTTCTATGACCAGAGAAAGTGAAATATTCCTCAATATAAAAAAAAGACACCAGCTGCTAAAAAAGAATAACTGCCTTGCTCAGGAGATTAGATCCAGCAACCTTTCGGGTACGTGCCCAACGCTCTAACCACTAGGATATCTGCCGCAGGCATTAGAGACCCCTTGGCGTAGTGATATCCACGGGGGACTACAAGCGAGATCAAAAAGGGGAAGGTTCTTTATTGTCCTTCTGGTTGTGCCACAGGAAGTGGAATCTAAGGGGATGGATCACTGTTTCACAGCTCAGCTCTTTCATTTGTAACTGTTAGGCGAGACGAGACCAGTCTATCCTCTCTCTCGCTTGTTGTCAAGTCTCCGACCTGCCAGCTCTAATTGAAGGTTTACTTTGTCAGGGTTCCATTCTTGAGTTGGGCCACAAACTGGGTGCACTGCATTGAAAGACAAACAAATCAAGAGAAATAGAAAAAAAAACAGATAGAATCCTGTTACCAAGTCTAAACACCAGACACTTCTCCCCCAAATATACCTGTTTTCAATGCAGTCCAGACAGAAAACACCACATATTCATTTTACCCATGTATTAGAAAGTAAAAGACAATACATCTCCACATTTAAAAAAAGGTGTAACGCAATGGATACACATGCATAGTATTGGGCAAATTACACCCGGTTACAGAGTGATCAGAAATATCCTGGACACCTAACGTGTTCCATTCAGATAAAAAAAAATCAATAGATTTATATAGACTTATAACATATGATTGCTATGTGGATGTTTTTTTTGACAACATCACGTGTTATACAATGAGATCCATTTGCTATGAGAATTTTAATTGAGCTCAGGTGCATTCTGTTTCCATTGATCATCCTTGAGATGTTTCTACAACTTGATTGGAGTCCACCTGTGGTAAATTCAATTGATTGGACATGATTTGGAACCTGTCTATATAAGTTTCCCACAGTTGAAAGTGCATGTCAGAGCAAAAACCAAGCCATCGGGTTGAAGGAATTGTCCATAGAGATCCAAGACAGGATTGTGTCGAGGCACAGATCTGGGGAAGGGTAACATGTCAAGGTCCCCAAGAACAGTGGCCTCCATCATTATTAAATGGAAGAACAACCAAGACTCTTCCTGGAGCTGGCTGCCCGGCCAAACTGAGCAATCAGGAGAGAAGAGCCTTGGTCAGGGAGGTGACCAAGAACCTGATTGTCACTCTAACAGAGCTCCAGAGTTCCTCTGTGGAGATGGGAGAACCTTCCAGAAGAACAACAATCTCTGCCCCACTCCACAAACCAGGCCTTTATGGTATAGTGGCCAGCTTGGAGTTTGCCAAAAGGCACCTAAAGGAGTCTCACACCATGAGATACAAGTCTCTCTGTTCTGATGAAACCAATATTGAACTCTTTGGCCTGAATGCCAAGCGTCACGTCTGGAGGAAACATAGCACCATCCCTACGGTGAAGCATGGTGGTGGCAGCATCATGCTGTGGGGATGTTTTTCAGTGGCAGGGACTGGGAGACTAGTCAGGATCGAGGGAAAGATGAACGGAGCAAAGTACAGAGAGATCCTTGATGAAAACCTGCTCCAGAGTGCATAGGACCTCAGACTGTGGCGAAGGTTCACCTTCCAACAGGACAACAACCCTAAGCACACAGCCAAGACAATGCAGGATTGGCTTTGGGACAAGTCTCTAAATGTCCTTGAGTGGACCAGCCAGAGCTTGGACTTCAACCTGGTCAAACATCTCTGGAGAGACCTGAAATTAGCTGTGCAGCAACATTCCCCATCCAACCTGACAGAATGAGAGGATCTGCAGAGAAGAATGGGAGAAACTCCCCAAATACAATTGTGCCAAGCTTGTAGCGTCATATCCAAGACGACTCGAGACTGTAATCACGGCCAAAGGTACTTCAACAAAGTACTGTGTAAAGGGTCTGAATACTTATGTAAATGTCATATTTCATTTTTGTTAGTACATGTTTTAAAATGTCTAAAAAACTGTTTTTGCTTTGTATTTAAAAAAAAAAATCAATTTGAGAATAAGGCTGTAACGTAACACAATGTGGAAAAAGTGAAGGGGTCTGAATACTTTCCGAATGCACTGTAAGTGCAATACTTTTGTTCCCCTAAAATGAGGGCTGTGTACAAAAAGTGCTGTAATTTCTAAACGGTTCACCCAATATGGATGAAAATACTCTCAAATTGAAGCTGACAGTCTTACTGCAATTTAACCTCAGTCATTGTATCATTTCAAATCCTAAGTGCTGGAATACAGAGCCAAAACAACAATGAATGTGTCAATGACCCAATACTTTTGGAGCTCACTGTAAATGTAAATAGCGCAGATTGTGTTTGTAACACCCCTTCTAGCACTGAGAAGATATTAATCACTCACCACTTTCCTCTGTTTCAAATAGCACCCCACTCCTTACATGGCACACTCTTTTAGACCAGATCCCTATGGCTCCCACTACATAGGGAATAAGGGGTGCAGGTAGCCTAGCGGGTTAAGTGTGTCGGACCAGTAACTGAAAGGTCGCTGGTTCAAATCCCTGAGATGACGATGTGAAAAATCTGTTAATGTTCCCTTGTGAGAGGCACTTAATCCTAATTGCTCCTGTAAATCGCTCTGGGTAAATTGTCTACTAAATGACTCAAATGTAAATGTGTCACTCTACACAAAAGAAAGGGAGCTCTCATTGCACAGTGATAAGATTTGTAAAAAAAAAAATAAAAAAAAAGCCTATTTAATGCTGTAGTCAGGGACAGATGCTGATTAATCCAATTGTCTGTCGGTCTGTTTGTGCAGCTATTGGTCTGTTGCCAAAGAGATTAGCATTTCAGAGTTCCCTGTAATACAATTCAGGCATTTCATTAAAGGTCCTTACCTACCAGGCCATAGAAATGCTGTGCAGCTGTAATGACAACGAGTATAAGTGAATTAAACCAACACAATTAGATTGGGAGATGACATGGAATGAGCTGACATGACTGTGCAATTATGTATTTTCTAATACCACATATCCATAAAGGCATTGTGGTCCACTGTGAAATCATGGGCCCCAGAAGAACCCCGGACAATTGTTTGAATGAACCTACTAGATAAGTTGTTAAGAGAGACAATGATCATATAAACAGCCCTTTCTCTATCTGCAGACAACAGCCAGCGGCCTCCTGTTTTTGAGGGGGGAATTTGTCACGCTTTCTCCCCAGAGGCTTGTTGGGAAAGAACTGAGCGGAACGGCGGCCTCCATGCAGAAGCAATAGGACAAGGTTGCCAATGTTTTTGGGATGGTAATAATATTGGATTTTTCTATAAATTCACTTGGCTCCAGCATCTCCTTGGATTGCATTCGGCACCTTGTCACATTGTTCTCCTATGGCAGAGAATGCCTCAGTCTCACCACAAAATGTTACAGCACAGTGTATCATTATTGACATTTGAATGGCATCGGTGTGTTTTTGCCTTTGTAACACACCTCATTGTTTCTTCAGCTCAGACTGAAAGATACACAGGAAGTGGGACAGATGCTGTATATTCAACTCAATTCAAGCTTGCCCCCTGCTGCGAGAGGAACTGGTATCTAAAATCACCAATACGCTTATCCTTGGATTACTGGGATTGATTTTGTCATCTTTTTTGAGTGAAAAACTATGAGAAGACTGCCTGAATTGTTTGTGTTTGAAAATACGCAGAGTATATTTGACTTATTATATCTGACTGACAAAAGCCCCACAAGGACACACACAAATACCTGAGTCATTACCAGTCGACTTCTGTGACTGACAGAGGATCAAAAGGAAATCACTGTAAACCCTGCTTCGCAGCGTGAGCTAAAACAGAAACCCAGTGTTTTCAAATCTTTTCCGATGAGGTGAGTTCAAAGTTCACAGAAAGTCACCCGTAATTGGCTGCTAAAGACAGAAGGTCACCGGTAATTGGCTGCTAACGCATCCCAAGCATTGACTGGGGGGGGGGGGGGGGGGGGGGGTAGGTAATGCATGGGAGTCCCCTCCAGCACGCATTCTAATTCCCAGATTGTGCAATGAAGGGATCAACTTGGTTTGACTGTTGTGGGTGGCATCCGAATTAGCCTGTGCATTGCTGAGTCACCTAAGAGAGGTGACTGGAATGAAACTTACAGTAGGCTCCCTGTATGTAAGTGACTACAGTCTCTGTCTGAGCTTGTTTTCATAAAGCATGTCAGAGTAGGGATGTTGATTTAGGATCAGTACCTTATGTCAATTTAAACTTAATTGCTTATGATCTAAACTGTCAAACTGATCCTAGATCCGCACTCATATTCAGAGACATATTGTGAAGTCCCGGTGCTCTTATGGTACAGTGGAGCACCTGTCCATGTAAAATAGTTGTTACTGGTTCAATTCCCTTGCCAGCTGTTCCCTCCTCAATTGCTACACTTCAAATCTAAGCAGAATGTTAGGCACACTAGACATAGTGAGTATGGTCACCTGCACACAATAATATGATTACTGTGAATAGTCAGATTAACATAACAGTTTGATTTAAATGTTGACATGCTTTGCAAGAAGAATGATTTTCCTAATAATCCTCTTTACATGGACACATCTGAAATCAGGCTACCTGATGGGACGTTGATAAATGCAGAAAATGGCCAATCACAATAAACGTTCTACCACAGTGACCGTGTTGTTTTCGGGAAGCATATTTGATTCTGAGTTCGGACATATAAAGTTCGTATGTGAAAACTTTTTCTAAGATGGATATTTTAAGTTTTTCCGAACTCACTTCACTCGCGCAAAATAAGTTAGCTAGCGCTGCTCGTGCTAGCACATGCAGCAGATCAAATACACAGTTGGTACTCTGATTAAAGTGTTCTAATAATTCGAAAGATTGTTCAGAAAACCAGTTTTTTTTTAAATTGGGTGTATCCTTAATTCGATTATGACCTTATGCCGGCAAAGATAAGTAAAATAAAGTGTTTACATGACTGATGCCTGATCCAGCCTGTATCACAACCGGCAGTGATTGGGAGTCCCAAAGGGCTGTGCACAATTGTCCCAGCGTCGTCCGGGTTTGGCCGAGGTAGGCCATCATTGTAAATAAGAATTTGTTCTTCACTGACTTGCCTAGTTAAATAAAGGATACAAATAAAAAAAATGCCATACTCGGCCTAGTGCCGTAATCAGTTTAATATTGAATTATTAGTGTGCACGTAAACATATTCAGTGTAGTAGGTACACTGGGGTGACAGGGTATTAAGTGTGGCGTGCGTAGTCAATCGAGTATACTGTAGGCTAGAGTTCAATTTTGAGGGTTGCACAGAGCTTGACTTCCTTGTATGGTTCTTGACATGCTAATGCAGTAAATAATATATAGCGGTGAAGGGGATAGCATTGAAGGAACAGAGCGCTCTATATAATGAGCCAATTAAAACAGTCTTTCCATGACAGCTGCCTAAGACTACGGCTGCGTTCCAAATGGCATGCTATTCATAGTGCACAACTTTTTACCAGAGCTATATGGGCAAGGGTCCAACGTAGTGCACTATATAGGGAATAGGGTGCAATTTGGGACACAGTCAGTTGAATCATCCTCATATTAACGTGACAGAATAATACATTGCGAGTGATCTAATGTTCACGTCTAGATCAGCAGGATTTCTTTGCACGACAGAATCTCAGGTACCGTGTTGTCAACCTCAAGTACCGTGTTGTCAACCTCAAGTACCGTGTTGTCAACCTCAAGTACCGTGTTGTCAACCTCAGGTACCGTGTTGTCAACCTCAAGTACCGTGTTGTCAACCTCAGGTACCGTGTTGTCAACCTCAGGTACCGTGTTGTCAACCTCAGGTACCGTGTTGTCAACCTCAGGTACCGTGTTGTCAACCTCAAGTACCGTGTTGTCAACCTCAAGTACCGTGTTGTCAACCTCAGGTACCATGGTAACAACCTCAGGTACCATGTTAACAACCTCAGGTACCATGGTAACAACCTCAGGTACCATGTTAACAACCTCAGGTACCATGGTAACAACCTCAGGTACCATGGTAACAACCTCAGGTACCATGCTGACAACCTCAGGTACCATGTTAACAACCTCAGGTACCATGGTACTGTAACAACCTCAGGTACCATGATAACAACCTCAGGTACCATGGTAACAACCTCAGGTACCATGGTAACAACCTCAGGTACCATGGTAACAACCTCAGGTACCGTGGTAACAACCTGATTTACCTGCTCTATCTTAGCTCCTTTCATATGGGTTGCGTCCCAAATGGCACCTGATTCCCTTTGTAGTGCACTGCTTTTAACCAGGGACTATAGGAAATAGGGTGCCATTTTCTTAATATTTCAATTTTTTTTAAAATTTTATATATCATCTGTGAGAAGACTGGTATGCAGCCAGTGCATGAAATCACATGAACATTACCAATACATATCTGCCTACAGTGGAATGTGTCATTGCTGGTGGATGCATGGGTCAGGGCAGCACGCAGAAGCTGCAGTGAACTTCATGCCCAGATGACTTATTCATAATCTATCTCATCTGATGTCATCACAGCCCATCTGAGTACCTCCAATACACACTACTGGTACAGCACTCTCACTGATTGTGCTCATCGTACTAATGATCATGTCTGGTATAACATGTATTACATCAGTCTACTAATATTACATGCCTGGATCAACATCTCATATCTGACACAGATACTGTATTTAAAGGCTATTATTGGATCCACATGTTTATTTATGTTTATGGCAATGACATGATATCTCAGATGGTTTTATTTTGAAAGACTGTATCAAACAACCGTTGAGATGATATTCACTTAATATGAAAAATTGATACGAGCGTTGCATGTCAGATTGTAAAGACCGACGCTGGAGATGAGAAGCAGGTACGGGGAGACAACATTTAATAAGGAACAGACAAGAAACAAGACAGGAACAGGGTCAGCACACGAGTATACAAGGACATATGAAAATCAATGCAGAAGCAGGGAACAGAGCGGGGAACTAGACAGATATAGGAAAGGTAATGACAGAGGTGATTGAGTCCAGGTGAGTCTAATATGCGTGTGACGAAGGGAAGGCAGGTGTGCGTAATGATGGTGGCAGGAGTGCGCAATGCTGGGGAGCCTGACGACCTCGAGCGCTAGGGGGAAGTGTGGGAGCAGGCGTGACACAGATTGTTTTGTGTTTTTATGGAAAGTTGATACGAGCTTTGATGGTGTCAGATTGTGTTGTATTTTAATGAAAACGTGGTACAAGCTTTGCATGTCAGATTGTGTTTTTATAATGACCATTGTTCTGAATGGTTTCTGAGATTGTACTGTATGTCCTTCCATTGTTTGCTTGCAAAGCAGTGGTTGTCAACAAAAAAAGAGCTGTTGGGGCATTTTGGGAAATTGTGACAAACAACTGTCTGTATGACTGCATCAAAGTAAAGCTCGCACTATCAACTGCACATTCACACTTGGTGATAAACATTTCACTTGGGGGCTACAGTAAGGTATACCTATAGCAGAATGCAAATGAGGACAAGAGCATTTGCACTTTCATCAAAGCCCAGCACTGAATCTACCTTAAGTGGGTTACATTTCAAATCCGTTTTGCTTGAGGCACACAGGAAGTAAGACACATAGGCAATTCCACCGTAGCAGAATTGCGCTGAGACTTTTGTGCTGAGATTTTTCACTTAAAATATATGCCAAACAAAAACCGTTGATTTCAAAACAAACCGTACAACTCTTAACAATTTACACTGAACATTTTATTAAAACATTTACTGGAAGAACTGTGCAGATGGTAACAGAATTTCCCTCCGTTTTTTATGTGTCTATGTAACAGTTTTGCTTCCCTCCCCTACCTGGGCTTGAACCCACTACACACATCGACAACAGCCACCCTCGAAGCATTGTTACCCATCGCTCCACAAAAGCCACGGCCCTTGCAGAACAAGGGGAACAACTACTTCAAGGTCTCAGAGCGAGTGACATCACCAATTGAAACGCTATTAGCGCACCCCGCTAACTAGCTAGCCATTTCACATCAGTTACATCTACGTTTAAAAAAAAACCCATAAATGTCTGCTCCGAATTAAGATTCTACGCTGTCTGCAGAAAAAATGGGGTATCAGCTATGACATGACACAGTGACTTTGAAAAAATCTATTTTGGTTAATGAATTACAGTAAGTGAAGTGAATTTACACCTGGTAACGGATTTGCGGTAACGGAATTTCATCATAAGTCCCTGATCTGTAGTACACAGAAGTGTATAATTATGTAAATGAATGTAATTCTATTAATGGGGATGTATCCTAAATAGATACACAAAGATATAAATATGCAATAATCTTCCTTTGCATATTTGGGTATTATTGTCATCGGCAAGGACTAGGGAGTTTTTTTAAAATAAAAATAAACGGAATGGAGCTAAGCACAGGCAAAATCCTAGAGGAAAACCTGCTTGAGTCTGCTTTCCAACAGACACTGGGAGACAAATTCACCTTTCAGCAGGACAATAGCCTAAAAGACAAGGCCACATCTACACTGGAGTTGCTTACCAAGATGACATTGAATGTTCCTGAGTGACCTAGTTTCAGTTTTCACTGAAATCGGCGTGAGAATCTATGGCAAGACATGCAAATGGCTGTCTAGCAATGATCAACAACCAACCTGACAGAGCTTGAAGCATTTTGAAAATAATAATATACAAATATTGTACGTCCCAGGTGTGCAAAGCTCTTAGAGATTTACCCAGAAAGACTCACAGCTGTAATAGCTGACAAAGGTGTTTCTAACATGTATTGACTCAGGGATGTGAATACTTACTTAAATTAGATATTTCTGTATTTCATTTTCAATAAATATGCTAACATTCTAAAAGCATGTTTTCATTTTGGCATTGTGGGATATTGTGTGTAGATGGGTGAGAAAATAAATCAATTTAATCCATTTTGAATTCAGGCTGTAACACAACAAAATATGGAATAAGTCAAGGGGTACGAATACTTTCTGAAGATACTTTTCTTTACTGTCCTGTACTATTCTGTGCTGTACTGTACTCTACTGAACTGTACTGTCCTGTACTGTACTGTACTGTACTATTCTGTGCTGTACTGTACTCTACTGAACTGTACTGTCCTGTACTGTACTGTACTGTACTGTACTATTCTGTGCTGTACTGTACTCTACTGAACTGTACTGTCCTGTACTGTACTGTACTGTACTGTACTATTCTGTGCTGTACTGTACTCTACTGAACTGTACTGTCCTGTCCTGTCCTGTACTGTACTGTACTGTACTGTACTGTACTGTCCTGTCCTGTACTGTACTGTACTGTACTGTACTCTACTGTACTCTACTGAACTGTACTGTCCTGTCCTGTACTGTACTGTACTGTACTGTACTGTACTGTCCTGTACTATTCTGTGCTGTACTGTACTCTACTGAACTGTCCTGTACTGTACTGTACTGTACTGTACTGTACTGTCCTGTCCTGTACTATTCTGTGCTGTACTGTACTCTACTGAACTGTACTGTCCTGTACTGTACTGTACTGTACTGTACTGTACTGTACTGTCCTGTCCTGTACTATTCTGTGCTGTACTCTACTGAACTATACTTTTCTTTACTGTGTTGTCCTGTGCTGTGTTGTCCTGTACTGTGTTGTCCTGTACTGTGCTGTACTGTACTGTGCTGTAGGCTAGTTCTGTCCTTGAGCTGTTCTTGTCTATTGATGTTCTGTATTATGTCATTCTGTATTATGTTTCATGTTTTGTGTGGACCCCCGGAAGAGTAGCTGCTGCTTTTGCAACAGCTAATGGGGATTCTAATAAAATACCAAAATACCTAACTTGTGAACCCAACTGTGGTTTGTGACTATGACTGTTGCTCCTAGACATTTCCACTTCACTATAACAGCATTTACATTTGACCGGGGCAGCTCTAGCAGGGCAGAAATTTGACAAACTGACTTGTTGGAAAGGTGGCATCCTATGACAGTGCCATGTTGAAAGTCACTGAGCACATCAATAAGGCCATTCTACTGCCAATGTTTGTCTATGGAAATTGCATGGCTGTGTTCTCGATTTTATACACCTGTCAGCAACGGGTGTGGCTGAAATAGCCAAATCCACTAATTTGAATGGGTGTCCACATACAGTGGCTTGCGAAAGTATTCACCCCCCTTGGCATTTGTCCTATTTTGTTGCCTTACATCCTGGAATTAAAATAGATTTTGGGGGGGATTGTATCATTTGATTGACACAGCATGCCTACCACTTTGAAGAGGCAAAATATTTTGCAAAACAAATAAGAAATAAGACAAAAAAAACAGAAAACTTCAGCGTGCATAACTATTCACCCCCCCCCCAAAGTAAATTCTTATAGAGCCACCTTTGCAGCAATTACAGCTGAAGTCTATTGGGGTACAGTATGTCTCTATAAGTTTGGCACATCTAGCCACTGTGATTTTTGTCCATTCTTCAAGGCAAAACTGCTCCAGCTCCTTCAAGTTAGATGGGTTCTGCTGGTGTACAGCAATCTTTAAATTATACCACAGATTCTCAATTGGATTGAGGTCTGGGCTTTGACTAGGTCATTCCAAGACATTTAAAAGTTTCCCCTTAAACCACTTAAGTGTTGCTTTAGCAGTATGCTTGGAGTCATTGTCCTGCTGGAAGGTGAACCTCTGTCCCAGTCTCAAATCTTTTGAAGACTGAAACAGGTTTCCCTCAAGAATCTCCCTGTATTTAGCACCATCCATCATTCCTTCAATTCAGACCAGTTTCCCAGTCCCTGCTGATGAAAAACATACTCACAGCATGATGCTGCCACCACCATGCGTCACTGTGGGGATGGTATTCTCGGGGTGATGAGAGGTGTTGGGTTTGTGCCAGACATAGCGTTTTCCTTGATGGCCAAAAAGCCTATTTTCTGTTTCATATAACCAGAGAACCTTCTTCCATATGTTTGGGGAGTCTCCCACATGCCTTTTAGTGAACACCAAGCGTGTTTTCTTATTTTTTTCTTTAACCAATGCCTTTTTTTTTCTGGCCACTCTTCAGTAAAGCCCAGCTCTGTGGAGTGTACGGCTGAAAGTGGTCTTATGGAGAGATACTCCAATCTCCTCAGTGGAGCTTTGCAGCTCCTTCAGGGTTAACTTTGGTCTCTTTGTTCCCTCTCTGATTAATGCCTTCCTTGACTGGTCAGTCAATTTTGGTGGGCGGCCCTCTCTTGACAGGTTTGTTGCGGTGCCATATTCTTTCCATTTTTAAAAATGGATTTAGGGTGCTCCGTGGGATTTTGAAAGTTTCTGGTATTTTTTTAAAACCCAACCCTGATTTGTACTTCTCCACAACTTTGTCCCTGACCTGTTTGGAGAGCTCCTTGTTCTTCATGGTGCCACTTGCTTGGTATTGCCCCTTGCTTAGTGGTGTTGCAGACTCTGGGGCCTTTCAGAACAGGTGTATACAGTGGGGAGAATAAGTATTTGATACACTGCCGATTTTGCAGGTTTTCCTACTTACAAAGCATGTAGAGGTCTGTAATTTTTTTATCATAGGTACACTTCAACTGTGAGAGACGGAATCTAAAACAAAAATCCAGAAAATCACATTGTAGGATTTTAAGTAATTAATTTGCATTTTATTGCATGACATAAGTATTTGATACATCAGAAAAGCAGAATTTAATATTTGGTACAGAAACATTTGTTTGCAATTACAGAGATCATACGTTTCCTGTAGTTCTTGATCAGGTTTGCACACACTGCAGCAGGGATTTTGGCCCACTCCTCCATACAGACCTTCTCCAGATCCTTCAGGTTTCGGGGCTGTCGCTGGGCAATACGGACTTTCAGCTCCCTCCAAAGATTTTCTATTGGGTTCAGGTCTGGAGACCGGCTAGGCCAATCCAGGACCTTGAGATGCTTCTTAGTTGCCCTGGCTGTGTGTTTTGGGTCGTTGTCATGCTGGAAGACCCAGCCACGACCCATCTTCAATGCTCTTACTGAGGGAAGGAGGTTGTTGGCCAAGATCTCGCAATACCTGGCCCCATCCATCCTCCCCTCAATACGGTGCAGTCATCCTGTCCACCTTTGCAGAAAAGCATCCCCAAAGAATGATGTTTCCACCTCCATGCTTCACGGTTGGGATGGTGTTCTTGGGGTTGTACTCATCCTTCTTCTTCCTCTAAACACGGCGAGTGGAGTTTAGACCAAAAAGCTCTATTTTTGTCTCATCAGACCACATGACCTTCTCCCATTCCTCCTCTGGATCATCCAGATGGTCATTGGCAAACTTCAGATGGGACATGCGGGACATGCGCTGCCTTGAGCAGGGGGACCTTGCGTGCGCTGCAGGATTTTAATCCATGATGGGGTAATGTGTTACTAATGGATTTCTTTGAGACTGTGGTCCCAGCTCTCTTCAGGTCATTGACCAGGTCCTGCCGTGTAGTTCTGGGCTGATCCCTCACCTTCCTCATGATCATTGATGCCCCACGAGGTGAGATCTTGAATGGAGACCCAGACCGAGGGTGATTGACCGTCATCTTGAACTTCTTCCATTTTCTAATAATTGCGCCAACAGTTGTTGCCTTCTCACCAAGCTGCTTGCCTATTGTCCTGTAGCCCATCCTTGGGCAGGTCTACAATTCTATCCCTGATGTCCTTACACAGCTCTCTGGTCTTGGCAATTGTGGAGAGGTTGGAGTCTGTTTGATTGAGTGTGTGGACAGGTGTCTTTTATACAGGTAACGAGTTTAAACAGGTGCAGTTAATACAGGTAATGAGTGGAGAACAGGAGGGATTCTTAAAGAAAAACCAACAGGTCTGTGAGAGCCGGGATTCTTACTGGTTGGTAGGCGATCAAATACTTATGTCATGCAATAAAATGCAAATTAATTACTTAAAAATCATATAATGTGATTTTCTGGATTTTTTTTAGTTTCGTTTTTTTTTTTAGATTCCGTCTCTCACAGTTGAAGTGTACCTATGATAAAAATGACAGACCTCTACATGCTTTGTAAGTAGGAAAACCTGCAAAATCGGCAGTGTATCAAATACTTGTTCTCCCCACTGTATATACTGAGCTCATGTGACAGATCATGTGACACTTAGATTGCACACAGGTGGACTTTATTTAACTAATTATGTGACTTCTGAAGGTAATTGGTTGCACCAGATCTTATTTAGGAGCTTCATAGCAAAGGGGGTGAATACATATGTACTCACCACTTTTCCATTTGAGTTTAATTATTTATTTTTTTAACAAGTTTTTTTTATTTATTTCACTATTTTGTGTATGTCCATTACATGAAATCCAAATAAAAATCCATTTGAATTACAGGTTGTAATGCAACAAAATAGGAAAAATGCCAAGGGGGGTGAATACTTTTCCAAGGCGCTGTACTTTTGTATGTATAGTGTATTTCTAATACCTTTGTAGACTGTTTCTGGTAGACGTTTTCTATTTTCCTTTTCCATCTGTTTTATTCAAAGCCTTTGCTTCTTCGTAATGTTAAACATTTAAGGATGGAAAATTGTTTAAAAATGTATATATGTCTTAATTTCTCAAAAATATAGACTCTTTTGATGCTCATTTGATGCTCCTATGAACTTGACATGTTGGTGCTCATGGGTCATTTTACATGTCAGTGCACATTGGTCCTTTTTACATGGAAATTACCGTATCTTCTTTTTCAAACATATTTCCACAAAATCTCCTCTCCTTCCATGTGTGCACAGATTTGAGCAATTTTGTCATAGAAAGAGTCCATAGGTGGGAAGGGGGAGCGAAGGTAATCCACCCACAAAGGCAATCCACCCACAAAAGTAATCCACCCACAAAGGTAATCCACCCACAGAGGTAATCCACCCACAAAGGTAATCCACCCACAGGGCAGTAACATGGCTGGCACACTCTAACACTGGTGGACTCACACGCAACCTTGCACACACACACACACGTACGGGCGCGCACGCACGCACGCACACACACGCGCACGCGCGCACACACACACACACACACACACACACACGCACACACACACACACCATGTGAAAAACTCCCATTGTTAATTTGGATGGACAGTAGCCAGATGGTTGTGGGTGAGGGGTCAGGGGTTAGCGTGGGATAGTGTTGTGGTTGGTCTGACCTGACACGACATCAGCAAGCTGCCAGAGTGAGTGGGGTTGTGATACAGTACATCCCATCAACTTCACCGTGGAGGGCGGAAAACCGGCTAAAGATTCTAGAATTTAACAAAAGAGTATGAGGTTATTAAATGAATAATGTCGTTTTTGATAGGCTTGTTTTTGTTTTCGCAGCTATTTTTCTTGGGGTGAGCTTAGAACATCAGATGATGTAACTCTCTTCAATTACTTCCTCTAAAGTTTGCAGTAGAGTCATGGAGTTTATTTGACAGTAAAAATGGTTCCTGTTTGTCTGTTGAGCAACTCCAGATTTGTTTATACTACTGGAAGTCACAGATAAAAGAGATGACGTCATGAAATAGGTTTTCACGGCGCTCCTTAATACAGATGTACTACAAATGTACTAGAAGATAAATCCACCTCTGAGTCTCAGACACGACATTCCCTCACTGTGGACATCTCGTCTCGTGTGTCCTTTCACTGTTCAGGCCTGTTGTTCTGAAAACAAGTACAGCTCCAAAGGATAACAATACTAGTAAGATGAGTGGAACAGGAAGCCATTTTGACAGGGCATTGGGCACTCTGAAAACATGCAAACAATTATCAAAATCGCTTAATTCCCTTCTATCCTAAATACACCGCTCTTGCCCCAAAGCAAGATGGAGCAATCCTTCCTCCTCCAGTACGTACCAAACATTGTACATTTTAATTAGGTACTCTGGCATAACGCTTCATCTGGTGTTGTCTCACATTGTGTTACATGCAGGGAGCGATTTGCTGGGAGGGGTTTAGTACAATGAAATGAATATAATACACCTAACATGTGTTTAATTACCCCCCACCCCACCCCCCCACCCCACCATGAATAGTACATGTGTGCTTATCTACCCCCATTGCTGAACATTCATTATGTTCCCCTTGGGGTGCACATCAGATTCAATAATACAAATGTATATCTATTACCTTTTTCCAATCAGGCTTGAATTGCATCTAGAAGGAATCTGATCTGTCACCTCCAATCTGTCCTACTCATGTCTATAAATAACTGCTGTGTCTTCGTCTGCATCCCAAATGGCACTATAATCCCTTTAAAGTGCACTACTTTCGACCAGAGTAGCTCCAAAACAAGGAGTACAGGTAGTGCACTATGAATGGAATAGGGTTCAGTTTAGGATGTGCAGCCTTGGCCTCATTAATTACTGCTTTGAACACTTGTTCCATCGGACTAATATTGACGGATGAGTAATCCAGGTTTGGCTCTATTTCACTTAACCATGCTGCCCTGCTTCCCAGGGAACAATCCATTGCTGCTTCACAGGGAACAATCCATTGCTGTCTGAATTACACAACTTTGGATCATAGACTCTGGTCTGGTTGAATCAATGAGGATCTTATACATCATAGGTTTGAGTCAGGTTCTTTGTTGGTGATATCTAACATTTAATTGGCTTATTTTGACATTATAACACTTGGACATCATCAATACATTCATAATACATTCACAATACATTCATAATGCATTCACAGCACCCTGGGCTGTCACGGTAACATATTACCGCCACACCGGCGGTCATGAGCCATGATGGCAGTCAAATTCCACATTAGTCACAATAATTAGGCTACTCCAAGCTCTGATGCTGTTGCTGGTCATTAGTAGCCTACCAAACATGCTAACTGCCTGGTACTCAGCCCTCTATTGTTCCTCTAATCACTCTGACATCAATGCAAATGTATTCTAAAATCAAACACTTCACAAGAGCCCAATGAGCTCATGTTGCGCAACATTTCTATAGGCTATTAAAAAGAGGAGGATCCCATCTGCTTTCTATAGGCTAGGCCTACTATATTTATTGATCAACTTTCCTAACATTAAGCACAACAGGAGTATAGCCTACCTGGCTGGCATAAAAAGGACCCACGGGAGAATGTTTTTCCCCTGCCCCTGTTTAGAGACAGGTGCATGATAGCAGTCCATTCTAAATCTAAATACATTTCAAACATATATTATTTAGTATGTGTTAAGATGCTTCAGGCAAAAAACAGAACGTGCCTTTTTTTGTGTGACTTTTTCAAATCATAGTCACACAGTTTTTTTATTTATTTCTATTTCACCTTTACTGTTCCCAGGCCGTCATTGAAAATAAGAATTTGTTCTTAACTGACTTGCCTAGTTAAATAAAGGTAAAATAAAAATAAAAATGTAACCACGTTGGCCAGTTGAGAACAAGTTCTCACATACATCTGCGACCTGGCCAAGATAAAGCGACTAAATCAACACAGAGTTACACATGGAATAAACAAACGTACAGTCAATAACACAATAGAAACATCTATATACAGTGTGTGCAAAGGAAGTAAGGAGGTAAGGCAATAAATAGGCCAATAGTGGTGAGGTAATTACAACTTAGCAATTTACACTGTAGTGATATATGTGCAGAATAGGATGTGCAAGTACAAATATTGGTATGCAAAAGAGCAGAAAAACAAAAACAAACATGGGGATGAGGTAGGTAGTAGTTTGAATGGGCTATTTACAGATGGGCTGTGTACAGCTGCAGTTCGTTTATCCTAGCCCATAGAGCTGTATGCTTTGATAAGGATTGTATCATCAACTAACGTGGCTAAATAACTACCTAAAATGAAGCACAGTAATCTGCTTTAAAACAGGTGTAGAGCCTAAATGACACACACATGCAGCACGTGAGTTTCAAGTTTGGGGAAGATCATTTTGTTTTAAAAATGCACCTTAATAATATAAACATTACATTGCATAATTGCATTTGCGGTCACTTTTGAGAATGGTGTTTTTCTGCTAATGGAAATTTGCACTTATAGTTTACTAGCGTGTGCGCAGTGCTGCGCTTATAAAGTGAAGAAATAGCCTAATAGTTTTCTGCTAAATTAACTAGTGTGACCCACAGGTTCTGATCTGGCTATGCCATATGGCTAACATAACTCACAGTATGTTATTCTGTTCTTCTGAAAGAGACTGCATTTTCTTCATATCATGTTTCTTTAGACCTGTCTAAAATAAATAATGGATTTATTGTGAAGGTGTAGGCTATATTACAAGGATTTTTACAAGGATATTACAAGGATATTTTAAAATGTAGACGTTCCAAACGTCTGCATCAGTGGCTTGTAAACTAGGAGATGTCAAATGTGTTTATGTTAATTCACGGTCAATTACCGTGAGACCGGCAGTTATTTCTTTGACAATCACCGGCTGACAACATTTCATGACCGCCACAGCCCTAATTAGCGCCCATTTCGATCCACTCTATGTTGCTTCATTTGAATTTAGACGATATACCTTGACAGGGGCGGCAGGGTAGCCTAGTGGTTAGAGCGTTGGCCTAGTAACCGAAAGGTTCAAATCCCCGAGCTGACAATGTACAAATCTGTCGTTCTGCCCCAGAACCCACTGTTCCTAGGCTGTCATTGAAAATAAGAATTTGTTCTTAACTGACTTGCCTTGTAAAATAAATAAAAACAATCTATGAAGATGAAGACTCTTTTAGGCCTTCCTCAAGAAACTCTCCATCTCAGCCATTGACTTGGCTTGTCGTCCCATTCCCCACACTAAATCATCCCACCAATGCCAACCCCTAACCATCTATACCAATTTGTGGCGGGAGGAGGACAAAAGTTGATCGTCCATTGACTCACCGATCGTCCGTTGACTCACAGTTGAAGCCATTAATAAGGCAAGGCATGACATGACCCTGGTCTTGGTGGAAGCCTGGTTAATGAGGCCCACCCTGGAGAGACCGTAATGGGGATGGATATGGCCGGCTCTGGGCTAGAGGGGGAGCTGTTAGCATAATGGATGGCCCTGGACACTCACTGTAATTTCAAAGTTCATTAACACTGTGGCATATGCTCATTTCTGCTGCCTGATGTTTCCTTTCCATTCATGGAATTTATGAACCATCAAAGTCGGGATTTTTTAATTTTTTTATTTTATTTAACCTTTATTTAACTAGTCATGGGTTGAGGTAAGAAATGTCATTGGGGATGACGGCATGCACTCTAAATCATATGAGATCTCAAAAAAGTTATTTTGTTGTGAAGATTTTTTTACAGCTTTTTTTTCATTTCAAGTAGAATAAAATATGTATTTTCTGTGATGATTTCAAGCAGAAGGTTTTTGTAGAATTTCGGTTGATTTGAGCACTGTCACTGTAAGCCCAAACAGTGCTAATTTTGGCAGCTATTTTAGATGTAGTTTTGTCTTAGTCCCATCTGAGTCAATTCGTCCTTCTTAGTTTGAGTTATTATCAGTCGACTAAAACTCTAGACAACTTTAGTCAAGTTTTAGCCACAGTCATTTTAGTCACATAGTAGTTAGTGCATTTTTTTCTCACGAAATTCTATATATTTACCTGTAATGTCCATCATGTGCACATTAAGATAGTCTTGTCCAGCTAGGCCTATTTTAATGGCAGGTTTATTTGAACAGTGAGAGACAGAATAACAACAAAAAAATCCAGAAAAACACATGTTATAAATTGATTTGCATTTTAATGAGGGAAATAATAATTTCTTTGTCAGTGGGCAAACGTACAAAATCAGCAGGGGATCAAATACCTTTTTCCCTCACTATACCTGGCACATTGCTATTATGGCAGATTGTAACCAATGCAAACTATGATTTATCATGTTGACTACAAAACCTTGGCAGGTGAAATCATTTAGGCACATAGCTCTTTTCTCCCAATCATAATATTGGGATCAAATCAAATGTTATTTGTCACATGCGCCGATGTACCTTACAGTGAAATGCTTCCTGCCAAGCCCTTAACCAACAATGCATTTTTAAGAAAAATAAGTGTTAAGTAAAAAAATAGATAATTTAAAAAAAATACAAATACATTTGAATTTAATCTTTATTTCACTAGTAATTGAGGTAAATTCCTTAAAAGGTGACACATTGTCAGAAATATTACTGCATTTCTAATATTCAACAAAAAGCAGTGATATTTCCAACCCGAAAAAAACAACTGAGAGAGCAGCAACACAGATGAATAACACTGCAAAAATAAGCAAAAACAGCTTACATGAGAAGTAAGAGAGAGAGAGAGTAATCATCATTGTTTTGAGTTACAATTGAAGTGTTCTGACTGCGCATCAGTTCAAAAGCTTGCTGAGTGTCTGAAGTAACCGCCAGGGAGCTGTTTGGCAGAGCTGGGCAGATCAGCTGAATTAGACTGTGCAACTGAAAGATGTTAATTCTGCCAATGAGAGGATAGCATTTCATATTCTACAAAGGCATGCATGCTTATGATTGGATGAAATAGATGAATGTCAAATTGAATGTCCATTAATCTCACGTGGAATTCTCCTCACATTTTGGTAAACTAAAATGAACACTCGTTTGTTGCAGTTTTAAAAAAAATGTTTTTCATCTCGTTATCCTCTTTATTTTTCATCCGGAAAAATAGGTCGTTGACACATATTTTTCGTCATAAGTTATTGTAGACTAAATTAACACTGAGCCCAAACTCAATTCAATCATCATTTGACAAGAATGAATGGGAAGTCAATGAACTGAAACAATACAGTATGGGTTTGCAACCATCTGTATAGTTTCATTTACTGAGCCTCAACCTTCCATTGATTAATGCTCTTTTAAGGAAAACAATGGCATTGTATAGAAGTCATTTCCTTCGAGAAAATAGATGGAGTCAAACCACCGTGTGTGTGTGTGTGTGTGTGTGTGTGTGTGGTTGTGTGTGTGTGTGTGTGTGTGTGTGTGTGTGTGTGCGTTTGAAGGAATGTCAAGTTGTCTACACTGTGTCTACCTTCAGTTTGTTTTCGACATCTTATGTGCGCGTTTGCGCTCACGCGCGTGTGTTTGTGTGTGACTACCTTGTTGTGCTCTGCCCACAAACTGTATGTGTGTATATAGGGTATCGCAAGATGTGTGTATGTGTGTGTGTATGGGAGGGCTAAGTCTACCCAAACTAATTATCCCTCTGTGACAGTGCTGGTGGGGAGGTCAGGGAAGCGAGACAATGTGACAGCTCCACTGTGATTGGCTCTCCCTGCTGACAGCCACAGACAGGATTACAGTATGGGGTCCAGTGAGGAAACAGCAATGATGCATGAGGACTGTCTCTCTCTCTCTGTTTCTTGCCATTTAATCCTTTCTTCATCCCCCTCTTTCATTCCCTCTCGTTTTCCTCTCTTTCTCTCTCCCTCTCTTTGTCAACCTCTCTTTCTCTCTCCCTCTCTTTGTCAACCTCTCTTTCTCTCTCCCTCTCCCCACCTATCGTTCTGTCATCACCCACAACCCCCTCACTCCATCACTCTGGCTCTTTATCTATCTCTCCCAGTTTCTCTCTTCCCTCTCTCCATCACTCTGTCTCTTTATCTATCTCTCCCAGTTTTTCTCTTCCTCTCACTGTCACTCTGTATCCTTCCCTCTCTCCGTCACTCTGTATCCTTCCCTCTCTCCATCACTCTGTGTCCTTCCTTCTCTCCCTCTGTTTGTGTCCTTCCCTCTTTCCATCGCTCTGTGTCCTTCTCTCTCTCCACCACTCTATGTCCTTCCCTCTCTCCCTCTGTCTGTGTCCTTCCCTCTCTCCCTCTGTCTGTGTCCTTCCCTCTCTCCCTCTGTCTGTGTCCTTCCTTCTCTCCCTCTGTCTGTGTCTTTCCCTCTCTCTCTCTGTCTGTGTCCTTCCTTCTCTCCCTCTGTCTGTGTCTTTCCCTCTCTCCCTCTGTCTGGGTCCTTCCCTCTCTCCCTCTGTCTGTGTCCTTCCCTCTCTCCCTCTGTCTGTGTCCTTCCCTCTCTCCCTATGTCTGTGTCCTTCCCTCTCTCCCTCTGTCTGTGTCCTTCCCTCCCTCCCACTGTCTGGGTCCTTCCCTCTCTCCCTTTTCATTTTATTCCATTCAGTTCTCTAGAGTGGTCCTACTAGTATGTGAATGCATTAGGTGGAGTCAGATCTTTTCTGCAGTCAGTGACCCGAAAGTGCCCTCTTTGGCCCAGTGTGTGTAATGTTTTTTGGGGTTTGAAATCCGGTGTTTCTATGCCAAACAGTTTTTGTTATGTTTCAGTCTTCCATGATGGTATATAAAGTGTAACATCGGGGTTCACCCAGAGTGGCGCAGCGGTCTAAGGCACTGCATCGCAGTGCTAGAGGTGTCACTACAGACCTGGGTTTGCTCCCAGGCTGTGTCGCAGCCAGCCGTGACCAGGAGGAGGTGGTACAATTATTTTATTTAAGCCCATAACCATGTGTGTGAGATGTATACTGACATGCCTACACCTGCTCCCTCCCTCCAGCCGCTCCATGTTGCCGGTCTACTAAACACCGGTCCGGGCAGGCAACCATCATTGCGCACACCTGACAACCATCATTGCGCACGCCCGGCAACCATCATTGCACACACCTGACAACCATCATTGCGCACGCCCGGCAACCATCATTGCGCACACCTGACAACCATCATTGCACACAGCTCATCATTTTCTCCCTGATTACTGCCCTTTATTTGCCCTCAGTTGCCTTCAGTCACTAGGTGCTATTGTTTTCCCTCGTGTTATGTACGCTCCTCCTATTTGTTCTTTATTAAAACCACCTGTTTCCTGCCCGTTTTCAGCTACATATAATTTTGCTTCAAAGTAAATTTGTTTAAGACTACCAAGAATCCCTCTGTGTGACCCTGATTTAACCCACACCAGGGAAAGGTTAATGTACACAGTGCTCCAAGGGACACCATAGCAGGTAGAGAGACACTGAATAGGATGTCAGGTTTGGTTGACCCTTCTAATGAATAAGGCATACATTTAGAGGGGGTACTTCATCCCAAAATGATATTTCAAATTCATTTTACCTTCAGTTGTGTCTGTAGGCCAGTAGTGAAAGCATCCACAATAATCCGTTTTTTAAAAACTTTTGTTTACAGCTAGGCGTTAGCATGATTAGCATTGTTATAATAAATATAATATAAATAGTTATAATAAATAATATAATGTGTAATCCATGGTCGTTGTTAGCAAAGCTGCATTGCAAGCTGAAACTTTCTCATATATTATTGTGGATGCTGTCACTGCTAGCCCACAGACCCACCTCTAAGTAAGAGGAATTTGACCCACCCACATAGAAAAATACTATAGTTTACTATAAAATACTACAGTACTTATTATATAATGCTGTAGTAAACTGTAGTATACGGTACATTACTATACTACACACTGTAGTATCCCCCGATCATGTGTAGTACTTCGTATAGAATTTTGTAGCATACGTATAATACTATAGTGAATACTACAGTATTATCCACAAAGGTACACTCTAGTAATTACTACAGAAATGTCCACAAAAACACTACAGTCCACAAAAACACTAAATTGTCTTTAACTTTAGTAAATACTGCAGTATCTAATGTGCATACAACCTGCCCATTCCCCTCCGCCATATTGAAATTTGTGCCACATGTAAGTGAGAAACCCACATGCCAAGTATAGACCATATATTGTGTTCCCTACAGGTCCTGAACTCTCCGTTCAGATCCCAGACCTACCTACCTACAGGTTATAGAAAAGAACTGAAGCTCTGAACTCTCTGTTCAGAACCAGGTCCTACCTACCTACCTGAAAGTTATGGGACATTTTTGTATTCTCCCGTAGGTCTCCTCAAGGAGAAAGCCCCGCTGCTTCTATGTCAAATACAATAAAACAAAAACACTTCAGTAAATACTACAGTATACCATACTGCACTCTGCAAAAAACACTATGATACATTTTTTTTTACTACATTATTTGCAGGTGAACTATTCTTTAATTCTAGTATTTGTTAAACTCCCATAGCTATGATTTCAGTGGCACCTTCGCCTTGTTAATGAACTAGATGTAGAAGTAAATCAATTCAAAGTGATACGCGGTTCTGTCCATTCTAACAATGCAAGTGAAAGTGTTGTTTGTTTTGCATGAATGGTCGATTCCAGTTTAATCTGATGATGTGTTGTATGGTAACATACACGGCATGCCCTTTTCCAGGGGCTCTTTTCATTCCCATTGTTGTACTTGTCATAGGTAGTAATTTAAATAATCAGTGGTGAATGAGGTAGTAGGCCTCACCATTGCATTGATAGATGGTGTGTGAGTGCAACAGTGTTGCTTCCGTCCCTCTCCTTGCCCAGACCTGTGCTCGAACCAGGGACCCTCAACATGAAATCAAAATCTAATTGTAGTTGTCACATGCTTTGCAAACAACAGGTGTAGACGAACAGTGAAATGTCTAGTTACGGGTCCTTCCCAACAACAGGTGTTAGACTAGGCTACATACTCAAGGTACCAGAACTAGGCTACATACTCAAGGTACCAGAACTAGGCTACATACACAAGGTCAATGTGTAGGAGGACGAGGTAATAACATGGCTACATACACAAGGTACCAGTACTGAGTCAATGTGCAGGAGGACGAGGTAATAACATGGCTACATACACAAGGTATCAGTACTGAGTCAATGTGCAGGAGGACGAGGTAATAACATGGCTATATACACGAGGTACCAGTACTGAGTCAATGTGCAGGAGGACGAGGTAATAACATGGCTATATACACGAGGTACCAGTACTGAGTCAATGTGCAGGAGGACGAGGTAATAACATGGCTACATACACAAGGTACCAGTACTGAGTCAATGTGCAGGAGGACGAGGTAATAACATGGCTATATACACGAGGTACCAGTACTGAGTCAATGTGCAGGAGGACGAGGTAATAACATGGCTATACACACGAGGTACCAGTACTGAGTCAATGTGCAGGAGAACGAGGTAATAACATGGCTATATACACGAGGTACCAGTACTGAGTCAATGTGCAGGAGGACGAGGTAATAACATGGCTATATACACGAGGTACCAGTACTGAGTCAATGTGCAGGATGACGAGTTAATAACATGGCTATATACACGAGGTACCAGTACTGAGTCAATGTGCAGGAGGACGAGGTAATAACATGGCTATACACACAGTACCGAGTCGATGTGCAGGGGGACAAGGTAATTGAGGTAGATATGTACATATACTGTAGGTAGGGATGAAGTGACTAGGCACCAGGATAGATAATAAACAGGAGCACCAGCAGCACATGTGATGAGTCAAAAGAGTTGGTACAAAAAGGGTCAATGCAGATAGTCCGGGTAGCTATTTGGTTAACTATTGAACTAACTATTTAGCTGTCTTATGGCTTGAGGATAGAAGCTGTTCAACGTCCTGTTGGTTACAGACTTGTTAGTTGCTGTTTAGTAGCAGAGCCTGGTCTAGAGGTCCTGGATGGCTGGAGTCGCTGACCCCGCCTGGTCTAGAGGTCCTGGATGGCTGGAGTCATTGACCCCGCCTGGTCTAGAGGTCCTGGATGGCTGGAGTCGCTGACCCCGCCTAGTCTAGAGGTCCTGGATGGCTGGAGTCGCTGACCCCGCCTGGTCTAGAGGTCCTGGATGGCTGGAGTCGCTGACCCCGCCTGATCTAGAGGTCCTGGATGGCTGGAGTTGCTGACCCCGCCTGATCTAGAGGTCATGGATGGCTGGAGTCGCTGACCCCGCCTGATCTAGAGGTCATGGATGGCTGGAGTCGCTGACCCCGCCTGGTCTAGAGGTCCTGGATGGCTGGAGTCGCTGAACCCGCCTGATCTAGAGGTCCTGGATGGCTGGAGTCGTTGACCCCGCCTGATCTAGAGGTCCTGGATGGCTGGAGTCGCTGACCCCACCTGGTCTAGAGGTCCTGGATGGCTGGAGTCGCTGACCCCGCCTGGTCTAGAGGTCCTGGATGGCTGGAGTCGCTGACCCCGCCTGGTCTAGAGGTTCTGGATGGCTGGAGTCGCTGACCCCGCCTGGTCTAGAGGTCCTGGATGGCTGGAGTCGCTGAACCCGCCTGATCTAGAGGTCCTGGATGGCTGGAGTCGTTGACCCCGCCTGATCTAGAGGTCCTGGATGGCTGGAGTTGCTGACCCCGCCTGGTCTAGAGGTCCTGGATGGCTGGAGTCGCTGACCCCGCCTGGTCTAGAGGTCCTGGATGGCTGGAGTCGCTGACTCCGCCTGGTCTAGAGGTCCTGGATGGCTGGAGTTGCTGACCCCGCCTGGTCTAGAGGTCCTGGATGGCAGGGAGCTCGACCCCAGTGATGTACCGGGCCGTGCGCACTACCCTCTGTAGTGTCTTGCCGTCGTTTCCTATAGCTCCTTGCAGAGCAAGGGAAACAACTACTTCACGTCACCAATTGAACACCACTAGCGCATACCATTAACTAGCTAGCCGTCCTCCCATCCAATATGTTCTTTGCTACACTACACACTGTATCTTCAGAACATGGAGACGGACCCCTTGTATTATTCCGGGCTCAATATGTCTAATACTAAACGGATCAGCAATCATTCTTGTTAAGGGAATCAATATTATGTCTAATACAAAACGGATCAGCAATCATTATTGGCAATTTTCAATTATCTAAAATAGTTTAAAAAAGCCTAGGTCTATATAGCTAAAAGTATGTGAGAATATGTGAGATGTGAGAATCATACATAGACTACCATTTGTACCGTTCGCCAAATACAGTACCACTATACAGTACCACTATACAGTACCACTATACAGTAACACTATACAGTAACACTATACTGTACCACTATACAGTAACACTATACAGTAACACTATACAGTACCACTACACAGTAACACTATACAGTAACACTATACGGTACCATTATACAGTAACACTATACAGTACCACTATACAGTAACACTATACGGTACCACTATACAGTAACACTATACGGTACCACTATACAGTAACACTATACGGTACCACTATACAGTAACACTATACAGTAACACTATACAGTAACACTACACAGTACCACAGTGTTTACTCATTTCGGCAGTGTTGAAAACACATCACAAATGCATATGATTATTCTTGGTTTGGTTAATCTATTCCTAATACAAACATGTTATATTTGCATAAGATATGAATGGGAAGATTTCTGCATGTCTCTCTTCATCTGAAGGAATTCTTGAGACCCATGAATTATGAATGAGTTGGCGTGTACATACCCCAGTAATGAAGCTGGGAGAACAACTGAATAGACTTAATATTTAAAGAGTCCAGCTTCCTTTGTGGACATGTCGTCGGGGCATTAAATATTTAGACAGTGCAATAGTCCAATGTTAGATGGATTAGTGGGGATCGTGAGAAGGCGATGGTGTGGCTAAGTTTTCATTCTGTGACTTTCTGCATGTGACACTGGCAGGCAAACTATAGTTGGTTGGTCGAAGGTCGTTGATGTGGTGGCATGACTAGAGTATGCCTTTAATGCAAGTTGTTGCTGTGTATATACTCAAAATATAGACAATATAGACAAAATATAGACAAGATAAATAGAAAGTGTAGCTAGAATACTCATTGGTTGACTGGGTAGCTAGAATACTAATTGGTTGACTCAGTGTAGCTAGAATACTCATTGGTTGACTATGTATAGCTAGAATACTCATTGGTTGACTCTGTATAGCTAGAATACTCATTGGTTGACTCTGTATAGCTAGAATACTCATTGGTTGACTCTGTATAGCTAGAATACTCATTGGTTGACTCTGTATAGCTAGAATACTCATTGGTTGACTCTGTATAGATAGAATACTCATTGGTTGACTCTGTATAGCTAGAATACTCATTGGTTGACTCTGTATAGCTAGAATACTCATTGGTTGACTGTATAGCTAGAATACTCATTGGTTGACTCTGTATAGCTAGAATACTCATTGCTTGACTCTGTATAGCTAGAATACTCATTGCTTGACTCTGTATAGCTAGAATACTCATTGGTTGACTTTGCATAGCTAGAATACTCATTGGTTGACTCTGTGTAGATAGAATACTCATTGGTTGACTCTGTGTAGATAGAATACTCATTGGTTGACTCTGTGTAGATAGAATACTCATTGGTTGACTCTGTGTAGATAGAATACTCATTGGTTGACTCTGTATAGATAGAATACTCATTGGTTGACTCTGTATAGATAGAATACTCATTGGTTGACTCTGTGTAGATAGAATACTCATTGGTTGACTCTGTGTAGATAGAATAGTCATTGGTTGACTCTGTATAGCTAGAATACTCATTGGTTGACTCTGTATAGCTAGAATACTGATTGGTTGACTCTGTATAGTTATAGTGTTTGCCTGTTTCTATATCTTGTATAGTGTTTGCCTGTTTCTATATCTTACTAATGCGCTCCTGTATTATTTTACCCTGCTTTGTTTTCAATCATATATACCGTATTTTCTTACTACGTCTTATTCCATTAGGTCAATAAGCTTTCTCTTTTCGTTTTTACACTCACTTTGCATTCCCATAGACTTTAACTTTCCACAATATCTATCTGCTTTTGATGTGATTTGTAATAGCACTAGCCTGGCTGACCTTACTTGACTGTGGTGACAGACAGATGGAGAGATGTGAGTTTGACTGGATATTGAGCCTTTGCATACTGTTTAATCTACCTCACCTCAAATGCATAAGGGATAGGAAGGGAATGTAACCAACTGTATCAGGGTAATCAAACTGTCGGGGCGGTTTCAGATGTATCTGTACAATCAACACACAACCATATACAGTAGTAACACTCTGGTCAAATACCAGGGAGAAAACATCCCAGCAGTTGAAATTACAGCTCGTTTTGCCCAGTGCTGTCCGCCAGGAAATTCCAGATGATGCCGCTGAGGCTCATGGGAATTCTTGGTGTTCAGCAGCGCGCAGTATATCACCCCCCCCCCCCCCCCCCCCCCTTAATTTGAGATAATTTGCCGTGATTGGTTTGCTCTATGACCTCATTGTCACTATCACCCAGGGTCACATCAGATTCAATGTCAGTTGGACACAACTGACTGACTAATGGTTGTCCTCCAAATCGGTCTGTTTTAGCCGCCCAAATAAAGGAAATAGCACTTATCTGAAATACTTTGATGGAGTAGCATCACCATGGGGCGGCAGCGTAGCCTAGTGGTTAGAGCGTTGGACTAGTAACCGGAAGGTTGCAAGTTCAAACCCCCGAGCTGACAAGGTACCTGTCGTTCTGTTCCTAGGCCGTCATTGAAAGTAAGAATTTGTTCTTAACTGACTTGCCTAGTTAAATAAAGGAAAAATAAAATAAATAAATTCAATTTCTATGGTTGTTCCTCACCCATATGATACACAGATCAATCTTAAATGAACAAATCTTTAAAATTGAAAAGCGACATTACTACAGATGTTCTTCCTTTTTATGTGTTTTATATAAATAGAAAAAAATCCATATCAATTAAATCCAAATTGCAGTGTGTTTCATTTGTTTGCACCTTTGTCTTTGTCTATTTTATTTATTTATATATATATATATATCTGAAGGAATTTCAAATATCTCCCTACAAATTTACTCCCATCTGTCTTCTGATTGGTTCATTTGTCAAAACCCTAGTTTTCTCATCCACCCTACTGAAAGTGCTTGCTCAGGGTCGGTACCCCTCTCTGGCGGGAAAGCATAAAAACAACCGAGGGGGATGGCGGTTTATGTGGTGGAGGAGCCAAGGTGAGAGCTATTTCCTATCCATTAACAAGCAGAATACAGGAGTGTGTTGATGGGTTGAAATCCTCTGAACCTTTTGCTTGTGTTCGTGCAACAAGTGGGCATCTGCAACACTGTCGAGTGGATGATGTGTGCCAACCACCATCATGTCAAAAATAGCAGGGAGTGTTTATTTCATCAGAGAAGATGTCTGGACCTATAGGAACATGCAGTGTCATTCTGAATGGATTATATTAATCCCAAAAATTGTTGTGTGGATGACTAAATGTATCCATCAATGTAGCACCCACCTGGGAGATGCACAGAAGCTGTTTTGCATTTGAAAAGTAGCAATTGGTGTAGTTATGCATGAACTAGCAATAATTTACTCCTACTCAATTCACACGTTTAGTCCCATGTGCACAGTAAAGGGCAGTGTGGACTGTACCCTAGGCTTTGCAGGTGTACGTCATATAATGAACAAACTTAGTTCAACTTAGTTAAGAAAAAACAGTCAGACCACACCACAGCTTTCCACCCAATAGAACTTGAGGATATAATAGGAGTTTTGCATTTTTAATTGGCCATATTCATCACATTGAAACTAGGTGTATTTATATCAATGATGGATTCCCCCCCATCTGCCAGCCATTCTATTCTTGCTTCATATTAATAACCTTTCAATTGACTGGCTAAGTCTTGACTTCATTAATGACACTGCAGTGTGAAAGGTTGATGTATTTGGTCATGATTATAATATTTCTCATACATTATTAGATGTTAAACCCTAATCCTTGGTAGCTATTTCTGTAAATGGCCACCCGTGATCCAATTATGTTGAATGACATGTGATAGAGTGCATTCGGAAAGCATTTAAAGCCGTTGACTTTTCCCACATTTTGTTACGTTTACAGCCTTATTTTAAAATGGATTAAATTGTTTTTTTCCCCTCATCAATCTACACACAATACCCCATAACTACATCACAATACCCCATAATGACATCACAATACCCCATAATGACATCACAATACCCCATAATGACATCACAATACTCCAAAGTAAAAACAGGGTTTTAGAAATGTTAGCACATTTATTACAAATAAAAAACTGAAATTTCACATTTACATAACTCTTCAGACCCATTACTCAGGACTTTGTTAAAGCACCTTTAGCAGCAATTATAGCATCTGGGTCTTCTTGGGTATGACGCTACAAGCTTGGCACACCTGTATTTGGGGAGTTTCTCCCATTCTTCTCCGCAGATCCTCTCAAGCTCTGTCAGGTTGGATGGGGGAGCGTCGCTGCACAGCTATTTTCAGGTTTCTCCAGAGATGTTAAATTGGGTTCAAGTCCGGGCTCTGGCTGGGCCACTCAAGGACATTCAGAAACTTGTCCCGAAGCCACTCCTGCGTTGTCCTGGCTGTGTGCTTAGGGTCATTGTCCTGTTGGAAGGTGAACCTTTGCCCCAAGCAGGTTTTCATCAAGGATCTCTCTGTACTTTGCTCCGTTCATCTTTCCCTCAAGCCTGACTACTCTCCCAGTCCCTGCCGCTGAAAAACATCCCCACAGCATGATGTTGCCACCACCATGCTTCACTGTAGGGATGATGCCAGGTTTTCTTCAGAGGTGACGCTGGCATTCAGGCCAAAGAGTTCAATCTTTGCTTCATCAGACCAGAGAATCTGGTTTCTCATGGTCTGAGAGTCCTTTAGGTGCCTTTTGGCAAACTCCAAGCGGGCTGTCATATGCCTTTACTGAGAAGTGGCTTCCGTCTGGCCACACTAACATAAAGGCCTGATTGTTGAAGTGCTGAAGAGATTGTTGTCCTTCTGGAAGGTTCTCCCGTCACCACAGAGGAACTCTGGGGCTCTGTCAGAGTGACCATCGGGTTCTCGGTCACCTTCCTAACAAAGGCCATTTTCCCAGATTATCCCGTTTGGCTGGGCAGCCAGATCTAGGAAGAATCATGGTGGTTCCAAACTTCTTCCATTTAAGAATGATGGAGGTCACTGTGTTTTTGGGGACCTTCAATGCAGCAGACATTTTTTGGTACCCTTCCCCAAATCTGTGCCTCGGCACAATCCTCTCTCAGAGCTCTATGGACAATTCCTTCGACCTCATGGCTTGATTTCTGCTCTGATATGCACTGTCAACTGTGGGACCTTATATAGACAGGTGTGTGCCTTTCTAAATCATGTCCAATCAATTGAATTTACCACGGGTGGACTCCAATCATGTTGTAGAAACAATGCAAAGATAATCAATGGAAACAGGATGTACCTGAGCTCAATTTCGAGTCTCATAGCAAAAGGTGTAAATAAGGTATTTCTGTTTTTTGTTTTTAATGAATTTGCAAAAATGTCAAAAAACATATTTTTGCTTTGTCATTATGGGGTATTGTGTGTAGATTGATGAGGAAAATAAATAAATTAATACATTTTAGGAAAATGCTGTAACGTAACAAAATGTGGAAAAAGGGAAGGGATCTGAATACTTCCCCAAATGCACTGTAAATTAATTATGGTACGCTATGATGTCACCGGTGTTGTATTTGCCATATGGTGTGTATTAAAACAGCAATGGATCCTGTGACCTACAGGACATCACAACAATAGGCGAGCACTTCCTGAGTCCAGCATCAAAAACCATGATGTTTAATGAATGCAGAGTCTGATGTGGTCTTTGATAGCTGGATTATTCAGCTCAGAGCGCTTCGGGCAAGTGATGTATTGAGTCAACATAGTAATTGATAGAGACAAGAGTCCTTTCATGCACTATCATCTTGCTGCTGCCTACCTAACGTTAAATCACCTTGACACAGCTGTGTTTCTACCTTGTAATGAGATGAATCGTTAAGGGGTGATTTCTGTGTGATAACTGATTTATTTACTTCCGTTTGATTAATTGACAAACTAGAACTTTTCCCCTAAATCACACATAGATACTAAAACAATTATGGGAAAGTTACGCAAGACATTTGAGTAACACACACCTATTTCAAAAGTGAGGTAGCCTTTTGAGCTGATTCTTAATGAAATCAATGAATCAAACTGAAGTAAATGAATCAACCTGAAATAAATGAATCAAACTGAAGTAAATGAATCAAACTGAAGTAAATGAATCAACCTGAAATAAATGAATCAAACTGAAGTAAATGAATCAAACTGAAGTAAATGAATCAACCTGAAATAAATGAATCAAACTGAAGTAAATGAATCAAACTGAAGTAAATTAATCAACCTGAAATAAATCCTCCTCAAATGCAAGATATGTATATCAATCAAACTTCAATCAAATGTATTTATAAAGCCCTTTTTACATCAGCCGATGTCACAAAGTGCTATACAGAAACCCAGACCTAAAACCCCAAACAGCAAGCAATGCAGATGTAGATGCATGGCGGCTAGGAAAAACTCCCTAGAAAGGCAGGAACCTAGGAGAAAACCTGGAGAGGAACCAGGCTCTGAGGGTTGGCCAGTCCTCTTCTGGCTTTGCCAGTTGGAGATTATAACAGTACATGTCCAAGATGTTCAAACGTTCGTAGAACGGTCAATAATAATCACAGTGGTTGTAGAGGGTGCAACAGGTCAGCACCTCAGGAGTAGATGTCCCACGTTGACTATCCATGGCCTTTGAGATTAACTTTCAGTTGGCTTTTCATAGCCGATCATTCAGAGTTAGAGACAGTGTCCTTTAACCATTTGTACATTGTTAAAACACTGTATATATATATAATATGACATTTGTAATGTCTTTATTGTTTTGAAACTTCTGTATGTGTAATGTTTACTGTTAATTTGTATTGTTTATTTCACTTTATATATTCACTTTATATATATTCTACCTCACTTGCTTTGGCAATGTTAACACATGTTTCCCATGCCAATAAAGCCCTTGAATTGAATTGAATTGAATTGACAGCAGGTGCCGTAGAGAGAGAGAGTCGAAAACAGCAGGTCCGGGACAAGGTACTGTAGCACGTCCGGTGAACAGGTCAGGGTTCCATAGCCGCAAGCAGAACAGCTGAAACTGGAGCAGCAGCACGACCAGGTGGACTGGGGACAGCAAGGAGTCATCAGGCCAGGTAGTCCTGAGGCATGGTCCTAGGGCTCAGGTCCTCCGAGAGAAAGAGAGAATTAGAGAGAAAGAGAGAGAGAATAAGAGGGAGCGTACTTAAATTCACACAGGACACTGGATAAGACAGGAGAAATAGTCCAGATATAATAGACTAACCCTAGCCCCCCCAACACATAAACTACTGCCGCATAAATATCAGTAGGACCTTGGAATACATGCAGACTGAGCAATCAACCCAATCCACCTTTGCATCACTTATGTCCAAGAAGTTTGCCCAATCATTTTCAGCCTTATGCAAGAATAGCTTCTAGCAGCTCATATTTTCAGCTCCGATGGTCGCTCCACATAAATATTATCTCCAATTCATTCTATTAATTTGTTTTTCAAATCACACTGCACTGACTGTTTGGCCCACAGTACACAACAACAATTCCACTTATCTGCCCTTAATTATTAGTTAGCCACACTGCCTGTCAGAACATAGAGATGGGGGAATGCGGGACCATGGCCCAATGGGGCCTTGAAATAGAATCAGACACCAGCATGTACCTGTTCGCTACCCTAGGATCACGCCAACATTAATGCGCTATCAATATTGATTGATAAAAATACACACGAGGGAATATGAAAGAATCCATTGAAATACATTAGAGTGAATTTATTTAATCAATTCCAAGCAAGCAATACAGAGCAGGTGTAATCATTTGATTCTCCCTGCATGTTCCACAGTGGCTGGGTTCTGATCCATGGTGGCTTGGTTCTGGTCCATGGTGGCTGGGTTCTGGTCCATGGTGGCTTGGTTCTGGTCCATGGTGGCTGGGTTCTGGTCCATGGTGGCTGGGTTCTGGGCCATGGTGACTTGGTTCTGGTCATGGTGACTGGGTTCTGGTCCATGGCAGCTGGGTTCTGTTCCATGGTGACTGGGTTCTGGTCATGGTGACTGGGTTCTGGTCCATGGTGGCTGGGTTCTGGTCCATGGCAGCTGGGTTCTGGTCCATGGTGACTGGGTTCTGGTCATGGTGACTGGGTTCTGGTCCATGGTGGCTTGGTTCTGGTCATGGTGACTGGGTTCTGGTCCATGACAGCTGGGTTCTGGTCCATGGTGGCTTGGTTCTGGTCATGGTGACTGGGTTCTAGTCCGTGGCGGCTGGGTTTTGGACCATGGCTGCTGGGTTCTGGCACATGGAGGCAGGCAACTGTGTTCTGGCACATGGCGGCTGGGTTCTGGTCCTTGGCGGCTGGGTTCTGGCCCTTGGCGGCTGGGTTCTGGTCCATGGTGGCTGGGTTCTGGTCTATGGTGCCTGGTGGCTGTGTTCTGGTCCATGTCAGATGAGCTCTGGTCCATGGCGGCTGGGTTCTGGTCTATGGTGGCTGGTGGCTGGGTTCTGGTCCATGTCGGATGGGCTCTGGTCCATGGCAGCTGGGTTCTGGCACATGGCAGCTGGGTTCTGGTCCATGGCGGCTGTGTTCTGGTCCATGGCGGCTGGGTTCTGGTCCATGGTGGCTGGGTTCTGGGTTCTGGTCTATGGTGCCTGGTGGCTGTGTTCTGGTCCATGTCAGATGAGCTCTGGTCTATGGCGTCTGGGTTCTGGTCTATGGTGGATGGTGGCTGGGTTCTGGTCCATGTCGGATGGACTCTGGTCCATGGCAGCTGGGTTCTGGCACATGGCGGCTGGGTTCTGGCGCATGGCGGCTGGGTTCTGGTCCATGGCGGCTGGGTTCTGGTCCATGTCGGCTGTGTTCTGGTCCATGGCTGCTGCTGGCTGGGTTCTGGTCCATGTCAGATGGGTTCTGGTCCGTGGTGGCTGGGTTCCGGTCCATGGCAGCTTGGTTCTGGTCCATGGCGGCTGGGTTCTGGTCCATGAGCGGCTTGGTCCATGAGCACCCTTTATCTTTCCAAGATAGGGTCAAGTATATGGGCCGAATGTCCCCTCCCATTTCGAAATTTGAAAGACGCTAACACATGAGAAATCGTGATTTGTCCAAATAACCAGTAACTAAAAACCTAAACACCTCAACAACCCCTGCTCTTATCCCGAACATCCCAGTAATTCCCAACATATTCTACAGCAACAATTATGTTTAGTTAGCTCTGTCCACGAGAGATTTTGGTTGTGACAATATTTAAAGAATATTGGCAAACCCTGTTATAAATTAAATTAAATGAACAGATCCCACATCTGACAACATAATTGTGTTTTTACAGGTTCGCATAACAAGTGTTAATTTGCAAGGAAAGCGTTATTGATGTTATACTGTCTCATGTAGTATATTATAGAGAAAGATATTTACACGTGATCATATAGCAGAGTAGCTGATATCAATTACATTACATATGTGGCATATTTTAAAAAAAACATGTTTTAAATATTTTTTATTTAACCTTTATTTAACTAGGCAAGTCAGTTAAGAACAAAATCATATTTACAATGACGGTCTACCCCGGCCAAACCCGAAAGACGCGGAGATTTTGGTATCATTCACTGTTACTCTACAACAATTATAATTGGTCAAACAATTCACTACAATTTCTTGCAAACATATGTTGTTCTTGTTTCATGTTGATTATATTATTGTTACTCCATGTGCTGCACTGTAATTAAGCTACTGATTCCCCATTATCACTACGTGTCTCGTTAAATAAGCATCCTGCCTTACTTCTTAATTGGCCAAGAGATAAACATCACGGTGCACTAGCATGCCTTATTCCACTCTGTAGTTTACATCATCAAGATTACCTTGAAGGGAATCATCCGATTTGCATACATCGAGTTATGTAATCCTTCATACTAGAACTAATTGGACAATGTACAGTATAGCAGAATAATGTCGGCCCAATATATATATATATAAATTATTAACCAAAGGTTTGGCATGACGTGACAAGGAGTTGAAATTATAGTACAGACTCAGGGCACACGCAACCAGTTCGTTTAGGCCAATTGCAGTGCATTCATTGGTTTCCAGCTACAGCAAGATGGCAAACAGTTATTATAAGGTTTCATATAAACCTGAAAATATAGATAAGTAGGCGCCAAAACATACTCTAGCCTATACCTACAGAATATATAGTAATACCTGCAGCACACCGCCTGAAACAAGCTCCAAATGTCAGAATTGCCCCCAATTTCAACTTGCTCCTACTTCAGAGCACGTGAATCCAGGAGGCGGCTCCAGCGGCGCCCAGATGAGGAAGGTTGGTAAGCAGGAGAGAGGAGTGCACTATAAGAAGCGTCAAAACAATTATTAAGCCACGGTCGAGAGGCGGAGAGCGGTAGTGTGCACAATGAAGACATAACACGGGAGATTTTACTTGACTAACTGAATTGTTGTCCATCCGAAGCCGAGGACCCAGAAGCTTTTGGCAGCGCCGTGAAGATTTCTGGGCGCCTCGCATTGAAGTGGGTTCTGGTAGTGCACTTATCTCTCCCGTGCTGTCGCCTGGCTACCTTTCAAATACCGGCAAAAAAATACATGACAAAAACACTTACGTTTCAGCACCTTAAGCGAGGACAGCTCCTTTCCCTGGCGTAACATTCAAAGACTCAATTGGAGCCTGCACTTCTGAGCGAATTGAAACATTCTGCCTCTTGTTCCAGAACTCTTCGTACGTATGGACACTCCCAGTGTCGCTTACTGTATCTGTATTGCGAGCCTTAAAGTAGCTTAAAAATCCATCGTCGCAGAATCAGGAATTGACTTCAAGCTCAATATGTACCAGGGTCATTTGCAGGTAAGAGGTTTTGTTCTTTTGAAATATAAATGCATTATATGTGTGTATGAGGGTGATGTTGAATAGCTTACATGTCAACTCTGTAGAAGGTGATTTATCATGTAGCCTAGTTCATGCCAAGGACGTTTCTACATAGGGAATATGAGGTAGCCTAATAATGGAATACTAGGAGACAATTAGACGATGACCACTGTGGTGTCGTGACTGTAAAAATAACTGTCAATTGGCCGTAGGACCTATGTTTTATAGCAACGCGACAGGGTCTGTTTATTTTGTCCCATCACAGACCGTAGTGACTCGCGCTCTCCGATAATGATATGATCACTTCAACTGCTGCTTTAGAAAATGCAGCGCTATTTAAATAAACAAGAAACAATTCATAGTCAGTGTCACGTTGGCAATCTTTGACTTCCGGGACGTACATTTGAACCTCTTTTATGTTTCATGTGCGTTTTTATTGAATAATGTAGAGCACCGCCTTGATATAGGGCACTTGCGGTGCCTATAGTTTAACCTTGACGACCACCTTTGTCTCGACAGCTTGGTTTCTATTGAGATAAAATTCTGTCCCCAGAGTAGCCCATGTTCCTGCATGTAAACATAATTGCGCCCACAAAAAGTCAAATAAGCGTTCCAATTATGTCGACGTGACTGGAAACAATGGCATGGGAGATACAGGAATCTGATGTCAAATTCTTTGGGAAGATATTCTTTGCTCAAGTTGAATAGTTTATTTATGACATTTATATGATCCACAATCAAAAGTATTATCATTCAAATGCTCGACATATGATAAAAGTTCATTTGACCTCAAGAGAGCTCTGCCCTCATACAATTCAGTGAGTTTGAAACAGTGAAACCGGAGTACAGTAGTCATGATATCTATAAGATTGCTCAAATAAATAAACATATCATGAAAGTAATCAAAAGTACACTTACAATGAATGAATGTCATACTGTTACCAAACCTATGTCCCATCCCTTTCATGGTAATCTTTTTGTCAGTAAAATGACAAATCACAATATAAAACCTCTTGAAGACAAGCTGTACCAAGATTGATGACTTGTCGAGATTTTGTTGATTAGATAAATAATTGATTCATGGATTCAAATCAGTGGTGGTCGGTGCCATTTAAGATGATGGAGATCGTAAAAAAAAAAAATGAATGAGCATGGCCTTATTTCTATTAAAGCATATTTGGATGACTGTCATTCATATTCCATTCACCCAGCTCAATGTAACATCGATAGATTTAGGCTACTACATGATACTAACATTTTCCCTATACCCATCATGAGGTTGCAACCTAGCCTACAAATTAAGGTTTACAACGTAGGTGCACAGGTCGAGATATATATATATTTTTTAATCACGGTGACAGACAGTGACACATTCAATACTGCCTTACACACTATTGCCTGCGTCTAGCTGATCTAAGGTGTAGTCATTAGTCCAACAGTTGCAATCAAGAGTTTCTATTGGACAAATTCAGAACTATATTAAATATAGTGCCCGTTTTGTTCCATTTACTTCCATTTAAGAAACGTTTTTCAACAGAATGGGCGGAATGAATACACCCCTGATCACCGCAAACACAGTTCACTTTCATAGCAGCCACGTACAAACAGCATGATCATTTACTCGTTCTATAATTTATTCTCGCATCTACTCGCTCTTCTCCTCTCACCTTTTCCCTTTGCTTGTGGACTTCAGTGCACATTACAACAGCTGTCTGTGACCAGGCAAAAAAAAAACTTCCAATCCAAACCTTCATACCATAACCGCTAACCGCTACACACAGCCTAAATCGATGACACCGTATTAACTAATACGTCACAGTTAACATAGCCATCTATTAGAAATAACACGTTAACTTCTTACGGCTGAGAACACGTTAACTGGATCGACTTGACAACAGTCAGTGAAAGTACAGGGCGCCAAATTCAAACAACAGAAATCTCATCATTAAAATTCCTCAAACATACAAGTATTTTACACCCTTTTAAAGATAAACCTGTTGTTAATCCCACCATGGTGTGCTTTCGTCGCTTTACGACGAAAGCACACCATCTTCTTATGTTAGGTCAGTACCTAGTCACAGAAAAATATAGCAATTTTTTCAGCCAAAGAGAGGAGTCACTAAAAGCAGAAATAGAGATAAAATTAATCACTAACCTTTGATGATCTTCATCAGATGACACTCATAGGACTTCATGTTACACAATACATGTATGTTTTGTTCGATAAAGTTAATATTTATATCCAAAAATCTTAGTTTACATTGGCGCGTTATGTTCAGTAATGTTTTGCCTCCAAAACATCCGGTGATTTTGCAGAGAGCCACATCAATTTACAGAAATACTCATAATAAACATTGATAAAAGATACATGTGTTTTACATGGAACTTTAGATGAACTTCTCCTTAATGCAACCGCTGTGACAGATTTAAAAAAAACTTTACGGAAAAAGCACATCATGCAATAATCTGAGTACGGCGCTCAGACACAAAAGCAAGCCATACAGATACCCGCCATGTTGTGGAGTCAACAGAAGTCAGAAATAGCATTATAAATATTCACTTACCTTTGATGATCTTCATCAGAATGCACTCCCAGGAATCCCAGTTCCACAACAAATGTTTGTTTTGTTCGATAAAGTCCATCATTTATGTCCAAATACCTACTTTTTGTTCGGGCGTTTAGTTCAAAAATTCAAATTCATGACGCGTAGGCCAGACAAAAAGTAAAAAAATTCCACTACAGTTAGTAGAAACATGTCAAACGATGTATAGAATCAATCTTTAGGATGTTTTTAACATAAATCTTCAATAACGTTTCAACCGGTAATTCCTTTGTCTTTAGAAACGAAAAGGAACGCAGCTACCTCTCAAAGGGGCGCGCCTGAGTGAGCTCGTGGCTCTCTGCCAGACCCCTGACTAATCATCTCTCATTCTCTCATCCTCCACAGTTTTAAAGGTTTTAAAGACTGTTGACATCTAGTGGAATAGATGACCCCATAGACACTGTATATTGGATAGGCAAACCTACAAACCTCAGATTTCCCACTTCCTGGTTGGAATTTTTTTCTCAGGTTTTTGCCAGCCATATGAGTTCAGTTATACTCACAGACATCATTCAAACAGTTTTAGAAACTTCAGAGTGTTTTCTATCCAAATCTACTAATAATATGCATATCATAGCTTCTGGGCTTGAGTAGCAGGTAGTTTACTCTGGGCACCTTATTCATCCAAGCTACTCAATACTGCCCCCAGCCATAAGAAGTTTAATAAACCCGCTATAATCATGCAGTGCAGTGTACAGCAAGCTGTTTAGCAGTTAAACCGGCGGGCCCCAGTGGCAAAACATTAATAAAACCAAAAGCTTACCATGACTTGGAAGAGTTCTAGTGTTTGATAGCCATAGCCAGCTAGCTAACATAGCATCCCTCTCTGTTAGAGTCAGGTGCTCTCTCTCTTGCTTCTCCTTCATTTTTGAAGAAATTAATTTGTTCAAAACTGCTAAACTATTGCCTATCTCGCTTTTTGAGTCAACTACTCACCACATTTTATGCACTGCAGTGCTAGATAGCTGTAGCTTGTGTTTTTAGTACTATATTCATTTTCTGATCCTTTTATTGGGTCGACAACATTCAGTTCATACTGCAAGAGTTCTGATAGGTTGGAGTTGTCATAATTACTGTGTAAGTCTGTGGTGAGAACCATGAGCCTCCTAGGTTTTGTATTGAAGTCAATGTACCAAGAGGAGGACAGAAGCTAGCAGTCCTCCGGCTTCATCATGGTGCTGTCCTACAGAGTGCTGTTGAGGCTACTGTAGACCTTCATTGCAAAACAGTGTGTTTAAATCGATTATTTAATGACATGTGAATATACAGTGCCTTGCGAAAGTATTCGGCCCCCTTGAACTTTGCGACCTTTTGCCACATTTCAGGCTTCAAACATAAAGATATAAAACTGTATTTTTTTGTGAAGAATCAACAACAAGTGGGACACAATCATGAAGTGGAACGACATTTATTGGATATTTCAAACTTTTTTAACAAATCAAAAACTGAAAAATTGGGTGTGCAAAATTATTCAGCCCCTTTACTTTCAGTGCAGCAAACTCTCTCCAGAAGTTCAGTGAGGATCTCTGAATGATCCAATGTTGACCTAAATGACTAATGATGATAAATACAATCCACCTGTGTGTAATCAAGTCTCCGTATAAATGCACCTGCACTGTGATAGTCTCAGAGGTCCGTTAAAAGTGCAGAGAGCATCATGAAGAACAAGGAACACACCAGGCAGGTCCGAGATACTGTTGTGAAGAAGTTTAAAGCCGGATTTGGATACAAAAAGATTTCCCAAGCTTTAAACATCCCAAGGAGCACTGTGCAAGCGATAATATTGAAATGGAAGGAGTATCAGACCACTGCAAATCTACCAAGACCTGGCCGTCCCTCTAAACTTTCAGCTCATACAAGGAGAAGACTGATCAGAGATGCAGCCAAGAGGCCCATGATCACTCTGGATGAACTGCAGAGATCTACAGCTGAGGTGGGAGACTCTGTCCATAGGACAACAATCAGTCGTATATTGCACAAATCTGGCCTTTATGGAAGAGTG